>NC_051066.1:119695505-120063005 GCF_004664715.2 Peromyscus leucopus | reverse complement strand
GGGGTACCAACTGCTACATGACCAAGAATTCCTCACTCCAGAGAAGAGGAGAGGAGGGCCTGGGAAGGGAGGCATTAGGGAGGAGGTTGGAGTGTGGAGAGGCTTGCAGGAAAGGAGAGCAGAGGGAGAGAGCAGAGTCTAGAAAATACGCCAAGGAGAGAGCAGAGTCTCAGCTCACCCAGAGCTTCCTTCAGGCAGATGCACAGTTTTGGAAAGATGTTTTGATACCCAGGGTTGGAAGAAAAGTGTTTTTAAAATTAAATCCCAGCTTGCCAGTGGTTTTAATGAACTTGGATCTCCATTCTTTAGCAGCTGGGTTTGACGGGAGCCTAGAATTCCTGGAGGGAAAGTTGTCAAGGATGATTGTCAAGGGTGCCTTGAACTTGAATGATGTCTCCGGTTCCTTTCTCAAAAATGGCTGTGAGGGCTGGGATGTGTCTGAGTAGTAAAGGGCTTCCATAGCATGTACAAACTCCTGACTTCCATCCCCAGCACAGTGTGGGGTGGGACTGTAAATATCCTGGACCACGCAGACCTCGCGGACGGGTGGCTCTGGAACTTCACCCTGTGTCCTCAGCACCTGGCAGGGGTGTTGGAATCCTCAAGAGTATTTGCATTTCTAGCTAGCTCTCAGGTACTGTGATCTGTTTTGTGAACCATCTACTCTGTTTCGAGCACACACACTATCAGGGTTGGATTATTTTCTCAAATTAGACAGTTGACACAGGCAGTTGATTCTGAAACATCTAGATGCTTCTGTTGCTGCAGCGTTTGGAAATTCAGCTGACAGCATCTCAGGCATAATGAAAACACAAGCGTCTACACATTTCTGCTCTCTGGCACAAATAAAAGAACATGCTTCCAAAACAAATTCTCATCATATCAGCAACTGCGCAGTTCCAAAGCGCCGACTCACCTCTGGGATTTTCGGGGCAGTATACAACATGATTGTCTTCCAAGCAAGACATGTGCTTACAGAACCATCTGACTAACTCCCATTTTAAAGACAAGAATTGCATTTTTTATTATCACCACAGGTAGCTTTGAGATAGTGCTTTGTGGGAGCCAGTGCTGGTCCTGGCATGATCCCCAGGGGGAGATGTGGAAGGATGGTAGGTGTCTGGTAGGATGGGCTTTCCACTCGGCAGGTTCCAGTCTTGTTATCATCTCTTAGTTTCCATTAACAATGGAAGGACCCATTGATCAGCCTGGTCCATGGATTTGGTTGAAGGGCCACTAAGGGACTAGAGCTGCTGGACAGATGGGCTGTCTGTGTCTGTGTCCTTTTATGATCTGCAGGAAGATGATCCAATGTGCTTAGCATGTATAAGGTCCGTCTCCACCCCCATCCAAAATAAGCAAGCTTCTTTGCTTTGATCTTATACAGTGGCTTCTGTGGTATATTTTACTTGAAGGAAGGTACCGGTGACTTTAAAAATAAATGTGAGCAGACCAATGTTCTCCAAGGTCTTGTCCATCTATAAGATTCTTGTTGCATGAATCCTAAATGGTCTTATAATAAAAAACTCAGACCCAGATATTGAGATAAATGCTGAAAGATCAGAGAGACAAAGGAACAAGTCACTAGAGAAACTTTTCACCACTACCGAATCCTCAGGCCAAATGGAAGATGAGATCCTATCACCAGGAATCCTCTGAGTGAAAGCCTCTGAGTTCTCAGCTGAAAGGGGGCCTTTGTCCTCAGCCAAAAAAGCTAGTTCCTGTCTCCTCATGCCTTATAGGCCTTTCTCTGCTCAGCCTTTTCTCTTCCTTCCTGGTGCTGGGATTAAAGGTGTGTGTGCTTCCCAAATACTGGTAGCAAAGCATGAGATCTCAAGTGCTGGCATTAAAGGTGTGTGCCACCACTACCTGGCTCTGTTTCTCTCCTAGACTGAATCAATCTCATGTAGTCCAGGGTGGCTTTGAACTCACAGAGAGCCAGACAGATCTCTGCCTCCCGAGTACTAGGATTAAAGGTGTGTGCCACCACTGCCTGGCCTCTATGTTTAATCTAGTGGCTGACTCGGTCCTCTGATCCTCAGGCAAATTTTATTTGATACACAATATATCACCAGAGATTCTGAGTGTTTGATCTCTCTTAGCAATAACACAAAGAACAAGGGGCGCTTGGAATCCCATATCTAATTCTCCCTCAGCTCCAGTAATTATGGATCAAATATAGGGTCATGTTTGGATAAAGTGAACATCAGTAAATGTTGTCCACCCCACCCTATCCTTATAGGCTGAAAAGGGACAGAGAGAAGGTAGAAAACATCCAAGAAATTGGCTCTGTGTCTTTGTATGACACTCCTTTGTGAGTGTGTGTGTGTGTGTGTGTGTGTGTGTGTGTTTGTGTGTTTGTGTGTGTGTATGATGTGAGGTGGGGGTAGCATGGTGTGTATGTGTGTGTGTGTGTGTGTGTGTATGATGTGAGGTGGGGGGGGGGTACATCCCATGGTGTATGTGTGTGTGTGTGTGTGTGTGTGTGTGTGTGTATGATGTGAGGTGGGGGTGGGGGTATATCCCATGGTGTGTGTGTGTGTGTGTATGATGTGAGGTGGGGGTGAGGGTATATGCCATGGTGTGTGTGTGTAGCTTAGAGGATAACTTTGAGGAGTCAATTCTCTCTTTCTACTTTTATATAATATAGGTTTGGTCTTAAAACTCAAGTTACTGATGGCAAGATACAGAATGAATATAGATATTCTGTAAATTTTAAAGGTTATTTGTTATGTGACTAGTTATAAACTCTTGGCTTTTTCTAGATAAGATTCCTCAAGCCTGGCACTGTGGATGCTTAGGTTATAATATTCTTTGTTGTATGAGTGTGGTGGGGAGCGGAGGGCTGTTTGTGTATTTATAGGATACTTACAGCGGTCTTCTGGCCTCTACCATTCAAATACTGACAGTAATAACTATCTCTAGATGTCAAATGTCCTGTTGGATGCAAAATCACTGAGTCATGAGAACTGTTGTTTTCAACGAGGCCCAACGACTAGTGTGGTGCATTATTCAGAATGCAGCCTCTAGGGCTGGCAAGATGGCTCAGTGGGTAGAAACACTTGCTGTATGTGACTGATGACCTGAGTGGGGAGGGAGAGAATCAACTCCTGAGAGTTGTCTTCTGACCTTGCACGTGTGCACCCCTCAAACCTGCACACACACACACACACACACACACACACACACACACACACACGAACAAGACTGTCGTCCCTGTGTTCGCACGTTGGCTCACGGTACACCTAAGGGCTCCTGCGACCCTGACGCAGCTCTTTTCGTTGCAGAAAGCCGATGAAGCCTTACTGCGGAACCTGCACCTTCAGTTGGAAGCCCAGTTTCTGCAGGCAGACATCAGTGTGGCCAAGGACAGGTACAAAAAGGTGAGCAGCGCGTGTGGGAAGGAAGCCCTCCCTCTCTCCTGGAAAACCCAGTCTGGGTTTGGCTGAACAGGAGACTGCCAGACTGAGCAACCTGTGATTGCATTCCCCTGAACGGGCATGAGCCGGCCACTGGACAGCACTCACCCCGCCGGCCGGAGCTGTATAGAGGGCATCAGTGGGCGATGCCAAGTTATGTGGGGATTGTGATGTTAGGTTTCGGTGTCTGTACTTCACATTGTAATCTACAAAATTATTTAGACAGCTTATCTTGAGCTGTAAGCAGTCAACTTTTATCTCAGAAAAATGCAGAAAGGGAGAGTTTTTTTTTTTTTTTAAGGTATTGTGTTACAGCCCTTAACTCTGCCTTCGAGGTAACTAGCTGACACCTTTGTTTAGGAGCCCCCTCTTTCAGAGTGTCCTGACCTTTCCTCTTCCTGATCAGACTCTCACGGGTGTGATGCTGGAGGCCTTGGCACACCGGAAAATCAAATCCTAGCACTGTGTAGTCGTGAGTGAGCAGCCTGGCCTTTCTAGGCTGCTTGCTATTTTCAAAATTCGAGTGGCATCCCGGTGCCACTGTGTGGGTTAACCGTGGGTTCATGGACAGGGAATGCCAACTCTCCCTGGGCTTTGGGCTCCTTCTGATGGCCCACATTGTAACCCGAATCTTAGGTCTGTTGTCCCCTGACTTAGCCAGAAGAAACCTGGAGACGGGAGGGGGTTATTTACAGTTGAGGCCAGAATTCATAGTTTCCTTCCATCTTCCTTGTTACTTTGTAGAAAAGAGGAAACAAAACCCAGGAAATGGACCTGTGTAGATTTAGCTGCATGATGCTATGACTGTGAGGACCCTTTTCCTAGGGTAGATGGGGAATTTCTTAATTGGCCTTAGGACCCCTACCTGTTCTCACCAGGCTGGAATTTCTTGGAGAAACTTCTGTGGGGTTCATTTATTTTAGGGTCCTCGTTTCACTGATACGGTGTGGTGTCTGTACCTCTTTGCTGAGGACCTTACTGTAGCAGTTGAAAGCTGCTCTGCCTATAGGAAATATTGGGGGACCCCCATACCCCTGGAGCGGCCTCATCCAGGGGCTGACGGGCATCTGTATGAAAACTCCCTGGGCTCCTCTTGTCTGGGTAGCAGGACTTGGATGACAGTCATGAGCTCCATGCCTACAGGAATGCAATAGATGACATGCCCCGCTTGGCCAGTCTTCTGCCCCTGTCACTTCCCTGTCCTGTTAGCCACACGGCCCTGTTTCATTAATTCAGCTGCCCACACCCAGATCTTTCTCTGGGAAGCACTTCTAGGGCCCAGCAAGCCCGTGTTCCCTCCTCCTCCTCCTCCCCTCCACCCCGCCGCAGTGTGTGCTTTGCACTGGGCACAGAAAGAGATTCTTCCAGCCTCTCACCTGGCCCTCACCTGCTTCCTCCTTCACACCTTGCAGCTTCCTTGTACTTAGCTTCCTTGTATTTATCCTGACAGCAAGGCCTGGGGGCAGTCCCAAAGCAGCCCAGAGTACTCTGACAGCATTCAGGGCAATAATCAGGAGGGTGGGAAGCTCCCGTTTATTTATTTTTTCTTTTTCTTTTTATTATTATTTTTTTATTTGAAGCTCCCGTTTATTATCTGTTGGACCCCAGCCTGGCTTGGAGGGACTCAAGTCAGCTCCTATGAGCAGAGCCTGAGATGGTGACCCAGGGACCTCAGTTAAATTCACTCATGGGGCCCATGTAGCTTTCCGGACAAGTGGAGCAGTGGTTGGTCAAGGCTGCTTTCTGGAGGGGGGCTGTGTGATCAGTCATTGGTCATAGCTGTGGAAGGTGCATTGGCTGGTGGGGGTCACCAGGCCTCCCTGCGGACAGTTAGCCCTGTTTCATAAAGGGACTCCCGTTCTAGGGGACCTCAAAGCCAGCCCGAGAACACACACATTCATTTAGTCTCAGCATGGCTGGCTAAAGCTGCCCCCCTCAATGAAACACTGTCCTGTGCTGTCCGAGTCCTCTGTAGCTGCCATCCTTGTTTGGTCCCTGCCCTTCTGGTGCACTTAACATCCAGGGCTCGGTGAAGCCAGTGGCAATGTGTGAAGGTAACTGAAGGGAAATGGCAAAATAAAGCAAGCCTCAGTTTGCTCTTCTGCCCTTTGCTCTCCTGAAGCTGTGGAATGCCCACTCCATGGTGCCCTCCCTGGCAGCTGCAGTTGATCTTTGGGTCGTTCCCAGCATGACCACAGCTGTGAAGGTGCTCATTCCTGGGCTCGCTTAGGACGGGAGGGAAGGATTCAGGCAGCCCGACTTGTAATGAAAATTCTTTCCCTCTGCAACAGAATCTTCTGGAAATTCAGACCTACATCAGCATCCTGCAGCAGATCATCCAGACTGCTCCTCAAGTGTCCCTGGTTACTAGTGGGATGCGGGAGGTAAGAATTGGAGCCATGGCTGCAAGGAAAGCTGTCCGGTCCTGGGGGAGTCTTTACTCACATACTTGTGGACCGAGTTGACCTTCTCAGAGGTCCAGGGACAAACACTGGGTCAGACTGCTAGGGCTACAGTAAGTTATCCCCTGCCTACTTTGAGTGATGTTTAGGTTTGAGCGTTATTCTTACATTCTTTGTTCCAACTGTAAATGCTGATAGATTTCAGAGGACACAAGCTATGTCCCTTAACATTATGTTAGGTATTTTCTTCTAGGAAGTGTGGTCTATTTTCTCTTGCATACTTTAAAGATGGTATTCAAAATTGTGTGCTGTATTAGTCTCTTCTCTCTTGCCGATGACACAGTAGTAGACTGAGCAAGCTAGAAAGAAGAGGGGATTGCTTTGACGGATGGTTCTGGAGATTCAGGGTCAAGGGGCTTTCATCTACTTACAGTGTTTTTGCTGGCAGTGTCCAGAGGTAGTGCAGAGCTCTACAAGGCAACAGGTCCTGTGTCTGTGTGTCTGTGTGTCTGTGTGTCCTTTGAATTTTCTCTTCTCATAAAGCTAGCAGGATTCATCAAGGGAACTGGACCCCGATGAACTTATCCAACCCTAATTACTTTCTAACGGCCCCTTCATAGTCTTGACGAACTTTCCCTTTTTTCCTATTAGACACTCTTGCTCTGTAATTCCAGCTGTCCTGAAACTTGCCATCTTCTTGCCTCGGCCTCCTGAGTGTTGGGATTATAGGCATGTGCTTCCATCTTCTCAAGGCTTCTCAGAAGAGATTAAAATCCAGTATGAATGCTCAGAGGGCACAGACCACATTCCTGTTGTACCAGGCCATTGTTACACTCCCTCTAGTTATGAATGAATTCCTGTTTTGTGTTCCTGCCGGTGCTAGCTGTCAACCATCGCTTTGGTCCTTGTTTTATTTCTCTGCTAGGTATGTAGCAAGTCTGGATGTGGTTTAAATTTGCATCCTCCGGTAACCAATGATATTAAGCATCATCGTATGTGCTAATTTACTATTCATGGATCTTCTTTGTTGAGGTATCTGTTTACCTCTTTTGCCCATTCCTAAAGTAGGGATGTGTGAAAGCCTGTTTGTGTTGCTATAGTACAATGCCACAGGCTGAATAATTTATAAAGTACAGAAATTAGTTTTTTACAGTCTGGAGTCTGGGAAATCCAAGATCAAAGCACCAGCTTCTGGTTAGGGGCTATCTCAGGCTACCTTAGTTGATGGCAGGTGGAAAGGAAAAAAAAAGGGACAGGTTCCTAGTCCTCAATGTCAGAAGAACAGAAGAGGGAGAAGCCACTCCTATTAGCTTGTTCTCAGAGGCTCACGTCCATTCCTGAGGACAGAGAACCTTCAACTAGGCCCCAGCTCTCAACTCTGCTTTGTTGGGGATCCATTCGGGGGACATACAAACAGTAGTAGGCTGTTTGTTTTCTTATTCCCTTTAACAGTTTGGTCATAGAACAAACTTCAGGACATTAATGAATACACTTGCAAAGGTCATCTCTGTTCCTGAGTGTGAGCCTATGGCATGTGCGAGATGTGAAATCCTGTTGCCAGTCTAAAACTCGCATTTCCTTTTTAGTGGTTCTCCAGCTGCTTGGCAGGATGGTGGGCATTTTTTATATGGAAGCATAGACAAAGGGATGCAAATTAAAATTAAAACGTGGGTTGGATGTGCAGCTCAGGGGTTGAAGATATGCCTTGGATGTTCAAGGCCTGGGTTTGGTCCTTGGCACTAAATATGATGAAAGAAATAAAATGCCACCATGTCCTTTCCTCGGTGGTTAGGGTAGGCTGGCAGAAGTTTGGTGGACTGATTGATCAGATTCTGATAGGGATTCTTGTTGTTTGTTTTGTTTTTCAAGGATGACCTAAGGCAGTGAATCTTAGCCCTGGTGGCTTTGTAGTTTCCCAGAAGTGTGCTCAAGCCGTGTCCCAAGCCAATGAATGACTGGACTCCTCAGACTATGCTCTTTGGGGCACACAGAGGCCAGACAGACTGCAGACCCAGAGGGATAGGCTTGCCATATGCTTTAAGTGGTTTAATTTTAACTTATTATTATTTTTTTTTTTTTGGTTTTTCGAGACAGGGTTTCTCTGTGTAGCTTTGCACCTTTCCTGGAGCTCACTTGGTAGCCCAGGCTGGCCTCGAACTCACAGAGATCCGCCTGCCTCTGCCTCCCGAGTGCTGGGATTAAAGGCGTGCGCCACCACCGCCCGGCTAATTTTAACTTATTAAAACAAAACAAACAAACCAAAAACCTCCAGGCTGGAAGACCCCCTACCCCCAATGCCTTTAATAATGGCTGTCGCACTCATGAGCTTACAACATCCCTCATTGCCTCCATAGGGTCTGCACATGACTGTGCTGGTCAACATAGACATGGGTGGGGTGGAGCTCATGGGGTCTAACCATTCCCTAAGAGCTATTGGCGTTGATGTTAGTGGAGGGGATACTTACTGTCATCAGTGGTATCCACCTATGCACAGGAAAGACAGGGAGGCAGATTCAGAAAGCATCTTCTTCTTTGTGACTCTTAAGAGTTCTGCACACTGGTTAGTTAGTTAGGTAGACACTGGCTAGTTAGGTAGACACTGGTTAGTTAGGTAGACTGGCTAGTTAGGTAGACACTGGCTAGTTAGGTAGACACTGGTTAGTTAGGTAGACTGGCTAGTTAGGTAGACACTGGTTAGTTAGGTAGACTGGCTAGTTAAGTAGACACTGGCTAGTTAGGTAGATACTGGTTAGTTAGGTAGACTGGCTAGTTAGGGAGACACTGGTTAGTTAGGTAGACTGGCTAGTTAGGGAGACACTTGTTAGTTAGGTAGATACTTGCAGGTTTGTTTCACTGACTCTTCCTTTTTTTTCCTGGAAATTTGTGGAGGTTACCTTTGCACAAATGAACATTGTCAGTGTTTGAACATGAAATGTCTCTTATAGACTCATGTGTTTGAATGCTTGGTCCTAGTTGGTGGCTTTCTTTTGGGAGCTGTGGTAGTTTGAATGTAATTTGCCTTCATAATCTCACAGGGAGTGGCACTATTAGGAGGTGTGGCCTTGTTGAAGTAGGTGTGGCCTTGTTGGAGGAAATGTGTCATTGTGGGGGTTGGCTTTGAGGTCTCTTATGCTCAAGCTACTCAGAGTGAGACAGATCACTTCCTTTTGCTTGCAAGATGTAGAAATCTCAGCTACTTCTCCAGCACCATGTCTGCCCGCACACTGCTATGTCCCACCACGATGATAATGGACTGAACCTCTGAACTGTAAGCGAGTCCCAATTAAATGTTTTCCTTTATAATTGTTGCTGTGGTCATGGTGTCTCTTCACAGCAATAGAAACCCTCACTATGACAGGAGCTTATGGAACCTTTAGGAGGTGGAACTAGGGAGCTAGGGAAAGTGGGCCAGGCCTTAAGGGTTTCAGTCTGTGGTTAGTGGGCCCTCTTGCTTTGAGCCTGTGGCAATACAGTACTTCATGGCAGGAGCAGAAGGAGAAGAGAGAAAGGGGACCTGGGACCCAGTATCTCTTTCAAGGGTATAATGCCCTCCACCTAAATTCTTCCCACTAGGGCTCCTTCTATAGGTTTCACCGCTCTCCATAGCTCCATAGGATAATAAACAAGTCTTCAACATGTGAACCTTTGATTTCTACACCCTCGCAGCCCCTTGTGAGGTGTCTGTGATCAGGGGCTGCCTTCTAGATGTGGCTTGAACACTTAGTATAGACTCAGCTTTGAGTTTATGGGGTGTTGAGGAAGTGTCCTCTGTGTTGAAGGCAGGGTTCCTGAAAAGTTAGCCTTTGTGAATCACTGGTATTTTTGAATAAGTAGAGAAGCAAGTCAGGACAGATTGTGGACAGGTTGGAAGGGGGTTCCTCCTGGACTCTGCCCCATTGATCATCCATAGGTCAGTGCAGTGGCCTCAGCAGGGTCCTACTTCCCTATCACCTTTTGGGGTCAGGTGACTCCTGCCTGGTACTGGTGCATAGTTCATGGCTCAGAGCACAAAATGATTTTCACCTTCATAGACACAGAACCCAGAGCCAAATGAGCATCTGCATTCCACAGTTTTCTTTTCACAAACAGGAAAATGGAGGCTTTGAAAGTCAAATGTCTGTCTGGCTAGCCAGTCTGTGGCACAAAGAGGTCTACACTTGGGTCTCCAGATCTTTGTTGTCTGAGCTTTACTCTTGAGTAGTTAATGGTTCAGATAGTGGCCACCATGGGCCTGTTTGGGTCAGCTTGGGCTGTTGTTACAGGACCCCTTAGTTTATTGCCACAGCTCTGGAGGCTGGAACTCCAAGTTGCCAGCAGAGTTGGCACCTGTCACAGGCTCTCTCTCACTGTGTGCCTACATGGTGGTGGGTGGGAGGGTGAGCCTCCTGTTAACTCCTCCTTTTCTTATGAGTATACACTATCCACTGTGGTGATATATTGTGTACCCTAGTAGACTTTGCCTGAAGATCAGAGAACAAGCCACTAGATTAAACATAGAGGCCAGGCTATGGTGGCACACACCTTTAATCCTAGCACTTGGGAGGCAGAGATCTGCCTGGCTCTCTGTGAGTTCAAAGCCACCCTGGACTACAAGAGGTCGACTCAGTCTAGGAAAGAAACAGAGCCAGGTAGTGGTGGCACACACCTTTAATCCCAGCACTTGAGATCTCATGTCTTTGCTATCAGTATTTGGGAAGCACACATGCCATTAATCCCAGCACTAGGAAGAAAGTGATGGCTGGGCAGAAAAAGGTATATAAGGTGTGGGGAAACAGGAACTAAAACCTTTCCAGATGAAGCTTTTTGGCTGGAGAGCTTTTGGCTGAGGACTCAGGGCATTCAGTCAGAGGATTTGTGGAGTTGGCGAGGTGAGTCGTGGCTGTGGCTTGTTCCTTTGTCTCTCTGATCTTTCAGCATTTACCCCAATATATGACTCCGTTTATTATTATTATCATTATTATTATTATTATTATTATTATTATTATTATTATTATAAGACCATTTAGCAATTTGAAGTACACTCCACATTCATGACTTCATCTGACCCTAATCACCTTCCAAAGGTTCCCACTGACTAACGCCTTGTCAAATTGGGCATTGGCACGTGAACTTGGGGGACACAAAGAAGGGGCCCAACTCTGCCCTTTTCATCTTTGCATGTCTTCTTGTATGAATCTGAATCTGAGCTCCTCATGCAGGAGAAGCTGCTGACAGAGCGGGAGGTGACTGCCCTGCGGAGCCAGTTGGAGGAGGGCAAGGAGGCGCTCACCCATCTGCAGGCGCAGAAAGCTGAGCTGCAGGCCCAGGTACGCTCCACATCCTTATCAGGATCTTCTGCACATTTTATTGAAACGGAACATGCAGGCATAGGTATCCATTTCTGCGACTGTTACAGACTCAACCCACCCGGGTGTAGCCAGGTTTTCTCCAGTCCAGCCTGACGCTCCCCACCCCCCACCCCCCATCCTGCGGCCACTTATCAAATAATCACTCAGAGATTTATATTAATTACAGACTGTATGGCCTATGGCTCAAGCTTCCTGCTAGCTAGCTTGACCCATTTCTATTAATCTGTATGTTGCCACGTGGCCGTAGTGTTACTGGTCTGCTGACATCTTGCTGCTCCTTGGGCAGCGGCTGTGACTCCTCCCCTTCCTCCTTTCCATATCTCTGCTCGGATTTCCTGCCTGCCTCTAAACTGCCTTGCCATAAGTCAAGACAGCTTTATTTATTAGCCAGTGGGAGCAACACATAATCACAGCACACAGAGAGACACCCCCCAGCACCTGTGTGTCCTCACTGTCACATTCTGAGCAGATGACCAAACGCTTTGCTTTGCCCTGGGCGGAGACTTCCCGGGATGCGTGTTTTAGGCTTAGCTAAGAAGAGTCCTGGGAAAATGGAGATAGGAACATATGGACACCTAGTCTCACGGTAGTTCCCTCTTGTTTCCATCGAGTCATACCCTTCCCTACCAAGGGCAATAACCCATTTCATGGGGATCGTTTTGCCTATGTCAAGCCTCTTAGAGACAGACACATATGAGGGGTTTAATTCCACATTCACTCAAATCTGGGCTTTCCTCTTTCTTCTCTCCGGATGGTCTCTCCTTTGACATTGGTGATGTTTCAAGAGGAATGCCCACGGGGTGGTAGGTGGGTGGGTTGTAGCAGTGTTTGCCTCTCATTAGCTATCTGCTAGCATGAGGCTCACAAGTCTGTTTCTTTTTACTTGTGGCTTTCATGGTTCACAGTCTTGATTCCTTCATGCTTCTTTCTTGTTTCCATGCGGATGGGCACAGTGGTGGGGAATGTTGGGTTTAAATGCTGCACTTCCTGCTGGGGAGGAAGTGGGGAACCACATGTCTCAAACCAATCAATTAACATTTAGTAGGCAAGTACGCCCAAGGAACAAAAGAGAATAAGATCTAAAATTCTGACTGCAAAACCTGGGACATCTGGATTGACATGTCACTCAGACCCTGCCTTTCTGCTCATGGCATCAGGAAAAATGGAAAACATTTCCTGGATTCCCATTGCATCTCAGTCTCCGACATCCTGTTTCCCATCCCTGCAGGGCTTCTCACAAAGCTCTCATGGAGCAGCATTTCCAGGGGCCACTGGAAAGCAGTCAGGGACAGTGGTGGTCCCGGAGCTGAAGATCACAGGGGAGAAGTTGAGTCATGACCTAAAATACATTCTTCTCAGGACATAACCACGGCTCAGGGACTAGATACTTCTTGGTGACTGTGATTTCCTCTGAGGACCTGAAAGGAGGAGAGAAAGGGGAGGAGAGAAGCGGGGAGGGGAGAAGGGAGAGACAAATGTTTATGTAGAGAACAGGTGTATTGTGTGTGGGTATGTGTGGGATGTACATATGCTATGTGTGGTATATGTATGTATATAGGGTCTGCGTGTAATGTGTGAGTATGTGTGATGTGAATGTATTTGCTGTGTAAGTGTGTACAGTATATTGTAAAGCGTGTGTGGTATGTGTATTGCATATGTGTGGAATGTGAAGGGTGTGTGTTCATGTGGCATGGTGTTTGACGTTTGTATATATGTGTATGTGAGATGTCAGGTATATGGGTGGCGTGTGCATTTTTTTTATGAAGTGTGTGATATATCTATATAGGGCATATGTACATGCATGTGGGATGTGTGTATTGTGTGTGCTTTATATGTGACTGAGGAAGTGGGTATAGGCTCAATCATAGTTCTGGAGACTGTGGTTTTCAAACTGTTAGTTGCAACTCGTTGGGTATAAAATGAATTCAGTAAAATTGACTGGTGTAAAGAGGGAAGAAAGCAGCAACATGGAACTGAGAATAAGAAGGAACAGAATGTATGGGGGTTAAAAGTGTAGAGTTTATTTAGGGAAACCGTTGTCTTAAATGTATCTATATATATTTGACTACATATGCATTTGCTCAAATACACACATGTGATGTGTCTTATGGTGTGAACTATGTCCCTCTCCATGGCCAGGGTGACAGAGTTGAAAACCACAGCCCTAGATACCACCAAGATGAAAAGCCTAGCCTGATATGGAAAAATCCTAGTTCTGGGGCAAAAAGAATGTTTTTCTTTCTTTGTATATATATAATGTTTTTGTTGACTACAAAAATATGATATGTAGGGCTGGGCGGTGGTGGCACACGCCTTTAATCCCAGCACTCGGGAGGCAGAGGCAGGCGGATCTCTGTGAGTTCAAGGCCAGCCTAGGCTACCAAGTGAGTCCCAGGAAAGGCGCAAAGCTACACAGAGAAACCCTGTCTCGAAAAACAAAACAAACAAAATATGATATGTATGTGGAGTCTGTGATGTATCTATGTAGGGTATATGTGCATGCATGTGGAATAAATGTATTGTATATGTGTGGTATATATGACTCAGGAAGCAGGTGTGGGCCTGACATAGCCCCAGAAACCCATTGTTTCCAAACTGTTAGTTACAGTTCATTGGGTTTGAAATAACAGGATTAGCCTGGTTTCTTGAACATGAGGTAGAACTTCCAGATCACACCCTGTTCTCATCTTCTGCCACTACCGAGACTCCCAGGTTTATCTCTGTGTCTAAGATAGGCTCTCACATTCTCATTTAGGTCCTCCTCTCTCCCTGTGGACTTCGGTAGTCTGGTGAGACTTGTGGACCCCTACTCAGAAAATTAATACATATATTAATTGTTAAAAGCAAGCCACTTATTTGAAGATAGTTGTCAAAAATTACCAAATAATTCCATGTGCTATACACCTATCATTGACTTGAGGGGTCATGTTTTGGTGACTCCATGGCGAGTTGAAATAGCCTGAGGTGAAAATGGGTTTCCTATGGCCCACCTATCTATTGCACATCCTGGGCTAACAGCACAGCATCCTATAGATGTCTGCTGTGTCCTCTCATAGTGACTCAGCTCTGGTTTGCTGTCACCACTCTGCAAGAGGGCAGAGTGCAGATCGAGAAGCATGGCCTTGCACACCGCTTTCACACTGCAGTAAAGTGGACCAACACAGGCCTGAGACAGTCTGCAAGTGCTTGTACGTTCGCTTGGCGGTATCCAAGGGGATTAATCTTCACATCCCCACAGAGCCTGAAACTCATGCATGCTCAAGTCTCTGAAGTGGTTTGGTATTTGTATATAACCTGTGCAGTTCTCCCATATGCTTGAACTCAACTCTAGAAACTTACAACACCCAATATAGTGTGAGTGGGGTATAAGTGGTTTTATCTTTTGCCATTTAGGGAATAACGACAAAAAATGGCTGTATATATTCAGCAGGGACACAATTAAAAATATTTTCAATCTCTAATTGGTCAAGTCTGTGGATGTGAACTCCTCGGATACGAGGGCTGACTGTATTCAGTATCAGAATACAGCCGTGGGTCTAATGAAACCCAGGTTTGCTGCCTTTACAAGTTGCCACAACCCAGGTGCATGAAGGGACTTTGCGGTTCTTCTCACTGTTCTGGAAGGCAGGCGGAGAGGCAAGCGTGGTTGGCCTCTCTGGTCTGGGTCTCCCAGGATGAAGTAAAGGAGTGGGTCCCTTGGGTCCCAGCTGGAGGATCTCATGGGAGAACTTGCTTCCAGTGTGGTTCATCATTCATGTTGTTGGTAGACGTCGCTCCTGCCAGGCTGTAGGAGGGAGGACCCTGTTTCCTTGCTGGTTTGGTTGTAGAGGCTGTGCGTTCCTTGGCCCAAGGCTGTGCCGTCTTCAAAGCCAGCAGCTGTGCACAAAAGTCCTCCAGTATCTGATCCTCTGGCTCCAACTTCCCTAATCTGCCTCCTTCCTCTTGTGTGGGCTTATGTGGTTAGGATTCACTAAATACCTTACTTTTTAAGAAAGATTAATTAAGAACCTTAACACTGACAAAGTCTGTTGCCATGTAGCATATTCGTGGTTTAACACTAGGGGACAAAGTTCACGGAGACCATGAGCTTGTCTAATTAGATCTAATTGAAAACAATAGTTTCTGATAGACACCAGGTGGGTGTGTATCATGAATTTGCAAGTTTCAGGTGATGTTGATGGTCCTGGTTCAGGAGCCATGTTTTGAGAACCGAGGGCGTAAATTTGAGTCACTGGAGGTGTGAGGGGTGTGCTGGGTGTGGGGTAGAGCAGAACATTCTGTGACTGATCTTCTGAGTTCTAGGCTGCGCCCTCTACAGTGTCATTAAAAATGGTCACTGTGAGTTCTGCTAATTTAAGGGCCTTTGTACTTCCACAGAAGCTGACCTCTAAGGGAGATTTGATTGCATAGCCTTTTAGCCAAGCCAAGGCTAGGACTGGGGACAGGGCATTTGGCAGAGCTGCGGCAGATAGTTAGGGTTTTTGATGCTTCCAGAATGTTCCACAATTGGGGTGTTCAGGGTAAGGTCCCTGGCCCAGCAGTATCAGAAGTATCTGGGAACTTGTCAGAAATGCAAGCTCATGAGTACATCCAGACCAGCCATGGCCTAGCAATCCCTGTTTTAACAAGTCCTCCAGTCGACTCCACAGGCTTTGAGAGACTCCACAGCCAGCATCAAAGAACAGAGCCTGAGATCAGAGCTGGGGAGACCCCTCCTTCAAGATGTCCAAGTTCCTGGAGATGTCACTTCTTCCAGGCAGAGGAGAAATGACAGGCAATTCGGTGTCTTGAGGGAACCTGAAAACAAGTTTTAATGATTGCCAAGCGGGACACACCCAGGCCTCTGTTTTCATTAAGGTTCTCATCACCATCTAGTGGTGAGAATCGGAAGTCAGTGCTCAATCAATGCAGAACACAGGTTTCTGCTCTTCCGAACAAAACGAAATGAAACACTACATTTATTTGCTGGTTTTGTGCATGTGTGCGTGTGTGCGTGTGTGTGTGTGTGTGTGTGTGTGTGTGTGTGTGTGTGCGCGTGTGCGTGTGTTCATTCATGCATGTGTGGAATTCAAAGGACAACTCTCAGAAGTTGATTCTCTTCCTTCCTTCCTTCCTTCCTTCCTTCCTTCCTTCCTTCCTTCCTTCCTTCCTTCCTTCTTCCTTCTTCCTTCCTTCCTCTCCTCCTCCCTCCTCCTCCCTCCTCCTCCTTTCCTTTCTTCTTTGTTTTTGGTTTTTTGAGACAGAGTTTCTCTGTGTAGTTTTGGTGCCTGTCCTAGATCTCGCTCTGTAGACCATGCTGGCTTTAAACTCACAGAGATTCACCTGGCTCTGCCTCCCGAGTGCTGGGATTAAAGGCGTGCGCCACTGTCGCCCGGCTGATTTTCTTTTATCGTATGGGTCCTGGGGCTCAAACTCAGGTTGTCAGGCTTGGTAACAAGCACATTTACCCACAAAGCCACCTTACTGGCTGTATTATTAATATCATTATTACACAAACTAGCCCATTTATTGTTAGATGTCTCAAAGAGTAATGCTGCTTTTGGTTCCCTCTGTCCTCTGATGGCTGACTTGACTCTGACAGCTGAGTGGTGTTGTAGGTCCAGGCCCTGCCTGTCATTGTTTTCCCCCAGCGCCAGGTGCCTGTGGCCCATCTCTTCATCTTAGTTTGGTTGCAGAAGGAACATGTGTACTTGGTGTGCTGCTTGATTTCATTTTTTTTTCACCCTTTTCTAGAGGGAGGCACCATAGCTGGCCCCTCATTTACGACAATTGTGACCTTCTTGGTGCATTAAGCCATGCCATCGTGATCTAGGGCTGATCCTCCTTTTAAATAAAAGGTCTTACACCCAACGGCATTCTGGTCCTAAGAGGGCTGAGGCTGGAGTTCACTGTGCAGATGGGGCGTGTTGTCCGGCTCCTGCATGGGTTGCTGCTTGCTGCTCTATGAAGAGATAGAAAGAGACAGACCATCTAACGCAGCAAGCAGAAAAAGCATTCACCTCGCTCCCAGCGTAAAGCACAGGCTTGCATGCGGCTCATGCTCTCCACCCGCCCCTCCCTCTGGGCCTTTGATGTGCCCCTCCAGGTAACCCTGGCCACTCCTCCTTTCTTCCGACTCCTCCCGTGGCACCTGCCTTTTAGGAATAATTTCTTCCTGGCAGTCTTTCCTTTTTCAGTGCCAGGGACAGGCGTTTGACATGCAGCTGGTCATTCCATGCCAGACATCGAATCACCTGCCTGATTCCGGGTCTCATTCTCTGATAGCTGGATGAGTGATGACTATTCCCGGCATAGTGCAGAGATGTGCATGCTAAGCGGCTCCCCTCAGCCACAGCCATTCTGATGCATTGTTTATGTTATTGAGTTATAAAAGCCACATCGGTATAGACAGAAATCTAGATTCATAAACAGATGTCACCTTGGACACCAGGGAAGCTGGATGCAGGAGTCGGAAGAATCCCATGGAGTCTTAGCTGCCTGTTAAGACTGGAAGGTGGCTTAGACACGTGGCATGGACATCATGCCATCTGAGGACATAGCCTCTAAAACATGTGTACTCTTCAAATGAACAACCAACCAGCAAACTATCCACCACCAAAACAAAAATAGCAAACCATCAAATCATAAATTATAAAGAGAGATCATACTCGTTCTATAGGGTAGGAGACTGTGGAGGATTTTCCAAGTCTCTAACGTCATTCTTGTGACAACCCTTTGCTATGGGGCTTATAGTTTAGAAATTTTCTAAATGAAAACAAAGAGACTTCTAAAGGAAATCTCTGCATGTGGTCACACTGAGTCCAGTGTGTATTCTGTGGCTGGTGATAGATGGCAATGTACCAGGCCCTGGACGGGAAACTCTCTTTCTGTGCACACCCGCTGCCCACTGCTCACCTGTAGCCTGGAGGAGGATGGAATAGGGAGACCAGTTTCAGGACATGTCTCACACCCTACCCGGTGGGGTTTGCATCTTGCTGTACTGTTGATGGGAAAGTCACTTCGCTGGTATGCGTCAGTTTCCACATCTGTAGCAAAGGACATGAAAGCAGCTCTTCCCTGATGAGGCTGCAGTTAACTTGGTGAGCTGATCCATTACTATGAACTTCCTTACAAACCAGGATTCCCACTCTAGACAGGGAAGCCATACCCAAAGAGGTCTCCACCCCCTCCAAGGAACTGATTGTAACAGGAAGCTTACAGGTATGCAGGTATGAGAACAGGTATGCAGCAGGGACCAGGAACCGGGATCCAAGGCACAGGCTCCCCATCTCCCTCCTTCCTCTTCTTGTGGTACAGGCTCCTACATCTCTGCTTATCTTCCCTCTTCGGTTTCATTTCTCTGTCTGAAGACAGGCCTCTCTCAGCTTCTCCATGTACATTCCAAAAGGTCACTGCTTCAGCGTGGCAGCCCCAGGCCCCCACTGGCATGTCCTCTTAGTAGTCTGGAGCCTGCCTCCACTTCGCTGTTTTGGAGATATCCCTCTTTGAAGTCCCAGGGGACAAGGCACATGGTGGGCTCTCCTGAGCTGGCTTCAGTTCTGGTTCCACGCTCTCTATATTGCAGGGTGGAGGCAGGCAGGTCTCAAGAGCTTGCTAGCTAGCTGCCTCGCCAAATGATGAGCTTCTGGTTTAGTGAGACATTTTTCAAGATAATAAGGTAGAGAGTGATGGAGGAAGACATCTGCCATTCTGTTTTGGCCTCAGCATATGTCCATGGGTCCACACAGCCACACACTCAGTACATACACCACACCCCATACCACCCCCCACATATACACATACAACATACATACCCCCCCACATACACACATCACATACCATACATACACACCACACATATTACACAGATCACACATGAACACACACACCATATACCCACATACATCACACACCAAACACATACATATAGACACATGTACATACTCCTCACATATACACCCATACACACATACAAATGTCACACACAGTACACCACACACATCAAACATCTTCACACCACACATACATATACACACACGCCTCACAACACCATATATACAAATATCCTTCCTGAGCCACACCTACACATTCATAAAATGTATGAATTTTAAATCATACATTTAATTCATAAAATGTATGAATGTACCTGCTCCCTTATCCATCCATCCTTCTGATGCAATGAATATTTTCCCAGACACCTTTCTAAGTTAAGTTTCCAAATATTGCCCCTGATGGAAGAGTCCCGTTGTCTTGGCAATGATTATCACCAGGCTGTCCAGGGTGCACACTTATGCTTGGACGCAGGGAACACCTTGAAGTGCACAAGCCTGGAGTTGGATATAGATGTCTGTCTAGTCCTCTGTAACGTCAAGCATGATCCATGAACCATGGCCCTGAGCATCCCATGGGAGCCAGTTATCGATGTAGTTTGTTAGCTCCACCCTAGAGTCAGAATCCCTGTCTGCCCAGGCCTGGCAGCTCTGACACACGGAGCAGTGTGAGAAGTATCGCTCTTGGTAGAGGCAGGAGTCCTGTTTCATTTTTTTTAAGGCCCATGCATGCTAAATCTTTTTCTTCTTGA
The DNA here is from genome assembly GCF_004664715.2 of Peromyscus leucopus. Lineage (NCBI taxonomy): Eukaryota > Metazoa > Chordata > Mammalia > Rodentia > Cricetidae > Peromyscus > Peromyscus leucopus. The sequence continues at coordinate 120,043,276 of NC_051066.1, read as the reverse complement.
CATGAGATTTTAAGAGTCTTATCGCATATAGTAAGTTTATCATTAAGTTCATATGCAGGCTGTTCACACCACCAGAAGCTCTTGAAAGTAATGTAAAATGACCTTCTCTGGTATTCCTACTGCATCTTTAAAAACTCAATTTACATTTGTGGTGTGTGTGTGTGTGTGTGTGTGTGTGTGTGTGTGTGTGTGTGTGATGCATGTGCCTGTGGGAATGCACAGAGAAGCCAGGAAAGGATGTCAAGTATCTTTCTCTATCACTCTTAATCTTATTTTTTGAGACAGGGTCTCCCACTGACCCTGAAACTAACCGCTTCAAGTAGGCTGGCTAGCCAGTGAGCTCTCTGCTAGGATCTTCCTGTGTCTCATCCTCTGACACTGAGCTTTCCAGCATGTGGGGCCATGCCTGGCTTTTGCATGGATGCTGGAGATCTGAACTCAGGTCCTCTTGCTGGCCCAGCAAGCACTTGTACTCACTGAGCCATCTTGCCAGCCTCCACGCTAACTTTTATCTGTCTTGGGGAGACGATGTGACGAGTTTCATGCAGTTTGTGTTTGCTCACAGACAACAGCCCTCGAACAAGCCATTAAACACTCTCACGAGTGTTACGATGACGAGATACAGCTTTACAACGAGCAGATCGAAAACCTAAGAAAAGAGATAGAGGAGGCCGAGCGGTCTCTGGAGAGGTCGTCCTATGACTGCAGGCAGCTGGCTGTGGCCCAGCAGACCCTGAGGAATGAGCTAGACCGGTATCATCGGATCATTGAGATCGAAGGCAACAGGTATGCTCATGTATCTTGTATGTCTGGCTCCCTGGCCTGTCTACATCCTTGTTCTACAGATTTCTGTGGAGTTCACAGTTGGAGGAGCTGATGATGTGGCGGACAAGGAAACTCAAACACCCCTGACTTGAAGATGCATGACTCTGGAGCAGAGGGGTGTGACAGAGCACTGGAGGAGATTAGGGCAGGGAGCACGGAGGGATGGTGGGGGTGGTTGCAGGGATGCCTGATATTTTGAGTAGATTGACCAGAAACAGCCACATTTAGGGGGCTGCTTTGTGGCCCTGGGAGCTGATGGTCTAGCGGGTGAGATCGTGGGTTTGTGCCTCCTCCGCTGCATGGCACTGAGAAGAGGTTAGAGCTGCTGCTATTGCTGATAACTGCTATCCTTGTGATTACTGTTTGGGAGGACCAGTGCAGGTCTCCTCCATAACAGAACTGTGATAACCCCCACTTGATGCTGGAGATTTCCTCTCTCTCTATCGAGGCGCTGCTGATAGCCATCTATAGATAAGCTCCGGAGAACAGGTCAGGCATCGAGCTGTGGCTCTTCAACGTCAGTCCTCCCAGTTTGTTTGGATTTAGGTTGAATGAGACTAGAAGTCATTTTCCAAGCACCTCACAGCAGAGCTCTCCTCCTGCTCCCGGTGCGCTAGTTTGGCTGTGTGTGCCGGGCACAGACACTTGGCAGGAAAAGCAAGCTTTTGTCTATTCTCTCTCGAGCAAGAGCCATGTGTCCTGGGGTCGCTCCATGTTACACTTCCGTTTCTGTGAATGCTTTTAGCACACCCGTGAAAAGAATTGGAGAACTGCACTTAGTGTCCTTTTCATAGTTTTTTTTTTTTTTTAGATTTTTTTTTACTATGTTAATAGGGCGCCGATCTCATTACAATGTTGTAGCATGTGTTGTGGAATTGAACTCAGACTCTGAAGAGCAGTCGTCTTTAACTTGAGCATCTTCCTTTTCATAGTTTTTGTGTTAGGGAAAGGGCATCCCAAAAAGTCAATGGTGTACTCCTTTGGTTGCATTGTTAATATCAATTTTGAAGTAGATTAAAAAAAGATAAACATGTTACAGTATGGAATAAGCAGCTACTGAGCACTCCACCTAGATCCAGTAATTTCTTACATCTTCCTCAATTTTAAGACAGTTTTATATTTATGTATAATATGTTACTTAGAAATGTTAGGTATTATTTATCCTAGCTATTACTTTTGGTCTTATATTCTATGTATTATGGCCTATCTATCACATATACTATATATGTGTGATACAATATCCTAAATATATATCTATCCTGTATATTGTGCATCCTATATAGAATATCTTGTTGGCCCTAAATATCTTAGTCTGGATTGGCTACTCTTTAATTGAAAAATGAAAGCCCACAGACTCCATCTGATGAAGAAATGGTGCTTTAGAGTCTAAGTAGTCACTGTACAGTGCCCTTGGCCTTTTCACAGTTTATGGCTCGAGCTTAAAGAAATGAGAACATCTTCGGTGTCCTTGGCCAGTGTGTAAATGTCTATGTGGTTAACAATTTGTGATGTTCAATTCACACACACTTTCTTCTAGAGAAAGCTCTCTCTCTCTCTCTCTCTCTCTCTCTCTCTCTCTCTCTCTCTCTCTCTCTCTCTCTCCTTTCTCATTCTCCTCTCTTTCTCTCTCTTTATATTTTTCCACTTTTGCTCAGGATTCAAGACTTCATTTTGTCCCTCACTCTGTTTGTTTTGATGACTTAAAGATGGCGCCACATTCTTTTTTTTTTTTTTTTTTTCCTGCCAGGTTGAGCTCTGTTTTCATGGAGACACCCATCTCTCTGATTGGCCCGAGCCATGGGGCCTCTCTCAGCCTTGGATCCAGTGTGAAAGGTAACGCTCCTCAAGCCTGGCCTCCTCCTTCCAACCATGGCTTCCTCTGCTTTCTTCTTCTGTTTGGGCAAAAGCAAGTGATTTTCGTGCTGCTTGCCATTCATGCTCCCTTCCAACTGGTCTGGCAATTCTGCATGTGCATGTGTGTGTGCAGGTGCACATGGCTGTGCATGTGTGTGTGCAGGTGCACATGGCTGTGCATGTGTGTCCTTAGGTGACACTCACTCTGTTTTGTTTCACTTTGTTTTGTTTGTTTGTTTTTGTGACACACATAGCTCACTCTGTAGCTCTGGCTGACCTGGAACTTGCAATGTAGACCAGGTTGGCGTCAAACTCTATGGACATCTGCTTGCCTCTGCCTTCTAAGTGCTGGAATTAATGGCACACACCACCTTTATTTACTTAGATATTGTCTCTTATTGGCCTGGAACTTGCCTACTCAACCATCTGCCCACCCCTCATTCTCCTGTCTGTCTCCTAGCACTGGATCACACCACCACACCTCTCTCTCTCTTTTTTTTTCTCCTCTCATGGATTCTGGGAATCAAACTCGGGTCCTTATGCATGTGCAACAAGTATTTTATAGACTGAGTTACCTCCCGAGTCCAGAAATAGCTTTCATGTGAGGGAGATTGTCTCCCCTTTCTCTTCGATATGCTCCCTTGAATAGAATATGTAACTGAGCCAAGAAGTTATAAAGAGAAAAGTTCGTGGGGGATAGCCCACCCAGGAGTGCCAGCCTCAACGCGAGACATTCAGCTACAGAAGAAAGGCAGATATGTATCCATTTTTGAATTTGATAGCATCGATTCTCCTCTCAGCCTCAAATGAAGGGAATGGCAATCAAGGCATTCAATGGCAAACTAATTCACAGTTAGGTTGTTGGGACACTGTAGGTAGATGCTGTCTCTAAGCCCAAAGCCACCTGAACCTGACATAGGCCCAGCAGCCTTGCCATGGGCTTCTTTTGAGAGAGTTAGTGAGTTGACTGTGTGGAGTGAGTTCCCACTGTGTACTCTGAATCCAGGTACCCCACTGTAAGTCCAGGAGGGGGATGGAACTGAGGCTGGAGTTGTTCCAGCTTGGTGTCTCTCTGTGTTATTCCAGCTGAGGGTGAACAGTGAGTGCCAGGAAAAGTGGCACCTTTCCTCCCCTTTGGGGAAACCCAGAGGGATCATATGACTCATGCCAAGGTTCCCAACTGGTTGAGCTGGGACCTCAGCATGAATGAGAGATCCACGGCTCTTGCCCATCATTTTTGTTTCAGCCTATGGCTGGACACTCCCCTTCAGTTCAGCTGTCATGTTTTTCAATGAATGTTGTCATTCCCTCTCATTGACACATGTGTTGGCTTACTGCCTGTGTGCTTTTCGTTAGATCTCACCAGGGCTGTGCAGGACATCACAGCAGCTAAACCAAGACAAAAGGTCCTCCCCAAGAGCCTTCCAAAAAGGAAGGAGATTATAGCTCAAGACAAGGTGGACGAAACTCTGGAAGATGCTCAATTAAAAACTCTGCAAGAGCCAAACCCAGCGCAGGTGGAGCTTCAAGCAGACAGTGATTCTCAGCTGGGACCAAGGGGTGGACAGGAAGTAAGTCCAACACAAGAAGGGGGTCCCGAGGACGTACCAGATGGGGGCCAGATAAGCAAAGCCTTTGGGAAGCTGTGTAAAGTGATCAAAGAGAGAGTGAGTGGCCCCAAAGAGCCTGTGCCAGAGCCTCCCGCTGACCTCTTCACCAAAGGACGACATATACTGGTCACAGGGGATGCCAGTTTTGTGGACCCTGAGTTCTACTCCTCCTCCATCCCAGCTAGAGGTGGGGTGGTGGTTTCCATTGAGGAAGACTCTATGCATCATGATGGCCACATGGAGCCCTCTCCTGGGCAGCCCATGCCACCTGTGGAGAATGGACAGGGGGCTCCCCAGGGCAGGGAAGGTGACCATTCAAACCACCAGCAGGTTACAGATAAGAATGGGATAGGGGCCAAGGAACCAAAAGACCTGGAAGAAAAAGATGATGATGGCCAGAAGGAAGATGAGGGGCCTAGGAGACCCTGTCCCATGATCATACCTGGTCCTAATGGACCATCTACATCCCATTCACAAACATCTGGGTCCAATCAGGATGGACCAGAGGGGCCCAGTAGTAAGAGCAGTAGCCTGCCAGCAAAAAGCCCTTCTAAGGCTTTAGCTTTTAAGAAGGTAGAGGTGGTAGAATCTATTGAGAAGATTTCAACAGAGAGTATTCAGACGTACGAAGAAACCTCTGTAATTGTGGAGACTGTGATTGGGAAGACAAAGGCCGACAAGAAACTGGGAGAGAAGGGCTCTTAAAAAGCCAGGGCTCGAAGGAAGGAAGTGTCTGGGACCAGTGTAGGAGAAGTGCCTTGAGATGGGTTCCCGTTTGGATTAGATCATAGTTGACCTGTCTGGCATTGCCAATGACCTCCATTAAAATGCTTTTATTTTGCTTGCACCATATTCCTTGTCTAATTAATAGGGCTGTGGGTCAGCCGTGCTGAGAACAAGGATGCTCTCTCTTTTTAAATATTTATTTTTATTTTATTTTCATTGGTGTTTTGCCTGCATGTGTGTCTGTATGAGAGCATTGGATTCCCTGGAACTAGAGTTACAGACAGTTGTGAGCTGCCATACGGGTGCTGGGAATTGAACCTGGGTCCTCTGGCAGAACAGTCAGTGCTCTTAACCACTGAGCCATCTCTCCAGCCCCCAAGGATGCTCCCTTAATGGTCACCACAACACCCTCTTTTAGGAAGGGACATGCTCTTCAGCATGCTTCATTATTTGTTTGTTTTTGAGACAGGATCTTTGCAGCACAGTCTGTGTTTCAGCTTTTGATCCTCCTGCCTCAGCCTCCTAAGTGTGGGGATTAGAGTCATGGTCCTCCGTACTAGACTCAGCATGGTGTCTGGGTTTCATACGGAAAACAAAGCTTGTTGATGACATTGGGTCATTCATTCCATTCCTAGCACACGTGTGTGCTTGTGTGGCTGAGGGTTTTGTTAGACATGAATTGATGAGAAATTGTAAGTTTGGGGTCCCTCAAAAGCTGGTCCTGAAGTAAGTGTGTGTGTGTGTGTGTGTGTGTGTGTGTGTGTGTGTGTGTATTTAGTCAATAAGTGCCTGTTGGACTACTTCACTAGTTTCTTACATGTGTGTATGCATGTTTGTATACATTTGTATTGGTGTACATGCATGTATGAGGGTAGAGTAGAAAATGGGTGACCTCTTCAAATGCATCTCTACAATATTCTGGAGACAGGGTCTCTCACTGAACCCTCTTACCACCTGGCTAGACTGCCTGGCCAATGAGCTCCAGAAGTCAGGCTGCATCACCCCCACACTCCTTCCCAGCACCGGGATTACAGGAGTGTGCCCCTGTGCCCAGCTTCGTGCATGGTGCTGTGCATCTAAACTCAGATCCTCAGGCTGGCATAACTGCTCCCCTAGCCTGGGCTCACTGACTTCTAAACCAGAGTTTACAAAGTAGCATGAAAATTAGCTTTTGGCAGCTTGATGGAAAATTGCACTTCCTGGGTGAAAAAGTTTTGGGGCGTCTTACACAAATGAACACTTGGTGCATACACTGTGGCAGACAGCATCATTGCTCTGCCTGTATCCTCTTTACCCTGGACATTTCCATGTATTTCTGTGACTGACTTCCAAATGCCACATGGACTTCTTTTCCTGAGGACATCCTTGGCCTCCAAAGTGAACCCTTGGAGTAGCCACCTCCCATTGACTGACAGCAGTGGGTGAGTCAACACCAGTAGGGCCGGGCTAACTCAGGCATGGGCTCTATTCTCACCCCTAAAGTTGCCCAGTGGAATTCAGCTCTGCTAGCCCTGCCTGGAAACAGATAGAAGAGCACCCTTCCCATTGGCAGCCTTAACTTCAAGGCTCCCTTTCCACTTCCCACCTGGTTATTTGTGACGTCCTATTACAAGGAAACTGTCTACACTGGGATGTTTGCATGATGGGAGTGGGGCTGCAAGGATGACTTGATTTTGCAAGCACAAGCTTCAGTTTAATTACCCAGACTTCACAGAAAGCCAGGCATGTGCATGCTGGGGAGGCAGACACAGGGGGATCCCTAGGACTTGCTGGCCAGGTAAACTCTAATCCAGTGAGAGGCCCTGTCTAAAAACAAGGTAGGCCATACCTGAACAACAACATTGTCCTCTAGTCTCCACATACATAGCCAAGCACATGTTTGTGAAACTGCACACACATGAACACTCACACACATGCTCATGCACACAGACACACACATACACACACACACACTCCAAATTCTATAAAACAGAAATTATATCAGCCATGGAAGTTTACAAAAAGTGTGTGTGTGGCTAGGGGAACCTGTTGAACCCAGGACTTTATACCTCATTAACTATACCCTTAGCTCACAGAAATTTCTAAGCTATCCGTATGTATCCAGTATTCTATTAACAGTCCAGAAATAGGTTTTACCTTAACAGTGATTAGAAAGTTGTTTCTTGACATGGATGCCCCAAACTACATGAGGGACCAAGTAAATGTGCTGAAGTGGATTGTTGTGTTGGCCTAAAAAGGGGGAACAGGCGCCTGGCAAGACAGCCGCACACTGTGTGAGAAAACGGCCAGGGTCACGAATGCCACTGTGGCCCTGCTTTGTTGGGAACAACAGACAGCTGAAGAGCCACCTTTCATCCCGAGGTGGAGCCTTAAACAGTCTTGTTCGGAATTCATTTGAGGCTTTGGTTTCAAGAAAGAAATATGCTTTTGTTGTTCTTTCTAAAAGATGAATGGAGAAACCAGTCCATTCTGCAGTTTGAAATATTTATAACTTAAAAGCGTAAGAGAGAATGATGTGAGCCACTGGCTGGACCCTGGGATGCAGGCCTGTGGGCCCATGTGGCTATTATATTAGACGTTAACAGCCACCGAAAAGCCTTTCTTTTCCCCAGTAAGCTTTTTTTTTTTTTTTTTTTTTTTATTGTCTAGGCTGTGTGTTCAGTGAATATTCTTATACAAAAAGGCAGGGGGTATCATTTTGGAATGAAAGGGCATTTTTATATTGTATTTAATCAGCCAGGAAAAGTAGACTGGGCATCTGTCCTGACAGGCTTTGTAAAGACTCTAGAGAGGGGACCAGATGTGGCCCTGCTCCCCAACCCCGTTGTTCTGGTGTGGGGACGAAGAGGGTGCAGAAGCAGACAGTACTTGGGAGAAGCAGACACAGTGTGACGAGGGAGGTCATTAGGGCGGGCTGCTGGAGAGACTGGTGGCATCTACTTGGGATGGAAGAGTAAAGAGAAGACCCTGTGGGGAATATGACCCGTGACCTGAATGATAAAATGGGGGCATCCTGTGCAGATCTGAGGGAAGAGCATTCCAGGCAGAGAGAATTTGAAGTAGAAAGGCCCCGGGGCAGGAGGGGACTTGGCCTGTTTGAAGAGGCAGGCTTCAGGGATATAATGGAAGGAGAAGCGGTCAGGGTTGGGGGCAGAGACCAGAGAAGCACCATTTCCTGCCAGGCTGCCTTGGCCTGAAAGCAGGGACCGTGGTGTGCAAAGTGGAGTTGGTATCAGTGGGCGCTTTGGTGCATAACTGAGCTCTTGGTCTAACACCCTGTGACCAGCCTTACTTGCCCATCTTGTTGGGCCAGCTGCCCGCTGCTCACTGCCCGCTGCCCGCTGCCCACTGCCTTTGTTCTACTTTTCCCTGGAAAGCTGCAGAACTGGTTTAACTCTCGGCCCTTCTCCTCCAGATCTCCAAACCTTTTGTTTCCGTTTCTCACTAGTAAGAATGGACACTCAGAGGCAGCCTCCCCATTGTGTCCTCACAGGGCCTTCTTCTTCTCTTCTCTCCAAAATTGCCTCTTCCCCAAGGAAGCTGCATGGCAGTTCCCATCCCTGTCAGGCTTCAAGCATCCCAGGCGACCCCCATCATGGCTATTGCCCTGGTATATGCATGCCTGGTTTACATTCCCTGTGGTACTGGTTCATGTCTGCACCCAAAGGTCTCAGATCTGGCTACAAGCTCATAGGACTCTCCACTTTAGGGTATCCTAAGGCTGTTGGAGAGTGTTTGATTCATACACTGAGCATGCTGGGAGTTTTATGGAGTTTATGCTCTGGGTCAGCCTCAACCAAGGATGGATAGGACCTAGAGTGGAAAACCCCAACCCTCTTCTCCTCTTCTGGAACAACTGAGGTATATGCAACATACTCTCTTGGAGGTCCATGATGGGTCCCAATGCCCAGGAGGTCCATGATGGGTTCCAATGTCCAGGAGGAAACCCACCTGTCAGCTGTCCCATATTGTCCTCCTTCTTTCCCCTTTTTACTTTTCTTCTCAACATAGATGCTTCTCTTCAACTAAACCACTTGTTCTTGACCCCTGTTCTTAGGGTTAGCTTCTGGGAAAATCCCATCTCAGATGCTGATTGTCATTGGCTGTCCTTCCTTTCCCAGCCATATTGGCTATCCATAACCTGGGTTTGTAATGAGCTGCTCTTCTCACTCTGGCTACAGCCCCAGTCATACAGTCAGTCAAGATATTCTGCCTTCGCTGGCCTAGGGCTGAGTCTAGACCCGTAAGACACTCTCTCATTGAGACCAGGCCAGCGAACTCAAGACTGAACATGCTACAGCCTTCCTCTAATGGATGTGGTCTCATGAAATCACTCCCTGATTCCAGCTCTGTATCCAGGTTCCCAGACTCTCTGTGATCTCTGCCCCTTTGCTGGGATGGTTTTGGCCAAGTTCTCTTAGCTTTACTTCTGAGATTTACTCCACATCCTTTTTTTTGTTTCACGAGCTAGAGTTGGTTTCTGTTGTGCAACCCAAAGGTCCTAAAACTAACTGCTAGTTAGCGAGATTGTGGGCCAAAAGAGAACCAGAGAGGTTTGAATTCTGTTGGCTTTCAACAAAGTGGATCCTAAACAAGATCCGGGCGCTGGTGGCTGGCGAGAGCCGTGAAGGCAGCTCAGTGTGCTGGCTCATGGACTCCTACCTCTTATTCCCAATTCTCTCTTCTCTGGGATCACCAGGCTGGGACTCTCCAAAACAAACTTGTTCCGGCATTGCCAGCTGTGCTCTGGGAAGCACTGTTGGAGAGGATCTTAGGGTTTCTATTGCTGTGAAGAGACACCATGGCCACGGCAACTCTTATAAAGGAAAACATTTAACTGGTACTGGCTTACAGTTTCAGAGGTTCAGTCCATTGTCATCATGGTGGGAAGCATGGCAGCATGCAGGCAGACATGGTGCTGGAGGAGGAGCTGAGAGTTCTACATCTTGATCCTCAGACAGCAGCAGGAGACTGTGTGCTGCATTGGGAGTAGCTTGAGCACATAAGACCTCAAAGCCCACCTCCACAGTGACACACTTCCTCCAACAAGGCCACTCTTCCTAATAGTGCCACTCCCTATGGACATTCAGACACTGAGTCTGTGGGGGCCATTCACATTCAAACCACCACAGAGAGGAATGGGAAAGGGTACGGGGCTGCAAGAGGAGAAACACTCACTCCTTGCTGTTTGCTGACGGTTTCTGTCCACGCCACCCTGGCAATGCTTCTGCTACCATCTGAGTGTCCCAGTGCCCCCAGATTCATACCTCTAAAGTGACGGGAGGAGCAACAGCCATGAATGGGCTTAATACTCTTAAAAACTTGAGAGTCACCAGGGATGCCCCACCCATCAGGTATGGTTAAATTAGAAGGTGCTGTCTAAAAACTGGGTTACATTGGACCCCCAAATCTGCCATCATCTCCACCTTGGACTCCCTATCTCCAGAAGTGTCGGGGAGCAGTTGCTGTTCTCCAGAAGCACCCTGGTCTGTGGTGTTCTGTTCCGGCCGCCTGAACAGAAGCATTCTCCCTCAGCCTACTCTCTCATGAGCAGCTGCTGAGTCTGGTTTTCAGTCGCTTCAGCATTTGCATAAATCTGCCTCATTTCAGTGGCCTTCGAGATCATACTAAGCTGTTTAGGCTTCCTTAGAGATCTGGGAGTCTTAAGTGATACTAATTCCACCCTCTCCTTATATATATCTTAATTCCTTATCTAGCACCACCCTGGCTACCTGGGCTTTTCATGTACCCAGAGTTTGAGAACAGGCTAAAAGCACTGAGTCCTCAAACGGCCTCTAAGCATTGCTTTCCCTCTGTGTTTAGTGGGGATCCACACTCAGGGACTCAGGGATGCTGGGCAAACACTCTACTAGTGAGCAATAGGCCCAGTTAGTGGGGATCCACATTCAGGACTCAGGGATGCTGGGTAAACACTCTACTAGTGAGCAATAGGGCCAGCTCCTAGGCATTGCTTTTGCAAGGTAAAATGGTACGGGTTCATGTTCAAGAAACATCAGCTATCCCGAGGGAGAACTGAAGCCCCTACCCCAACTCAGATGACCAGTTGTCATGTCCACACCCATAGGTGTGTACCTCCACCAGAGCTGATTCTGGCTTTATCCTGCTCAGGCATAGGTTCCCATCTTTAAGGTCCCTTTCCTGGCACCACAGATGAGACAGGCCCAGGTACCCCCTTAGAGGCTGGATGGCTGAGACTCCCACGTATCTCACAGACCTGGAGCCGTGTGCTACTTAATGTTCTCTTTTGTCTTTTGAGTCAGCTAACAGTTCTTTCACCCAGTTTGTGGTGCTATGCTACTAAGTTCTCTCTGTTACATTCACTGTTCTGGTTTCTACTTCCTGAGTGGTGAAGGCATGGGACATGTGAGAGGGAAGGGATGTGTCGAACAGGATGCACTGCTAGGCAAGCGCTCCCTGAGGGCAAGTTTGACTCCCTGCTGTTGGGGACCTCTTAAGAGACTGGCTAGAAAATCTTTCCGTAGTTCCAACAAGAGGTGAGGAGGCTAAGCACCACCTGTTTCCGCTCTTTGCAAGTTAAGGTTGACCCTGGGGCATTTCTGCTCCTCTGGCCTGCTCCGAGCAGGCCTGCTGGGTCTCCGAGGTTGGTGGATACTGCAGGCAGATGGACACAACAATCGGCTTTTGGTATTTATGGAAACCACACAAGTGGCTTCCTAACGGGAAGTAACCAAGGAGGTGCATGCAAGGGGCTGGCAGCCTGCTCCTCTAAAGGGCTTCGAGGATGGCGTCGTCAGTCCAGTATCTGCTGCACAAGCAGGAGGACCTGAGAGCTCTCTTTAGCACCTGCTTAGAAAATCCAGGTGTGGTGGGACACACCTGTGACCCTGGAGCTGGGGAGGTGGACACAGGAGGATCCCTGGGACTTGCTGACCAGCCAGTCGAACTCCAGGTTCAAGTGAGAGACCACGTCTCAAAAAAACCAAGGTGGAGAGCAACTTGAGAAAGATGCCTGTCATCAACCTCTGACCTCCAAACACGCACATGTACCCATGAATATGAATACACACACACACACACACACACACAATAGATAGATAAATATCACATAGTGCTTTCCGTTATAATTACTCAACCCTGCTGTTGTAATACAGCACAGACAAAACAAAGATAAGCAGGCATGTGTTTCCAACAAGGCTGTGCTTACAAACACAGGCTGTGCCTGGATTCATTCCATGGCTGTAGCTGCCTACCTTCCTGACAGCAGGAAGGCACCTATAAGGCCTCCCACAACCTCAGCTTAGAACACCAGAAGGTGATTCTGACCAGCGTCCCCACCTTCATGTTGGAAAATTCCATGCAGTTGCTTCCTTGGCGACTTGCAGCTTTTATGGAAGTGTTGGAAGACATGCTGGCTGGTCAGGGACTTGCAGCCTCCCCATGGCCTAGCAGCTTGTCTCGATAGCTCAGCGACATAGAGCTCCCTTCCTCCAGCAAAGCTTCCTGCCCTCTACCTGCCCTTATCTGGAGAATGTCCCAGGACCTGGAGGATTGACTTTATCTAAAAGCTGTTTCTAAACCAGATGCCTAATTCATCTTTAGTTTGACCTTTGGCATAGATCCCTGCTGAGAAATCTTGTGCTAAGGGCTCTGCTATAGGACTCTGCTGCCACATACCAAGTCCAAGATAGGACCATGCCACTTAATGCAAATTAGGTTTGTCCCCAGGCTGCCCAATCCTATATATACCTTATACTCTGGAATAAAATTGAGCTGATTCACTGAAATCTGTCTCCCAGAGGGCTGTCTCCATTCATGCTCATGGGCTGCCAAAGCTTTCTGTTACCCCATCTGCCTCTTTCCCCTCTCGACCTGGTGGCTAATGGGCCCAGAGGGAGAGAGGACCCCCATAGGGGAGGATCTGAAGTAACCATTACAATCATGTTTATCCTAAAAAATTTTCTGTCACAGATTTGTGGTTGGGGCATTTTGGTGAATGAAGTGACCCCAAAACTCATACAGTATTTGGTACACTAATGACCAAGAGCATCATCAGATACAAATGCCTACACTTTCTCAGGTTTGGATGTTAGCAAATAAATGCTACAAAAAGCCACACTGATACGAGAGAGAGAGAGAGAGAGAGAGAGAGAGAGAGAGAGAGAGAGAGAGAGAGAGAGAGAGAGAGAGACTTTTGAGTTGGCATTCATTCCTGGGGTAATAGCTCCGTGGTGCTGGTGCCCTCAGCAGCCACACTCACCTCTTTACTTGCATCCTGTGACTATGGTGCCTGCCTGTCACCTGTGGCCAGTCAGTGGTCTGAGGCCTGGGATCTCAAGGGAAAATGGTAAGTTCTAGTCTCCAGCTGGGAATAGATCATGGGATGTTCTCTTGGGTGCAGGATTTTGCTAAGGCAGTGGGTGAGACACTCCATGCTAGGATCGGAAGGCCAATGGGTCAGGAGATTCCTTGATATAAATAGGTTGACAGTTGACATTAGATTTAGGGGATCTGAAGCTTCTTCATTGGACTGCGGACTGCTCTGGCCTCTGAACTCTGTGGGCTGAGATTTCTAACTGCCTTCTCACCCTGCCCCTGCCCCAGTTCGCTCAGGCTGAGAATTCGGAGTTCAGTAACACAGAGCCCTCACCTTCCTGGCTCAGTTAGCACTGTGGCCTAGAGAATTTACCTCCAGATCAGATTTTGCTTCTTGATTTCTTAGAAATCTGAAATCAAATCTGATCAGCTTTTTAAATGAAAGGAAAGGGTTTAACTGAAAATAAGAGACTAAAGGAAAAACTCAATTGGTCAGTGACTAATTTACAATAGAAAGAGCTCTTCTGGATCTAGGTGTGTGTGTCCATCCCTTAAGATGCAGTTAATATTCCTGGCAAGTTGAAGGAGACTCCAGAAGGACATGGACTGGGGCCATTGGCAGGGGGTGGTATTCAGGGCACTGCCTCTGGGTGTGGCTTACCCACTGCACTGGTCTCTGTTCTCAATAGACTCCCATTCTTCAGAGACTGGGATTCTCCTGTGTGCTAGTCTCTCTATGCCAACTCCCGCCAGCCTGTCCCTCCATGTGTTTAATCCCCCATAGGCTGAGTGTCCTTTCCCCATCCTTTCTATCAACTCATTCCTTTTTCAGAGGCAGAGAACAACTTTACTAGACACAAGCACATCATTTGCACTGGCCCAGGAGACATGTGCTGATTCATTGATTTCAAGCTTATATCCACTTTTCCTAAAATCTTTGTAGTTTTATTTTTATTATTTCTAAAAAGCAAATTAGATTCTTGCATCTGTAAGCACTGTGGCTATGAAGTATTTCAACACATAAAAAAAAACCCCAAAACAACAGCAACAAAAGAATTCAACACATCTCCTAATATAGTATTTCTCTTTCCATCTAATTATAAAGTACTTGATTACACGGTTTTGCACTCTGTGGTTTCCATATAATCACTTGAATCAATGAATGCATTCGTCACATGGAAACCCATGTTTAATTTATAATGACAAGGGTAATGATGACACAGAGTAATAACTCCGTAAGAATTTTTAAAAAATGGGGCTGAGAGATGGCTCAGCTGTTAAGAGCACTTGTTGCTCTTGCAGAGGACCCAGGTTCAATTCCCAGCATCCACACGGTGGCTTACAACCATCTGTAACCCCAGTTCCAAGGGATCCAACAGACACCCAGGTAAAATGTGCATACACATAAAACAAATTAAGAAAAAGAGTGAACAAAGAGAACACACACACACACACACACACACACACACACACACACAATCAAACCTTAATATTTAGGGTATCAATGCATGAACAAAAGTATTGGCTTGTAGTGTTTCAATGTCACAAGACCAAACTTTGGGCGTTATATCTTTCCATATCTGTTTTTAGTCATAGGCTCACTTGAAGTTTTAATAATTGAGTTTAATAAATATAGGACCAGAGAACATTATAAATGGTTTACAATGAATTGCTTTAAAACAATGTTTAGAATTAACATATGGTCACATGGTGGTGAGGTACAATTAGTTTGCAATAATGCACAGTACCACCCATGAGGAGAGGTTACTGTGTAAATTAGAATTAAGAACTTGTTTTACAGATCAGGCACCATGGTAGGGGATCCCATGTCCACTGAGTAGCTCATTAATTGTCCTACATTTCCCAGTTTCCCAGTGTTCATGGAAGTTCATTGATGAGAACTGGCTGGTGCTGTGGGTGAGAGTGTATGCACATCCTCCTGAGCAGAGAAGGAGGATGAGAAGCTGCCTGGTGATTTTAGCAACCCCATGTTCAGACAGGAAAACATGAGACTGAAACGGCCTAGATCCCTTCTCAGGGTATGGGGATCTAGAGCTTTGGAGTTACCTAAACCCTCATGTGAACTTACGGGAATGATAAATAAACCTTTGCATTAAGCCACTGAGATTCTGTGTCTGTTTGTTATTATAGTATAACTTCATCTAGCTTAGTGTATTCTAGAATCATCTCTCTAAAAGATTTTTTTTTGAGACAATGTCTCTCTCTATAGTCCCAGATATCCTGGAACTCACTATGTAGACCAGGCTGGCCTCTGATTCACAGAGGTCTGCCTGTCTCTGCTTTGCAAATGTTGGGATTAAAGATGGGTGCTACCATGCTCAGCTCTAAAAGAGTTCTTATCGTGGCCTACATTAAGACATACATTTTACATCATGGGCCAGTACACATGCTCAGGCAGGCAGAAAGACAGATGCTTACCTGTACACACACACTCTCTCTCTCTCTCTCTCTCTTCTCTCTCTCTCTCTCTCTCCTTCTTAGTCTCCCCTCCCCAACACACACACACACACACACACACACACACACACACACACACACACACACACACTGGGAGCAGGTGCCTCAAGAAACAGTACTTAATATACATGATTGACTTACTCTCTTCTGTTAGAAGGTCTGGTATTGATTACCTACACTGAATTTGCAGCCCACTACCAAATGTAACTGGAGTCTCAGAAATGCTGCTGTTGATCATAATTTGCACGTGACTTATCTGCTAGTTACACATCTGTCATGCATATTTGCTAAAGCAGGCTTTTAAGATCTAGCTTTGGCTCCTACAATGGGTGGAAGTGTTTTGTATAAGACACAGCACATCCCACATATTTTCTGGAAGGTATATTTTATTGTTGAGCCTAATTTACAACATATTTTTTAAAATTTCCTTAAAAATTTTTGTCACGGAGTAACAATATTAACCTGATTGTTATTTGCTTATTTTCAGTTTTTAAAATAAATAACTATCTCTTGCATTAGAATCAGGGGCATCATAAAAACATCGCTATCTAGACATATTTTTGTGGTAATACTGATGCCGAAAATGAAAAAGAGACCAAATATTTATATTTAGCATTATATACCTTTATATACTATATACTCATATCAAAACTTGCCATTTCTATTAAGAAGCTGATAAGTTACTCTCTAATTTTGTAAATTATACCACAAATGTGAAAATATGGACAACTATTTCATATTTCTGCTACTTATATAAGACAATGTTTATACAGAAAGCTTCAAAATTACAGAGGTGTTATAGTGGGAAGAGATGAACAGATATTTTACCTGAATCTCCACTGGCTTTTTATTCAGCCAGAATCATTATGATATTTTCTGAATACTCTTTTAGAGATGTATATGGTGTCTGTTTCTTCAATACATACAGAATACACACATATTTAGGTATATGTGTGTATGTACATTTATACAAGTATATATATACACATATACACATGTATATAGTCTACATATGTATATATGTTTCTGTGTGCACTTATACATACATGCACACATAATGTCCTTTGGTTTATTTCCAGACTGTTAATGTGAAATGAATTTTCAATGATTACTATTTTTTTCTTTAAATCTAAGGTGGTTTAAAAAGACCTTTGCAACAAGTAATAAATTTCTTTTAAAAATCATAAATATTATTACACTCAAAAAAACCATGATACAGGGCAAGTTACAAGGTGTCAGAGAAGACAAAAATTCTTGTTAATGTGGTGGAAAAATGGAATGCAACAAGCTTCCAGAATTCTCTCTTAAATTTGCCCCCCTCAGGGAATGGAACCCCAGTGCTTCTGAGTTGCTGGCTTCAGTAAAGTAATTCCAGACTATGTGCATACTTCAAGGGAAGGGAGGGTGAGAGCCTGGGGTGGCTGGGGGTGGGGGATGGGATGACTGAATACTGAGATTTGAGCAAGAAGCCAATCCATGGGTGGGGACACCAAGTGACAATGGGTTACTTTGGTAAAAAACTGTTCGGGAATGAAATGGTGTCTTTCAAGGTTGACAACTGTCCCCTTTGGGGTGCTTGTTAGATATTCTCATGAATTTGAGTTGCCAAGATCATATCTGCTTTTCTAAAAGAGGTTGTCTCTTGCTCCCTTCTGGCCCCCAGTTATGGGGAATGAGGTGGCACACGTCCCTCTCAATGGAACAGGCTCCTTGCAACCACAGTCCACTTGAATGTGGTCACTTGGGACTTCTGATGTACCTCTTTCATCTACTGGCCTCTTCTGGAACAGAGGCCCATTTCCCAGTACGTCACTGAAATCACAACTTGAGGGAGGGAGATATTGCACTCCAGTGAGGCTTTTGGGAAATCAAAGCGCAGGTGGGTGTGGGCAAAGTTTTCAACAGTAAACCCAAACCCAAAACAAAACCAAAAAAACTTCTGCCTCTTGGTTGTGTCACATCACGGAGGTCTAAAACTCGGGAAAACGAATGTTGCTGTTTCTAAAACTAGTAAACTGCCCCATGTCAGACAGCTGCTAGAAACGCCTGGTAGTTTTCTCTCTTGGATGGCTGTGTAAAGAGTACCAGAAAACTGAAGGTGTGTGAATGAACTCTGTGTAAGAGAGGCATGTTGGTTGCTCCAGTTAATTCTATCCCAACTCAGAGCAGCCGCTGCTGACAGAAGACCCACATGTTTCAGTCTTACGTCATCCTGGCAGAACAGAAGGAACATGGGCTGGGTATTGGTGGTAAATTTTCAATGCTCGTGTCTTTTAAATTTCCTCACCCTGTCCAGTATTTAGGGTTCCCTGGGGACAGCATCTTCTTCATCATGCACCTCAATTTACAGCCCTGAATAGTCTTGCTTAGTTCAAGCCATCACCCACCCCTGTGCTAGAGTTGGGTCACCCTCTGTCACCTGTCATTCCCATGCTATGTAGCAACACCTCAGCTGAGACCACGGTTGTTCTCGAGTCACCAAGTGTGGCTTTTTAGGTGCATTCTTTTTCCTTCTCAGATATGAAAAAAACTGAGGGAAAAGCTGTCCTTGTTTTGTTTACAGCGTATCACCCATTTACGTGGCAGAAATAAAGGTCGAGTCACACATAGGACATAGATGTTGGTAGGAACGCTATATTTGGACTACAGAATAAAAACGATTGCTTCCATTGTAGTGAAAAGAATCATTGACACTGAACAAAGCTGCAGACCAGGCTGGGGTCGCTTGTGTGGGGGTAACAGGAATTGCTGGGTGGCTGGTGGCTGCCAGGACGCTGGAGCAAGGACAGAGGCAGAGGCAGGGAGGAGGGGGTGGCGGAGATGGAAGCATGGCCTTAGTTCTTCCTCAGGATACTTTGCAGACTCCTCTCCACAGCTTCATCCAGCTCCTCCTCCAGCTCTTGTTTCTTGGACATGGCCAGCTTAGACTGGTAATCCCTCACCACCTGATCGATGTATGGGGCACTTTGTGTGCCATGTAACATCAGGGTCCATTCCTTCAGCAATCCCTTCTGTGGTGCACTGCCCACAAACCCCAGCTCCAGGGTCCAGGTCCCTCGGGCATCCTCCCCCCAGGTGTGGGTGGTCATGAAAGGCCACTTGTCAAAGCCCACCTTGGAGTCGTCGTCTCTTGGACGCCGGCTCAGCAAAATGGACTTGGTGCCCATGGGGGAGGTCATGTTGATGTTCAGGTCTCCTCTCCTGGTCGCATTGACTGTGATGACAGCTTGGACATGCTCAAGGTAGCGTACGAAGTTTTCTTTCCCCTCACATGCATTTGTTTGGAGGGTCAGTACCAACTTGCCAGTGGGTGGTATTTTCCTGAGGGCAGAGAGACAGAAGAGATTTGGTAAGAAAAGGTATGCACACCATGAGAAGGGCTTTCAAGACACCATCTGTAGCAGGAAGAGAAAGTGCTTTGAGATTAACTATTGAGACTGACTTGGGTTCTGATTTTCACATCAGCTGTGAATCTGAGCATGGAACCTTCCCTGAAAGGGAAGGTAGCCGCTGTTGGTGTCCTTACATCTAAGCCCTCTCTGAGTCACCTGCAACTACAGCTCTCACGTAGCCTGCCCACCTTCCACTTCAGCTGTCTCCCAGCTCCTTCCCTGCTGACATCGTGGGCATCTGCTCAGTCTGTGTGAAGGACAACTAAAAGTGTCAGGGATTTAGCTCCTCAGGGCCAGTCCTCTACCAATGACTGACAAGATGTGTTCCATAAATGTTCTCTGGCGTCCCTGTTTCTTAGTGGAATGACTCAGTGTCCCAAACTGGCAAGGTCTTGTCCTAGGGTTAACTTTAGGAGTGACTCAGATGGAGGCAAAAGTTCATAATGACTTTCTTTTCTTTTTTAAAGTACATTTAAAATTTGTTCTTTGACAATTTCCTACATGATTATAATGTATCTTTATCGTATCTATCCCCCTCATTCCCCCTCCACTCCCCCAACATGTCCCCCTTTTTACTTTTATGTATTAAAAAAAACAGGCCAGCCCACTAAGTCTGCTTAATGCTGCCTGTACATACATGGATGTGGGGCTGTCCACTAGAGCATGGGTGACCTACAGGTGGCCACATCCTGAATAAAAATGACTTTCCTTCCCAGAGCAGCTATCAGTTGCCAGAAGCTCCTTAGGAAGGGGTGGAGGCCCACGGGCCCCTCTCTTATTTTGGCTGTGATGTTAAGGGCTCCAGCTTGTGCAGATTGTGTGCAGGTGAGCACAGCTGCTGTGCATTTAGGAATGCAACGGCCATGTCAAGGCCAGAGAACAGCATTTCACAGCTCTCTCCCTTATCCTCTGGTTCTTACATTCTGTCCTCTCTTCCCCGTGTTTTCTGAGTCTTGGGGATTTGGTACAAATGTTCCATTTAGGGCTGAGCACTCAATATCACTTATTCTCAGTACTTTGTCCAGTTATGAGCCTCTGCATTGACAGATAACTGCATTGATACTGCAAAAAGAAGTCTCCATCGTGCCTTTAGTTTAAAGTGCTATAGACCTTGCTGAGTGGGAGCTGCTGCTGGTTTAATGGTTCCTACAGACTGAATACTCCCTATTGCAGAGGAACTACTGGGACTAGAAATACTTTATATTTGGAATATTGGAATTTGGAATGTGCTTATGCATTGTGGAGATGAAAGCCGAGGCTAAATAGAGAACTCATGTATGTTTCATATCCTTATATGCCATCTTGAAGGTAATCATAAATAATATTTTTATCTATGCAGTGATGCTTTGACCAGAATCTGTCACATGAGAGCCAGTGTGAGATTTTCCACTTACGGTATCATGTAGAATCTTGGAGCATTTTTGATTCTTAGACTAGGGACGCTCAACTGTTCTACCACTAAAAATGCCGAAGTTGGTTTAATTCATTCTAGTGAAAGATCTGGCCACTCTGGGAGTGTGTTTGACCAGAGTTGGAGACCCTGGGAGGCCAGCCCAGGCATTCTCCATGCCACCTCTCTTTACAGCGCACCTCCTCCTTGAAGAATGTCTTTGAATGTGTAAAACTCTAAGCTTCCTGTACTAGACACAGACTACTTGGGACCACATGGTGCAGTGGGAAGACTACAGAGTCTGGGGACACACTTATTTGAATTAGGATACAGCTTCTACACTTACTGGTCATGAGAGATTGGAAAATTATGCGTTTGAAGTGTGACTATTGTGGGTGGACTTGTGAGGTTAATGACTGTGTAAAAGCACCAACCACAGTGCCTGCCACATAGTATGTGTTAGGGCTCTTCCTGACTCCTTGTCTATGGAATATCCCCTCTCTACATGGCTTTGCATTTAGAGCTCCAACTAATACATATTTGTTTGTTTTTAAGGAATGATAGGTATTTTAAAACATGCATCTTGTAGAACACGTCTACAAAAAGATGCTCATCACACAGAACCAACTTGGTGCCAAGTCTGATTCTGTAGTACCCTTGGAGCCGAGATCACATGCCCGAGAGGGTTTTTAGAAGCACATGCTGTGTTTGATTAATCAAGGCATACTCTCCTGAGCCACTTGAAAATTGTGGTGGTTAACATCGGATGTCACTTGTCAATTAACACTGGCTCCAGAACCAGCTAGGCCAGACACAAGGCTCCTCCAGGCACATCTGGGAGGGACCGTTTAGACTCAGGTTAGCCTCTGACAATATTTCTGAGGAATTATATTGATTAGGCTAGTTTCTGTCTGTTACCATTCTCTGGATGGGGACCCTGGGCTGTATGATAAGCTGGGTCCTGGCATTCACCATTCTCTGCTTCTTGACTGTGGATGCAACTTGACCAGTTGCCTCAAGCTTCCACTGTTGCGACTTCCCTGCCACAATGGTCTGTGACCTTGAATGGTAGCCTGATGAGTTGCTTTGGGTAGGGTACTTTATCATGGCAACTGTCCAAGTAACTCAGGTAGAAAATACGTGTTTCCATGAGCAAGGAAGCATCAAAGCTCCTTAATACAGGAAGCAGCCACTGGCTATGGAGAGCCAGGGGTGGTGGGGGAAATGGCCTTTTGGTCCTAGGCTCTTGAGAATTTGTTGGCAAGCAGTCATAAAACCAGCCTTGGGAGTCAGGTTATATTCACATGTGTGTACAGAGTGTATTTTTAAATGACTGGGTTGGCACTTGCCTATAGACCTTCCTACTGTGGAGGAAGTGTTCTGTACCTGTGCACTCCAGTACAGTAGGCACTGGTGACATGTGGCAACAGAACACTTAAAATGCAGCTAGCATGAGTGAAGAGCTGAAATTCTACTTTAAAAATTTAATTTAATTAACTTTTTATTCATTGATTTTGATAGTTACTCCCACACATGAGAGGTGGAAACTGTTTTTTTTTGTTGTTGTTGTTGTTGAATTTGAACCTGATAAGGAGAACAAGATGCGAGAGAGTTTCTGGGCTTCTGTTTTTATGGTCGTCAGTTTTCTTCCTGGCTCACAGGTTCTGGGAAAGTGTAGATTTGGCAGTGCAGGATTTCTGGCCATCCTTTTGGTGGTCTCTAGAATGGCTGGCCCCTTATGGTATTAGGGAAATTCTATAGTCTGCCATGGGGTTTCTGTGAAGATAGGAGCAGGTCTAGAAGAAGGACTCTAGAAGGTAGACTCTGAGGGATCTGGGATTTGCAAAGAATGATGCCAGGAAGATAGGTGGCAGGAGTCTGAATGTTATATTCTATTCCTACCCTGTATTATGGGCTCCTTGGAAAGTTCAATAAGGAAACTCACAAGCCAACAACTAGGATGCTCCCTGTAATAACTGCCCTTGATGCCACAGAACTCACTTGTTATCTGCTGAATGCAAGTCATTATTAGTTGGGTACAGAGGTGCACATCTGTGATTCTAGCACACAGGGCGCTAACAGGAGGAGCATGAGTTTCAGGCTAGCCTGGGCTACATAACAAGTTTGAGTTGATGCTGGGCTACATAGAAAGGCCTTGTCGCAAAACAAACAATGAACAAGACAAGACAAAACAAAACACCACCACCCACCTCCAGTACTCTATTATCTTAATGATTCAGTCCACATAGGAGATGAATCTCTGGTCACAGAGAAGTCGTTTTTCAGTTCCAATAGTATCCAGGATACTTAGGGACTGGAGTAACTCAGGGATGTTCACTTTTCAAGTGAGTTTGCAGAAATTTTGGCAGAAAAGTGGCATTACTTCCTTTTTAGAAAATGGAACATATTTCTTTGATTGTCTAAGAATTAGAGGTAGGACCCACAGGCAGAACTCGGGAAATCCTTCAGAAGAGGGGGAGGAAGAATTGTAGGATCCAGAGGGGTCAAAGACACCATGAGAACACAGTCCACAGAATCAACTAACCAGGGCTCACTGGGGCTCAGAGACTGAACGGACAAACAGGGAACCTCCTTGGGTCTGATCTAGGTCCTTTGTATATATGTTATGGTTGTGTAGCTTGGTGTTCTTATGGGGCTTTTAACAGTTGGAGTAGGGGCTGTCTCTGACTCTTTTGCCTGCTTTTGGGACCCTTTTCTTCCTACTGAGTTACCTTGTCTGGCCTTGATATGAGGGTATGTACTTTGTCTTATTGTAACTTGTTATGCCTTGTTAGGTTGATATCCCTGAAGGCCTGCCCTTTACTGAAGGGAAACAGAGGAGGAGTGGATTTGGAGGAGAGGGATGTGTGTGTGTGTGGGACTAGGAGGAGAGGAGAGGAGGGGATATATGAATGAATTAAAAGAAAGAAAGGGAAAAAGAGAATCATAAGATAGGAGAGCACCTTAGCTCGTAGTCATTGTTACCTAAACAGTACGGTATAAGAACTGTAACATCTACTTTATTTTATATACATATCTAGAGATGAGGTATAGCATACAGGGAGTGTGTCACAGGTTATGGTAGGACACTGTTTTACAGGAGGAGTATTCATTGATGTCCCAAGCCTCTGTGGTCCTGGAGCAAAGCCTCCATACTGTGAGATAACTGTATTTTTCAGGGGTTTCTTATTTATTTAGTTTTTTTTCTCCTCACTTGTATTTTGGTCTTACTACAGTGGCAGTATTTTGTTTTTATAAAAAAAAAATAGGAACAAATGAAATGAAAAAATAAGATCTGTGCTTAGGAAGAGTTAGCTCAGGAGAAGTTAAAATAGGAGGTGGCTGTGGAGTAGATATTTTTGAATAGTCATAGAGTGCCTGTTCTTAGGCCATGTTCTGGAACATTTTCAATGCAGACACTCACCAAGACACTTCAGAACAGCTGACCTTACAGGAGGAGATGCACAAAAGCCTGGTGCTCAAGTCCTCTAAAGAAAACCCTGGGGGTTTGGGGGTGGCTCATACCTTTATCTTGTTGTATATTGCTTTAAGCAAGCAGTCAGTTGACTCCTGCCTAGAAGCAGCATTTCTCAGTGTGCCCCATGGAACGCCTGTGCCATGGATACCCTCAGCTGTTTAATTGTGATTCTTTCATTAGCCATGGACAACAGCCACTCTTTTTCAAGTACATAAAATGCCTACAGTCTTGCATTTGTGAGCACTCCCAGTGGGATGTTCATTTGGGGGCTCCTTTTCTGCACACGATAGGGTCAGGGGCCCAATGACCCCCACAGGAAGACCCTGTGTGTCAGAAGTGCTGTGCAGGGCTGCACAGGTGTTATGGGGCAAGGCACACTTTTTTCCTCTCTCCTCCATGCCTCTTCTGGCATTCACATCAGGTTTTAATACATTTCCCCAGATTTGTCTGGAATTCAGTTGGAACACACACTCAGCTAGAGGAGCTGCAGCCACGTTTCCCTAGAGGGTGGGAGGTGGGAGTGGCCTGAGCTCAGTAACCCCTCTGCACAGGTGACCGGGCAGCCGAGTTCATTCTGTTCTTTGCACATGGCTGGCACAGCTGGTCACAGCCAGTTTCTTTTCCCTTTGATCCTCCTTGAGCACCCTTCACTGAGTCTCTTGATAAAAGTTCTTTAGAAAATTGCTTTTCAAATTGACTCCTTCTCTGGGAAGATAAATGCTGAGGAAACCCGTATACCTGACAATCACTGCTCTTAGCACTCTCTCTGCCTTATGAGCTGTTTCTGTGCAGCCTGAGTGTCGTGGAAAGTGGCAGTTGTGGAGGCTGTTCATTCCTCCATCAAAGCTCCTTGCAAGTGTGAGTCCAGGTCATCAGGGTCATCTCTGTCAAGAGGGCACAGTCAACCCTATGCTGCCCACCAAGCTCTCCTGTCCAGCCTCTGAGTTCTCTGAGACCATAATGCTGTGCTGTCTGTGGGTGAGGACTGGATAGTGGCTCTCCAGTAACAGAAGCACAAGTCCAAGGCTGTAACATGGACTGGCCAGTTCTAGCCTCGAATTCTTGACACTCTGCGTGGAGCTGATCTTATTAAATTGCCATTTCCCATTCTGCTTGCCCTGTTCAGCAATCCTCCTGCCAAGGAGGACTGTAGATGAGTCCTGGTGCGGACACTAGCCACTAGCTACTGGGGGCTACTTCTGCATAAACTACTTGGAATCAAATCAAATAGAAACTGTAGTCACTCAGCTCTCCCAGTCCAGTGCTCTGCAGCCGCACTATTAATAGTGCACTAAAAATCCACTATTATTTTGGATGGTGCAGCTAGAAAACATGTCACTACCCGTAAAGCCTCACAGTCTCCAAATTTCTTAAGAAATTCTTTTAAACTCTGCCAAGAGACACACTAGTCAAGGCTTCTCTAACTGTCTTCAGGTACAGGTAGTTCCGCTGAGTCGGGTTGAGCCCTAAGTGCCCCAGGCAGCCACGTGTCCTAGTAGTCTCTGTTCAGTTACTTCCAGAGCACACTGGATGAGCCACAGTGACAAAGTATCAACAATGGCGGTTACGGCTTTTTTGGGGGTGTGAGTGCAGGGAGGAACCACTCCATAGGTAGGTTTTCAAAGTCTTCAGGAGACGTATTGGAAACCCCCTCCCCCCAGGAATCACCCCCTTCAGTGCAGACTCCCGGAGACACAGAAGGGACCATATGGCCTCCATTCAAATCCAGTCTTGGCCACTGAGCAGCTAGGTGACCATCAGCATGCCCTCAACCTTCGCCAGTCCCTGACCCATAAAGACACCGCTGAGCTCCCAGCAGGGCTGCCACAGAGCCGGATATAGGGTCCGAGAACATGGCAGGCCATTTGGTCAATGAATTAAGGTCAGAGTCATATAGTGAAAAGAACCTGGGTCTTGCCCTTTCCTTTAGTCCTGGTTTGGTCTCCCTTGACCTTGACCATATTTCTCCTGCCTTCTGCATCTCAGCCGCCTCATCTGTAAAAGGTAACAGTGATAGAACACATCTCCTAGGCTAATATTGGCTACATACAATATATGTAAAAGCTTCCAGAAACTCTTTAGAGTAGTCATTTTTATCTCTTATATTCTAAGAGACTGGATTTTTTTTTAAAACTGGACCTTACAGCCAAGTTAAGAATACAACTTGAGGTCACTTAAGATTTAGCCTGATATTTTGGTGTGTACTCAGCCTGTTTAATTTACTTTTAAGAGAACAGTATAACAACCAATCTTACTTGTCTCAGATTTCCCATGTAATCTGCTTTTACAGCTTAAGCTAATGGATAGCTTCAATTATCCATCTTAAATTATCTTAAATCTTAAATTATCTGGTCCAGAGAGCAATGTACATATGTTATGATAATCATTTGTTGAAAACAGCAAACAGGCCAAAAGCAACCTTATACAACAAATGTCTGCAATAAATGTTGGAAGCAGCCTAGAGATATTTGATAGAGGCATGCTTGCAGTATTGAATGCTTTAGGGTCAGTTGAAGCAAATAACTTAATCCCCTGCAAAGCTGTTAAAGATTTCTATAAAGCATTCCTTATCCCTTCCTCATGTGATGCTTATTAATGAATACAGACCAAAGCCCTTTGCTAGGGACACTTAGGCAGCACACAGGAATAGGTACACACACAGCAATAGTGACTGTCACAGACACAGGACACAGACACAAACACAGACAGGCTAGTAACTGTATTGGCAGACAGATGAAAGACACAGGGAGAGAAGTGGAGAATTCAAACTTGGGCTTGCTCTTGGTCAAATCAATCCAAGGGGGAAGTGCTAACCTTTCTTCCTTTAAACACTGATGCATTTTGGTGCCTCTGAAGCTGTCTTTAATGCATTTACCTGATACATGTATTTATAAAAATCACTTGGAGCTTGTGCTTTTAGATGACCATGGGTCCTGGTCTGAGTCTTTGCTTTCCTATTCAGTATGGGCTGAAGTGATGCTTTATGAGATAATGGAATGGGTCATGGGGAAAGTGTGGGGGTTCTGCAAGGATGTGTTTTATGCCACTTTCTTGGACTCAGTGAGTAGACAGTGAGGATGCGCATCCAGGGAGGATGTTGATCTATGGGAGGATGTTGATCTATGGGAGGATGTTCATCCATGGGAGGATGTTCAACCAAGGAGGGTGCTCAATCAAGGAGGATGCTTATTCAGGGAGGATGCTCAATCAGGGAAGATGTTCATCCATGGAGGATGTTCACCAATGACTGTTCATCTAGGGGGAATGTTCACCCATGGGGGAATGCTCATTTACAGAGAATGCTCATCAGTGGAAGGATGCTCACCTATGGGAGGATGCCTACTCACAGGTGAATTATCCCCCATGAGACTATGCTAGTTCACTGGAGAATGAACATCCAAACCTTTCCATCGAAGGATGCTTTAAACATAGAGCACAAATTGGAATTCACACAAGAACCAGACAATTATTTCTTCCTGAGTCTTAAGAGATTATTATCTTACTTTTCCCTAAAGTGTGAAGTAGGAGTGTTTGAAATGATGGAAGAAAGGAAGAGACAAAGTTACATTGACTAGGTGCCCACCATGTGCCAGCTTTATACCATGTGTCACTAATACCCCTCAGAGAGAGGCACCAGTTCCATTGTGCTGGTAAGGATAAAAGAAGATGCCCTCCTGGAGCCCAAAGAACTCAAGAAGCGTATTCGTTCCCATGGGAAAAAAGCCTGCATCTTAACTTTCACTAAAGTACAAGAAAGACTTTGCTTCTGTTTTGTTCACGAATGTGGGACCCGATACAGAATGGCTTTAGCCCTTTCTTACACCCTGTTGTGAGAGCTTTTTCACATCTTATATTGCATACATCTTGCAGTAACCTTTTAAAAAGACAGTCTTGCTATGTAACCTAGGCTTTGTAATTCTCCGGTCTCAGTTTCTCCAGTGCTCAGATCACAGGTGTGTGGAACTATGCCTGGCTTTGCAGTGGCATTTCCCCAGTCACAACTCTGAATTTATCATGTATATTATATACATACAATAAATTAGATGTCCACTAGAACTTCTTGTTTAAAGGAGAGAACATGCACTGCTTTGTCACAAATCGACTTAAAAACACTGTAATGTTGTCCATCAAATTGACTTTCTTTGTAGTCATATTTTCTCTAATGAGTTCAAAAACATTATGTTGAGATGGAGTTTGTAGATTCCATACTGCCAAAGGGTCATGTCACAAAGACTGGAAACTGGTAAAATAGGGGGTCAGAAAGGTCAAGAGCTTGGTGGAGAGGTCTAAATTGGTATGGTTCAAATTTGAATTCAGGTCTGGGTAACTGAGTAGAGCAGCTGCAGAGCATCCAAGACCGAAGGGAAACAGAGGAGGGGATGCCATCTTGGTACGATTAAGTCTCATTAAGCTCAGAGGTGAAGTCTCACAACGGAAAACTCAGCAGTGGGAGAGAATGAGAGATTACTACATGCAACATCGTAGCTGCATCTCACAAACTCAATGTTGAGCAAAATAAATCAGAAACAGAAGCCCCTTTATCGTCTGATTCCAGCTAAATTCAAGAACTGGTAGAGCTAATCTCCAATGAGAGGAATAAGAGCAGTGGCTGTTGGTGGGATGTGTGTCCTGTTTGGAAGGAACACAAGGGACATTTCCAGGTGGATGGGATATGCCATCTTTCTAATGGGTGATCGTTTCCCAGTTGCATATATTTATCAAAACTGAAATAATAGTGGTGAACACATTCTGCAATCCCAGCACTCTGGAGGCAGGAGAATTGTGAGCTCAAGTCAGCTTATATTACACTGTCATATCTTATTTTAACCCTGCCCCCACAAACAATACTTACATTCTGTGATTTTCATGGTATATATGTAATAAGAATAGAGAGAAATGAAATGAAGTGGTCTCTTTGCTGACCAATTCTCTTGTCACACAGGGAGATGGGATGGAGAGTAGCTATGCTTGACACAATCAGTGGCTTCTGTGTGGAGAATTCACTCAGACCCCTCTAAATCACAGCCCACTGCATGCAGAATAAAATCAAGTCTTTCCCTTGTCCCACAGATGAGAGTGAGCAGTCGCGGTAGTCCCACAATGGATCACTCTCAACAGTCAAGATAAACTATAGACCTCGAATGTGGTCAAATCTCATAAATACAATTTTCCCCATAAGAATAGAGATATAAAAGAGAACATAATATAGGTTCCATTTATATTAAATATAGATTAGGCAAATCAGTCTATGGAGTTAGAATAGTGATTGCTCTTGGGGAGATAATGAAGGATTACAGGGTGCCTCTGGGACATTAGTCATATTTATTACTGGTCAACATGCTTGCTGTATTGGCTGATCAACCCGTGTACCTAAAAATAATGCTATAAACTATGGGAATGGTTACAACACAGGCTCCAAGTTGCACAACTGTGTTCCGGGTCGTGGTCCATCTGCAGTTGTGTATCTCTATAGCTTCTCCCAGAAGCTGGTTGTCCCAGATGAAACCCAGGGTGGTTCCTGTCATGGAGAGGGACCCTGGGATTATCACCAATGGGGTTACCTTCCCACATGTGGCAGGAGAAGTACCGCCCCTACTTACTCAGGGTTCTGCACGGAGCCTCCCACACAATGGAATCTCTCAGGGACCGTTTTCCAGTCTTTAGCCATTTTCACCATGGCACCTGCATCCAGGACGCCGTAGCCAAAGAGGTGATTAAATTCCAGGCCAACCCCATTCCGTCGCCACTGATGGACCTCATCGTGAAGCTGGTTCCGCTTGGAGGTGAGCACAGTCAGATGTTGCATGTCTCTCCAGGTCAGATCCAGGCTGGTTGCAGGAGGCAGAGTGCAGGGCAGAGATAAGAGTGAGAAAGGAAGACCACAACGACTAAGGTGAGTAACACTCAGGACATGTCCTCTCAGGAGAGTTTGGAACATCTGTGAACTCTGAACTCACGGAAAGTGTCCATGCACTCTCTAGAACCATGGTATATGTGGTGACGAAGGAGCAAGCCCAGCCCTTCTCCATTCTCTGGCTTCCTGTCTAGTCATGTGATTCCTTCCTCAACCACTTGCTCCTGCCATGACCAGAATGGCCTTCACAAGAGGCTAAACAAAAGGGCCACTTGACCTTGGGCTTCCAGTTCCAAATTGTGAGCTAAATAAGCCTCTTTTCTTCATTAAGTACCTAGCGCCAGGGATTTTATTATAGTAAGGGAAAATGAACTCCTATAGGGGAAATACTATAGGATTCCATTTGTTTAAAGTGTAAAAACAGAAACAACTCATTTATGCTGTTGGGAATTGGGTTAGCGTTAGTTTTGCGAGTCACAGCTGAAAGGGAATGGGGGGGGGCATTTTCTAGTGCTTGCAGTGTGTGAATTCTTAATCTGGGTGCTCACTACCTGGTGCACTCCATGTCTGAAATGAGGCTGTCAGTTTGAGGCAGGAACAATACCTTCAACATATTTGTATCCCCCAAGGCACAAGGCAGCCAGTCCCTTGACGATGTTCACTATGGTCTTTGGAAACCTGTGTCCATTACCGCTCAGTGTTAGTTTTTAAAAGTGCAAGTCATGACTTATTGGTGAGCTAGGGGAGACAACTCACTGTACAGGCAATCTACCTGGGCTGCAGGCTAAAAAATCTCTCTGGGGATGTATGCAATTCCTTTACTCAGTCCACATCACAGACAAATTAAATCATAGTTGCTGGGTGTAAGAAGTAGCTGCTGGGGATTGTTAGCAATCCCAGAGTGTTCCAGTAGACAAGACTGAGATGAGCGAGAGGATATCTAATGAGACTGTCTCAAAAATGAATAATCATTAATTGATAAGATAGATTAGAATAGAAAAGGAAGATGGTGGACAGATGCAAAAGGATATTAGTATTTCCATGAAACATTTGGGGTTGGTGTGTTGGGTTGTAATGCAGAATTACTTTTTTACTGAGAGTCGTGGGGGGAGGGGGAGGCAGGGAGGCCCCCTGTGAACTACTGTTCTCTTCACAAGCCAATCAATCAAAAGGACGAGGATTCTATTCAGGAGCCAAACAATTGAAAGGACAAGGAATGATACAATTCATTTGGCAAAATTTCAACACATCCAAAGGTCATTGGTTTGGAACTCAGAATCAGAGCCAAAGTGCTCCAGTAAGCCACATGCTCCCCCAACACTGAACCACAGCTTCAAGGGAGAAGGTTCAAAGGCAGGTCAATGCCTTTGGGAAGCTTCTGAACACATTGGGCTCATCCAGAAGCTGGTTGTGGCTAACTTGCCAGGTTTTTCTAGCATGGGATTCTGAGTTTTTAAATGCCAGAAGTGTTGACAAATGAGAATCCGAGGGACCCAGAGGCTGGCCAGCAGGTGGAGGGGCTTTCATGTCCACCATACAGAGGTTTTGTGCCTCCCCAGACACCCTGGGGAGGATCGCCTCACTCGCTCCTCTGGAGTTTTCCTCATGAGTGGGTTGGTGGGGGTGGGGCAGAACAGAGATCTTGTCACTTCTGAGATAAATGAGAAGAGTCTAGACTCATTTAACTCTGTGTGTGGCATTATCTGGGCTAGCTGTTTATGTGCATGTGTGAAATAAAGTTGGGTTCCTCCAAATTGCCTCTCTGAGAAGTTCCAGGATGGATAGAATACCCTGTTCTACAAAATAGATATTTCACTAACTTGCCCCAAGCTTTAACCCTACTATATCAGCTCAAGATGCACAGGCAACAGCTATTAAATAATGGCAAAATGAAAATGCAGAATATCTACAGTATTAAAGGCTGTTGTGTTGGAGGCTAGAGATAGCCAACATGTCACATTCTTCACGGTTCTGTGAAGCGGTTGGGCTACTAGGTCACATGAATGTGAAAAGGTACAGCACATGACATATTCCATCCATGTCTATTGAGTATCTACCACATCCAGGCACTGGGCTAATTATTTATAGCCTTGTCAAAGGAAATTCCTTGCCTTCACAGAGTGTATGGCTTAGGGGGCAGGTGGGTAACTCAGTATTGAAACGGTGCAAGTTGTTGTGATACAGGAGCTCAGGCTGCTTCCGGAGCCATCAGTGTAGGCCCTGAGATGCCCCAGACAGAGAGCTTCATTGTGGTCCTCAGGCCTCCCAAAGCAGAACCATCTGGGTACTAGTGTCAAAGGTAGCTTCCCAGAGCTTTTGAATCAGCATCCGTGAAGTTATGAACATGAGAATTAGGAGTAAGACGATATCCCAGATATCTCCTGCACACACTGATAATAGAGACCATGGGCTTGAGATGGTGTTTTTGATCTTGGCAACATCTTTTAATCATCAAGGGATGGTAAACAATATGTCAGGGCAGATAGGTTTGAATTCCATGGGATTGCTACTGATTCTATGCTGGCACTGCCTCTGCTAGGCCCAGTAGTCAGGCTGAGAAAAACTCCAGCTTTAGACTCAAGCAGCCAAGAGAGTAAATCCCATTGTGTGAATTTGGATAAATTACCTCAACATCTGAGTCCCAGCTATATCGGTTAGCTGTGGGGAAGAGGTCTCGAAGGTTTGGTGAGGAGTAAATGTAGATTACATGTGTAACCCAGATCATGTGTGTAAAGTATCTCATGCAGTATGGGCACTCAAGAAAGAGCTTGCTATCAGTAACCAAAGCAAGCTAGGAAAAAAAAAAACAGTTACAGCATTGATAATGATATTTAGCAAGTCATTTGAACCTTGGGGATGGCCTGATTTTGAATATTTTGCAGATAATGTAACAGAAATCAGGACAAGATAATGCCCACATGGACACTGGACAATACCAGGAATTGTCTTTTTCTTTTCATTTCTTCTTTTATTCCTCTTTGCAACAGATGGAGACCACTACAGGAAAACACAGCCAATCAAAATTCAGAGTTGTGGAGCTCAGTCCTGATGGATACATCTACAAAACCCTCCCACATCTAAGGCTCAGGGAACATTGTGGAAAAGGGGATGAAAAGGCTGTAAAGGCCAGAGGATCAGGGCATTTGCTGTGAGATTCTGTCTCCTAACAAGGTCAGAAGCTACCCCCATAAAGTCTCACCAACATGACAGACCAAACATGAGCTGAACAAGGATGCCAAACTGGACAGGGAAAAGCCCATGGGGCCTCAACCCTACACTAAGAACTATAGGCAACCGAGGGAAGCTGGGAGTGGGAGAGGTGCCAGGGAAGAGCACACCAATTGGTTATCCAATACCAAATGGTCAGTCCTGAAATCGCGCATACAAATACCATTATACGGACTGAATAGTTTATATTTAGGGATACATGTGTATATATGCATGCAATAATAATGAAAAAAGAGGTTATGTGTTTGGAGGAGAATTGGGAGGGGTGTATGAAAAGGTTTGGAGGGAGGGAAAGGAGGGGGGAGAGACAGTGTGATTATATTATAAACCTCAAAAATTAAAAAAAAATGAAAAGAAAAAATAGAATGTCAATTTTATTCAGAACAACAACATTCTTGGCAACACTACACTTATCAGCCTTCTTTGAAGCATGGGGTGCTCTTGTGACTATTTCTGGCCAATGAGAAATAAGGAGAAGCTCTGGGTGGGGTTTCTTGGAAAGCTCATTTGATAAGCATGTGTGCTGAAAGGATGGTGACTGGTCCGTGCAGAACCGAGAATCTATTTAGGATTTCAGTAGGCTCATCCTGCCCCACGCCAACTTACTGAGGTTGCCCATTTTGTGTGTGTCAGGCCCAGGCAAGTGACATTTTGCTTGCCCAAATCCCAAGGAACTGAGTTAAGCCTTGTCCACTGAGGTTGAAAGGCTGAAGAGAGACTCTTATTTGGGCTTGCAGCTGAGTGAGCAAAGCAGATTAGATCCCAGGGTCTGTGCAGACCGTGTGACGAATGGTTTCAGCTTCTGATAATGCCTGTCATACATGGATGAGTTTTGGTTTTTGCGCTTAGGAGGGCAGAGGTATCTGTCCTTCATAGTCAAGTTTGAACAGTGTTCCTCTCATGGTGTCCTGAAATTTCCACCTGACTTTTGTTGGAAGAATCAACTGGTAGAATCAACGTCTAGACCAGTACAGAGAGGGGAGAATGAATGCTTGCCTCTTTCGTCTGTTTTTTTTTTTTTTTTTTTTTTGAGACAGGGTCTCTCTAGGTAGCCCAGGCTGTCCTCAAATTTCCCTGCTTCAGTTTCCTGAGAACTGAGAGTTCAAGCCTGCACTGTGCCTGGTCTTTCGCAGGTCAGAGAATGTACTGAATATGCGGAGACAGACAGGGCAAGTCTGCTAGAAACTGTGGTTACCTAGCAACTGCAGATAAGATGGGAACTTCTCTACCTGGGAAGCCTGAATCTAACTTCTCACGAGTTGCTGGGTGAACCAATCTCTAAACCCCCATATAACCCATGTGCATAGTAGCATGATTTCTGGGGCCAAAGTGTATTCCTTGAATTTAAGTCCAGGCTCTGCTTCCTCAGAGGAGGTAAGCAGCACCCTGGCAGGTATTGTCATTGATGCTTAAATCTGAGCCACACCCAGGAGGAGCCACATATGGTCTCTCCTAGGAAATGATGTCTTATCTGCCCCCTAGAGGGCTTCCTAGTAGAACCCATTTCTTGGTCTATTCGGCACAACTTCACCTGCTTTGTTTTGGTGTAGAGAAGTGGATTCTTCTCGTACAAGAACAATCTCAATAGTTCTTCATTCAGCTGACTAAGAGTATGAGTGGAGTAAACCAGCTGTGTAACCGACAGAAGATAAAGGAGGGTTTCATAGAGGAAGTCATATTTGTGCACTGTATTTTGGTGTGTAAATAAGTTGCTGATTCATATTGTGGGTGTTGGAGCCTTCTGCTCTTTCAGGTATATATTTTTTTTTTTTACAATGTATGTGTATGGATGGCTGTGTGTCATTTAAGAACCATGAGCCTTATGACTTTTATGTCTAGCAGAATTCATTAGCCCTGACTTTCTAGACTCTCACATCCATTCCTGTCTCTGTGGACACCTGGCATGTGAATGGAGAGGCACACACTAGTCCACCCTTCAGGGATGGCCTCCAGTTCAGGGGTGAAACATACTTAGCCTCTAATGCCAGTGCAAACACGCCAGCTGCCTCAGGAGCAGCTGCAGATGTCCCAGAATGTCTCAGAGTACAGTTGCCATACAAGTCTGATGGTTGGTTTTGCGCTTAGGAGGGCAGAGGTATCTGTCCTTCATAGTCAAGTTTGAACAGTGTTCCTCTCATGGTGTCCTGAAATTTCCACCTGACTTTTGTTGGAAGAATCAACTGGTAGAATCAACGTCTAGACCAGTACAGAGAGGGGAGAATGAATGCTTGCCTCTTTCGTCTGTTTTTTTTTTTTTTTTTTTTGAGAAAGGGGCTCTCTAGGTAGCCCAGGCTGTCCTCAAATTTCCCTGCTTCAGTTTCCTGAGAACTGAGAGTTCAAGCCTGCACTGTGCCTGGTCTTTCGCAGGTCAGAGAATGTACTGAATATGCGGAGACAGACAGGGCAAGTCTGCTAGAAACTGTGGTTACCTAGCAACTGCAGATAAGATGGGAACTTCTCTACCTGGGAAGCCTGAATCTAACTTCTCACGAGTTGCTGGGTGAACCAATCTCTAAACCCCCCATATAACCCATGTGCATAGTAGCATGATTTCTGGGGGCCAAAGTGTATTCCTTGAATTTAAGTCCAGGCTCTGCTTCCTCAGAGGAGGTAAGCAGCACCCTGGCAGGTATTGTCATTGATGCTTAAATCTGAGCCACACCCAGGAGGAGCCACATATGGTCTCTCCTAGGAAATGATGTCTTATCTGCCCCCTAGAGGGCTTCCTAGTAGAACCCATTTCTTGGTCTATTCGGCACAACTTCACCTGCTTTGTTTTGGTGTAGAGAAGTGGATTCTTCTCGTACAAGAACAATCTCAATAGTTCTTCATTCAGCTGACTAAGAGTATGAGTGGAGTAAACCAGCTGTGTAACCGACAGAAGATAAAGGAGGGTTTCATAGAGGAAGTCATATTTGTGCACTGTATTTTGGTGTGTAAATAAGTTGCTGATTCATATTGTGGGTGTTGGAGCCTTCTGCTCTTTCAGGTATATATTTTTTTTTTTTTACAATGTATGTGTATGGATGGCTGTGTGTCATTTAAGAACCATGAGCCTTATGACTTTTATGTCTAGCAGAATTCATTAGCCCTGACTTTCTAGATCTCACATCATTCCTGTCTCTGTACACCTGCATGTAATGAAGCACACACAGTCACCCTCAGAGCCAGCAGTGAAACATACTTAGCCTCTAATGCCAGTGTAAACACGCCAGCTGCCTCAGAGCAGCTGCAGATGTCCCAGAATGTCTCAGAGTACAGTTGCCATACAAGTCTGTGGTGGCCTGGAAGAGAAGACATCGAGTAATGAATGAACAAGCCACACTGAACCCTAGACAATGAGGATCAGGGTGGTATCTATTAATCTCATCTGAACTTTTCTGAGTAGTCAACAGTCGATGGTGGGTTGAGTTGCACTGGGCTTGGCTTCTGGACTCATCATCATGAGTCCATCATGAGATAATCATGACTTGTATCAGCATTTCTTTTCTCTTCCAGAAGGAAAAGGCGGTATTCCCAAAGTGGGAAGACTAAATGTCCAAAGAAAGGGCAGGTTATTCTACCTAGAAAGGACAGGTTATTAAAAACAAATATTCCTCTCCATCTAAAACTTTGAAAAGATTCCAAGACATGCCAAGAAACCCTGGTGTGTGCTGGTTATCTCCCCTACTTTATTTAGGGGATACATGGATAACTGGATGTTAAAGGACTTTTCAATGAGAATGATTTCATTTTCAATATTTGTGAGAGCTGAGTTTTCATTGAGATCATGTATAAACCACAGAAATTCTTCTCCCTCTACAGGGTTCTCAGGGGAGCTTATTTTGAGGAACAAAGAATTAGGAAGGTTTAAAGGTGGTCTACTGAGAAAATTACAATATTCAAAAGAGGGGCCCTTCCCAAGCCAAGTAGAGCAAGTGTCATAGATAAGGGCTGAAGGCAAAAATCTCACCCCTTGGGGCCTCTGGGAAAGGGCCTGGACTCCCAGAGGGTAGAGTGAGGTACCATAAACAACAGGGTGGAGGCTGCTGTCCCTTGCTTCTTTCTGCTAGGCTCTGGATGGCTCAGAAGTCCCATTCTGCTTAGGAGCTAGCATGTCCTCTTCTCTAATCTCAGAAGGCCACCCAGGAGGGCCACAGAGGGATGAGTAGCTGTTAAGGGCTGTGTCTCTTGTAGGCAAAAGTCCCCCTCCCCTTGCTCATTTGCAAGGCTGACTGTGTAGCCAAGGATGAGAATCCAGAGGAGGATGTGGAGTTCAAACCTTACATGGTAAGAATGATTTTGTTTCATTCTTACCAGAGCTCCTGTCCTCTTGTCTGGGGAAGTCCCAATGGCAGCAGGTGACCCAGTCAAGATGTAGCCTATCCATGACTTTAAATCCTATGCCAAATGTCCGGCTTGGAGGACCAGAATGTGAGCAAAGTAACCAGAGAGGAAGAGATCCTCGAAGTGTTACTGTGCTCTGCAGAGGAGGGAAAGTTGGCTATTGCACCTGGTTGCCCAGGAAGGAAGATGGTTTCCTGGGCAGGGTGTGGGGGTGTGGGGGGAGAGAGACAGAGAGAGACAGACAGAGACAGAGACACACAGAGACACACTACCACTTGCAGCCTCATTTCTAGCCTGGTGGTGTTTCTAACTGCTGTAACGCATGGGTGCTTTCTTGGGGCTTGTGGTGTGATGTGATGCCTCAGTTCTTACAGTTATTCCTCTTCTTGTAAGTGACATGTTGGGAAATATTGATAAACCAGAGCACATCATTACTTGTATGCAAGATGATACACAAGAAATCTATGGAAAATAAACTAGAAAAGGTTCACCATGGCCCTGGTAGAGCAAGGAAGATGTAGTTTCATGTCCATCTTGCTTCCCATCTGCAAAGTGTCCATCTCCACCTTAATTAAGCACAATTCAACATGGAGAAATTGGATTTTCTTCTCAGAAGGTGTGCTAACTTATAAAAGGAATAGGGTGCAGTTGAGAGACTTGTCTGCCACAGAGGGGCCCCTGGCTGTAAGGAACTGGACAGGAAGTAGCTCGCACATACCACACCAGCCTCGGGATTCCTCTTCCTTCCATTGCTGAAGGTGGATGCCAATGTGGAAGAACAGCTCTCATCATATAAGGCAGTCCTGCCATCGTTGATGGCTGAGTTGATGGAGATCGTCCACATACTTGAAGCATAACCATCACAATTGCAGTCATCGTAGCTGCCGCCATCCCCGGAGGCCCACACATAGATGCTGCCTTTGCCCCCACGGCCCTGGTAGAGCAAGGAAGATGTAGTTTCAAGTCCAACATTGAGGAACCAGGAGCCGCAGGGTTCTGGCCTGGGGTTGGGGGAGGGTTTCCTGCCCAGGTAAGGTCTTGGCCTAGGGAGGGTCAGGATTTGAGCTAATGCCACTACGCAATCAAGTAACTGAATTTTCATTTTATCTGGGATGGAAACTACATTCATCCAATGGAAGATAGTGGAAATGACCCTTCTCCAAGAATGATATAATATACTCACCAGAATTTGTAATTTTAGCTGAGAATAGCAGGCTAACAGAGGCTAGAACATTGCTTTAAAACTTACCAATAAATTGATTTTTAAAAAGTCTTAAAATTTACTAATGAATTGGTTTTCAAAATGCTGTAAAGGTAGTATATGCTCATTATAAAAAGTATCAAAGTATACAGAAAAGAAAAGTTAAAACTCCCTGGGGCAATCATTGTGATCTTATTTTTACATGCAAGTATTCAGTGAAATTTAATTGTACATGGCTATGATTATATTAAACTACGTAAGATGTAAATGTAGATATAGAAACAAAGTTTATCTTTAACCAGTATGATATACAAATCTTACATGTGTGTATATATCCTAGTGGAAATGCTACATGCCATTTGACCTGTGCAAGGGACCAGCTCTAGGAATAAAGCTTAATGTGGAGAAGTAACAAATAGCCAATGACATCTGAACTCAAGAGGATGGCATGGTAGTTATCCCATTTGGTCATTAGTTACAGAAGACAAGCTGCATTATACATGACTCGAGTCAGTAATGCTCCTGTTCGATCCATGCTCCTAGTGTTTTTATCTTTCCTTGCCCTCTGTGAGTATTCCCTTGTCTGCCTTTCTCAGGATTAGGCCATTTGCTTCTTACTTTTTTCTCTGCTATCCTTAATGAAGTGAGGCTAGGGCTGGGTGGGAAAGTGGAGTGAAGGGTAGCCATGCTGTGTAGGAAGTGAGGGTCAGGGGTACAAGCTCCCCTTTCTCCATAACTTGGTGTAGGGTGTCTAGATGACCCTCTGAAAGAGTGGTTCTCAACCTGTGGGTCTCAGCCTCTTTGGGGGTGTGTGTCACATATCAAATATCCTACATATCAGATATTTACATTGCAATTCATAACGGTAGCAAAATTACAGTTATGAAGTAGCAATGAAAATAATTTTATGGTTGGGGGTCACCACAACATGAGGAACTGTGTTAAAGGGTCACAGCTTTAGGAAGGTTGAGAACCACTGCTCTAAAGGGAGGAGTGGAAGAGAGGAGGGAAACAGGAGGAAGATGGAGGAAGGGGGAGAGAGGGAGAGAGAAAGAAAAAGAGGAGTGTGTGTAGGGGAGACAGAGAAAAGCCCCGTGTGGCCACCAGGGGTCTGTGGTTCTGACTCAGTGGTTTAAGGTGGAGAGGTCATTAGGAAACAAGGGACTGGTTAACCTCCAAGCTCTGTCTGCCTCTTGACAAGGAGAAGTGGCATTCTGAATTTCTTCTAATAGGACTGGGAATTGATTAGCTTGTGACTGAGTGAGTCAGTAAGTCCACAGATAATTGACCACAAACTGGTAATTGTCTTCAGATTCTTGATAAATCTATACAACTGAAAGACTCCCTCAAAATAAGCAACTGCTCTTGGAAACCAGGACAAAGAGGGAAACAGATGGTTTCTGATGTTGGCATGGAGGGTCACAGACTCAGATTCAGGTTGGGCTTAATACTGGGATAACTCTCCCTTACAAGTCCCTGAGCAGGCTGCCAGTGGGGGAAGCAACCTTGATAGAAGGAAGCACCTTGGCGTAGGGGGTGTCATTGTGACCTCTGCTTGCATAATCCCATGTATCAACACCCTTTGTAATGTGACTTTGCAGTTTTGCTCAAGAGGAGAAGGGGGTCTCTTTCCTATTCCTTGGATCCTGACTGGCTTCATGTCTTGATCCGACCATCAAAATGTGAACGACATTAAGTGGGCAAAGATTCTAAGCCCAAGACTTAAAGAACCGTGTACTACTCTGTGCTATGTCTCAGAACTTGCTTATACAGGGCAATGAATCTGACTTAGCCTGTCAAGAGCCCAGCCAAATTCACTGTCCCAGCTGATAGCCAAGAGCTCCCAGACCATGCAAGAGCTTCCTTGTGCCAGCCAGCCTCTAGTTTACCTTCCAGTTCATCACAAATGCATGAATGAGGCTGTGGGCAGGCACTGAGCTGCAGAGCAGCTGACACTGAATGAAAGGGAAGGCCTTACTTTGTAGCCTACCCTGGTCTTGTGGCCTTGAACTCACAGAAATCCTCCTGCCCCAGCCTCTCAAATGCTGGGATTACAAGGGTGTACTACCACCTCTGGTTTTTACCTTAACATCTTAGTACATTAACATGCTTTAAAAAATTATTTAACTTTTTTATTGTGAAAATTGCATGCAATGTAGAATAATTGAAATACATATAGAGAGGAAAATAGAAATTCTTTATAACCTGTGAATAAATGATTCCTAGTGTGATTTTGTGGATTCCTGACAGTTTTATATAGAGAGGCAAAGTATTAGAATAGCTTCCGAAATGAACCTGGGATAAAATAGATTCATTTTACTTGGCCTACTTAAAAATGAGTTTTGGCCGGGCGGTGGTGGCGCACGCCTTTAATCCCAGCACTCGGGAGGCAGAGCCAGGCGGATCTCTGTGAGTTCGAGGCCAGCCTGGGCTACCAAGTGAGCTCCAGGAAAGGCGCAAAACTACGCAGAGAAACCCTGTCTCAAAAAACAAAAAAAAAAAAAAAAAAAAAAAAAGCAAAAAAATGAGTTTTACTATTTTTTTTTTTTTTTTTTTTGGTTTTTCGAGACAGGGTTTCTCTGTGTAGCTTTGCGCCTTTCCTGGAACTCACTTTGGAGACCAGGCTGGCCTCGAACTCACAGAGATCCGCCTGCCTCTGCCTCCCGAGTGC
This sequence comes from Peromyscus leucopus, assembly GCF_004664715.2. Taxonomy (NCBI): domain Eukaryota; kingdom Metazoa; phylum Chordata; class Mammalia; order Rodentia; family Cricetidae; genus Peromyscus; species Peromyscus leucopus. The sequence continues at coordinate 120,001,948 of NC_051066.1, read as the reverse complement.
TGGGATTAAAGGCGTGCGCCACCACTGCCCAGCCCGAGTTTTACTATTATATAATTAACATTTACTCATGTGATTAATAGTATTCTATATTATGTTTTATTAGTCTTATTGAATAAGCATTTAGCAGTTTATTCTCTCCTTTTTAGTCATACATAGAGAATTATTTCTAGTTTTTAAAAACTCCAATTTTTAAAATGAATGCAATTTTATATGTTTTGTTATCTTTGTTTACTTAGGTGGAGCTACTAAAAGAAGGAATTTCTGAGGAGAAGAAAGGCATGTTTGAAGATTCTTCATCTACATAACCATATTATTGCTCTTTATAATGACTATAGTGTTAACATCTATAAATAATAAATGCCAATATAAAATATTTTTGTTTTTATGGTGCCGAGGATTGATTGGGGTCTTGCACACGATAGGCAGACCTACCCTTTCTGACAGGGGTTCATGTGGCCCAGGCTGGCCTTGAACTCCTTATGTTGCTGAAAATGACTGTGAACTCCTCGACCCTACAGCCTATGCCTTCTTCCATTTCTTTTTGTCCCAGAAACAAAGGGAAGAATTGTAATAGTATGTGAACCACTGCAGAGGCTGAGTTGCTGGCCTCATGCCAAGCAGCCCTTGCTCCAATGTGAGCCTTCACTGGCCCAGTGCCTCTGAGTGCTCTGTGGCAGGAGGCATCCATCGCCCGCTGAGGCCCTGGCACTGCTGCCGCTGTATCTGACCCACACTCTGATTAAATTTCAGCAAGCAGCACCAGGGCTTTGCCTGACCCACACCTGATTAATCACTTTCTCCCCAGCCAGCTACTCCATACTCCGGGATGGTGGCGTTTGAGCCACTCTCTTGACAAGTGGCTCATCATCTTCATATATTCTAGTGCAGAAAGCTGACACTTGTGCCCTGCCCCCCAATCCTCCACCTGCCCCAAGGATGATCTATCAGCATTCAGTCTCATCAGCACCACAGAGAATTCCTGCAGCGGGTCTTTAACTACTCATAACTTATTTGCTCTCTTTAGTATAAGTCCTGAGGAGAGATTAATAAGGGGCTAAGATACAGTCGTTAGAGCCAGTCAAAATGTTCCAGGCTGTCCTGGGTGGCTGTTTTCCCTTCATGTGGGAGAAGAGCCTCATGAGTCCTCTGTTATCATCAAGGTTCTCTCATGCTGTCTGGATTCTTCTTCTGGTTGTCAGAGGAAAAGAAGATGCTGGAAGACATGATGCTGTGTTCTCTGGTGGCTTGTCTGCTGCCTCATCCATTTCCTTGGAGGGACCACATCTGTCCATCCACATAGTGAACATATGCTCTCCAGTGCTCTACTGGAGAGTGATGACTCCAAGTCTCTGATTAGATTTTGCTCCTGTGACTATAACAGATGGCAGATGGTGTCATCCCAGATCCCTTGGATCTCAGAACCTCATGCTTTGGAATTTCCAAATGTCAATGTGGGCATCTCTTTGTCTTAGGGCTATTTCCCAAGAGGCTGAAGGCTTCTCCATGTACCTGCCCTCTGGCTTTGACCAGTAGAGCACTGCCACCCTGGGAGTAAATCTCATTCAGTGGTTTCTGTCTTAGCTCCTTTACACTCCAACAGAATACCTTTACTGTGTGTCTACATGTATTTCTAGTATCCTATGATCTCAATTGCTCATAGGGTGGCTGGCTTGAGTACACAACCTGAGTTGACCCTCTCTGGTTCTCATCACACCTCCCTTCTCATGCCTGGTACTCCCTTTGCCTCCCAATAATATCAGCTCAAATCCTGAACTTGAGTTGAACTCAAGTTCAGCTCAGATCTTAAACTCAAGCCTTGTCTCAGGGTTTGCTTTTGGGAGATCTCAAGCTAAGGCTGTGTCGCATTTAGGTTCCTATTGCTGTGATAAAACACCATGACCAAAAGTGACCAGGGAGCTCACAGGGGTTTCTCTTGCTTACAGTTTGTAGTCCAGCCTCCAGAGAAGCCAGGACAGGAACTCAAGGCAGGAACCTGGAGGCCATGGAGGAGTGCTGCTTATTGGCTTGCTCTCCACGGCTTGCTCAGCCTGCTTTTGTATAGCACCTATAATGGGCTTGGTCCTCCCATATCAGTTACTAATTAAGAAAATGCAGCACAGGCTTGCTCACAGGCCAGTCTAGGGGTGTGTGCATTTTCTTGATTGACATTCTCTCTTCCCAAATGACTCTAGCTCATGTCAAGGTGACAAAACTGGCCAGCACAGGTAGAGATTAATTATTGGCCACTTCATCATTCAGGACCTTGGTTACCAACTTCCCAGGAATACTGTGAAAAAATGCTTTAAATATAAACCCAACATGCATACTACCAAGTTAAAGAGGCAAGGCTGCAACAAGGCACAGGGAAACAATTTGTTCTTTTCCTTTAATGTGGGGGATCAACCCAGAGAGCACTATGCATGCCAGGAAAGCCCTTGACCACCAACACAGGTCACTAGCCCCCTTTCCTTCTGTCCTGCCTGTTCTCTGATGCCTAGTCAAGAGTGTATTGAAAAAATGTAGAAGAGGCAAACTGACATTTCTATAGATCCAGATAAATGATGTGTATGTGTGAAGCAGGTGCGAGGCACCTGGGAATGGTAAAATCTATGGCAAACAGTGTGTGCACTGTTAAGGGTCTCTTGCCCACTTCTTTATACTACTTGTCATTTTTATGGTTATTACATTTGTCAAACAAAACCTATATGCAGGATGTTCATATTAAAAGACAAATGTAAGAATTGCCTCTGTGTGCCTAACAGTCAGACTTCTGTGTGTGGATGGATGCCATCTTTCCTAGGTGGGGTTTTCTTTGGAGTAAATCAGATAACTGAACTAATGAGAAGGAGCCCTTTGCTTCTGTATAATACGCTGTCACTTTCACAATTCTCCGAACTGTCTAAAAAGTGTTATCTTGAAACAAAGCCTTGTTCCCACAGGCTGGGGAAAAGCCAAATGAGAAGACACCTATTTCCCACCACATCGTGCACTTTCCTCTTCAAAATATTTGCATGCTGTTGTCTGAAGGTAAGTCGTGAAGATTTGTCTCTTGCTTCTCAGCAATCTTGGCACGTTTTGCAGAAGCATTGCATTTGAAAAGGCCTTTCAGGTGGAGTCGGGGAAGTTACAGATACAGGAGCAGAGAGAGCGACCCAGCTCTGAGATGTGACATTCGGAAGCACATCACTGACAGGAGCCACCCAGGGATGCCTTGTTTCCAGTGCATCTGCATTGCAAATGTGGACAGAGGGTACTTGTCACATACTGGCCTGATTCTTCCAGCTTTAGGTGCCAAAACGTACCATGTCTGCTGGAGAAATGGACACCTGCCGGATGCTCCTCTAGGCTCCTGCTGTCTGGCCCTGGGCTGGGTGCCTGCTTTTTTTCAACCATGCAGTGAATCACTTGTCAAGAAAGCAAGCTGCTGATGTGTCAAGAGTTCCAGCCTCGGGTATGTGAAACAGGGCATCGACACCACCTTCTGAAACCAGTTCCCATCGGCCGGCCTTTGCCTTGTGCCATTCTAATGTCAAGGTCCTCCACATTGATTTGGATTGGCTCAATTTCAACAGCAGATTGCCACAGCCTTGTTACAGGACATTTTGTGAGTCCCACCAGGCTCCATCCAAGTGTAGGAACTGATGTTTAGTGGATGGCATGAAGCTATTCACTTCCAGGACTCTATGTCTCTTGAAACTTGTACTGAATGTAAGGGAGACAGCTCTCCTATGGAGTGAGGTCACGGCTTACTTAGCAAAGCTGTCCTCCATGGTCACAGGATAAGCAGTGACTCAGGTTGAAAAACTTGTCATTTTGTATGAACACATGATTCAGGGTTTCAGGTGCTTTTATTCCAGTTTTACCCTCCCAAAGGGAACTTTCAGCCTCACTAGGGCAAGGCTGTCTCTGCTTACAGGAGACTATGGGGTATGCACATTTTAAGACAGAAGGAAAACCAAGTATGTGTTGGTGAACAACAAGCTCTCTGCAGGGGGTGTAAATGCTCTGTTTGCCAACTTCCATCCCTGATTTCAAGTTATCAGTGTGATGTCATCAGGAGCAGCTCCGTCACGGCACTGGCCATACAGGAACATTTCTGTCGTTAAGATTAAATTACAACAATCCCCTATCCACATTGACAGTTCTATTGGTGTCATTTTTGTTCAGCTCATGTTTAGGCAGTATGTTGGTGAGACTTTATGGGTAGCGGTTCTGATGTTACTAGGAGACAGTCTCACAACAAACTTCCCAATCCTCTCTATCCCTTACAGTCTTTCCACCCTCTCTTCTACAGTGATCTCTGAACTGTAGATGTGGGAGTGTTTTGTCGATGTGTCCATCAGGACTAGGCTCCACAACTCTGTATTTTGGTTGGTTGTAGTTTTCTGTGGAATTTTTGAATGCTTACTCTTTAACTATGATGCAGAATGAAGGAAGATGGTCTTTTGAGTTTGTGAAAGAGAAGAAAAAAAATACTGTCATTGGACCAGTGGTCAACCATCTTGCCTATAAAAGAGACAGCCAGGAGATATCAAGATTACCTGGAATAGTGACCAGGTCTTTCCACAATTATAGAGTCTGGCTTAATCCTCTTTCTGATGGCCTGCTCTAAGATTGGAAAGGTGCATTAATTTTATCGGACTACTGTAACAAAATAACACAAACAGGGTGTTCTAAACACCAGAAATTAATTGCCTAGCTGCTCTGGAATCCCCTGGAATCTAGTTATCTGAGACTAAAGTGTCAGCTGAATTGCTTCCTCTCCAGACCTTGGAGGAAGGCCCTTCCAAACCCTTCCATAGTCTCTGGTGATTTCCTAGCATCTTGATAATTACTTAGCTTGCACATGGTCCGGGGATCTCTGTCTTCATTTTTGTGCAACATTCTCCCTTGGAGCATGTCTGTGGGCAAACACTACCATTTTGCTAATCACTAAGGATTTTTATTCTTATCATACTGGCTTAGGGGCCTGACCCACTCAACATACCTTCATCTTAACTAATTATTTCTGCAATGACCAGAATTTCAAATTAGGCTATATTCTGAGACACCTAGGGTTAAGACTTCAAGAGGAGGAATTGGGCACATGATTTAACCCTGTAACAGAGAGGGACATATGGTCTTATATTTCTGTTTAGATCTTTTGCAGAATTCAGCAGTACCCAAGAGACTCCTCCTTTAGAGGGCATGGAAGGCCGAATATCCACCATTGTGAGTTGTCCCAAGCAGAAGAGAAAATGGTGTTAGAAATGTCATTGTCCTTGGTCCCTTCAGATTCTGAGCCTTTCAGACAGAACCACATTATTTTTGAAGCTTGGGCTTGGGGAAGTTGTGTCTCCTAATTTGGGGCCAAGTTTCCCTGGAAGCAGTGTGGATAAGTAGAACAGAAGCTGCAGGTTGTGACAAGCAAGGATGGGAAGGGGATGTCTCCACAACCTTAACACATGCCCCAAGAAAGAAGAAAGGACTGAAGAGAATGAGTTCTGAAGCCAAGGAAAACAGGTATGAGGTGGCCAAGCATCTGGTCTGAAGAGTGCTAGTGTGGGTTTCTATACATCTTGTAGCTATCTGGGACCCAGGAGGCCCAACTCTCCCTCAGCGATGTGAGGGCCTGCTTGAATTACCCCATTGCTCCAGTCACTCCTGCCTCCTCAAAGGATGTCCTTCAGCTGAGCTACCGGGAAGTCTGCTCCTGCTACACTGAGATTAAGCAGGACATACAGTTTGGTCACCAGACATCCATGTGACCCTGTTGCTCCCAGAATGTAAGCGGCTGCCATACCCTTTCTGTTTACTGTGCTTGTTTAAAGTGCTATTTTGGGGTCTTAGTATCTCAGGGTTATGAGACATGGATTCCCAAGTCATTGACAGCAACGCCCCTCAGCCCTTGTTAGAATCTTGTTCAAATGAAGCATTGGCTACAGCAGGCAGGCTGGGCTGATCCATGGCACTTCCCACCACCTCCCTCTCCAAGGCTCGCCAGTGGCCATGCTCTGAGTTCAGCAATTCAAAAACAGCTGGTGAAGACAGTTTGGGAACTGATGTTCAAACCACAAGTGCTATGGAATTTTGGGCCCCAGGAATCTGGAGAAAAGCCAGGGCACCCCCAATATACCCTCTCTGAATTCCTGGTTGATGTAACCCACAACATCTCCAGAGGCTGTGTTCATGCCATGAGGTCTTAGGGTAGTTGACTGAGGGTCAGCAGTTCATGGAACTGTGGGCATCTCTCAGTGCTATGACCATATTTTACCAAATTTACATCTCATAATGATCCCAACCCCTTGAAGGATTCCACATATGACTATTTTTTAGCCAACAAAGCAGGCTAGGCTGGGTGAAATCATTTGTTGACAGGTTCTTGGGTACTAGGGATTGGAATGGGGTCTTGGCCCAGGAATGCTGTGCTCTCTAAACCTGGTTTGTGTTCTGTCTAGGTGACCCCTGCCCTGTAATATGATGGAGCATCCCTTCTTTAAATATGAAGCTGTGTCTCCTGGTTCCTCTCCTTTTGGAGGCTCCAGCTTGGTGCCTTCTCTTTGGTACTGTCCATTGCTGAGCTACTATCAGAAATCAATGGCCACAAAATTCATTGCTCAGACCTCCTCCCATAGAAGCACTGGGGCTTTGCTTGGAAGCTGCTGTCCCTGGATCCACCATCCAGTGTGGGCAGAGACCCCACTGCTTATAGACTGCTTCTGGCTTTTCACTGAGCATGTCATGAGGATGCCAGTGCTGGCCCATTTCTGCCCTGCATGGGTAACTTCACATGAAGACAACCTGCCAACTCAGCAGAAACTTCTTCAGAGTGGGACTACAGTCTCAGAGCCTTCTGCAAACTTTCTCCTCTGTCCCTATCATGAAGGTCAGGTCTCATTCTTGACTAACCTTCTATGACTCCATTGCCTCTCATTCACATTACGATTGCTTGGAATTCCCTCCCATGCACATCTTGCACCACTAAACCCAACTCTGTGCCTACCTTCCACGGGATCTAAATTAACATTTGACCCGTTCCTGACACTTTGTCCACTGTATTGTCACCACCACTTCACCTTCCATGTCCTACCTTATGGGTGGACTGGGGCCTTGTGGTGACCGGGATGTCTTTACCTTGTTCACGCCATCAGCCATGGCCTGGAGCGTGAGCTCTCGGGGCCCATCAACTGTCTTCCCGTTGTCGGTGGGGCCCCAGCTTGCACTGTAGATGTCTATCATTTGAGGCATGTGACTGATGGAGGAGGCCTCGATGATGTCTGTCATAAAGGGTTGGTCCAGCATCCGGATACCTGTGCACAGGCGTAAACAGAAACAAGACTGAGAAAAGCTTGGGTCCTGGGAGGAGCTGGGGACCTTCAGTGCCCTCAGAACATTGTGGAGTCTGAGGGTCAAAAATGGTGCTCAGATCACCCTACCCACTCCTTTTCAGACCTCACTCATGTCTTTCCTTGAGTAACTATTTGAAGAAAAAAAATTACTCTCTAAACAAAATATATTTGAATTCTTAATAGGGAGATATGGTATGGAAGGTCATCCTTACTAAGCCTCTAAGTGGGAACCCAGCCTCCAGAGATGCAGAATTGTTGACAGGGGCCAAGGTTTCTAGGGTGAATGCAGTTGTGAGTGAAAGGAAGCAACTTAGTAAGCAGCTCCAGGGTGCAGAGAGAAGAGGACAGGGATGATGCAAGAGGTGAGACTTAAAAAAAGAGGCACTGTCAGTTCATCACAGCTTAGAAGGAATGTGCGGGAGGACAGAGCTGGAGCAGGTGAGCATAAATGGTCAGGAATGGGTGCACGGCACACTCCTTTCCTTCTGATTATGGTATCTCTGCAAGCCTGTTATTCTTTGATGCCTTTTGGGCATCGTCTTGCCAGGAAGGAGAAGAGCCTGATGTTCAGGACTGAACTGGGCAAATCAGAGCTGCACACAGGGACACAAGGAGAAAGGTCAAAAAGACTGTTGTCTTCTCTGCTTCTGACAGACTCACTGGTCATATGACCCTCTGGCTGACCACAAGGTCTCTTCAGTGTTAACTCACCAACAGCCAGTGAGATGAGCCAGCTGAATCCTCTAGATGTTTCTGATTGGTCTATACTGCCCTCTACAAGGCTTTGTCATTGTGTTGGCAAGCTGAACTGACTTTACCCATGGGGACTACTGTGGTTTGAATGTGTCTCCTAAAGATTTGTGCTGGGTCCTGGGTACTCAGCAGCAATATGAGAACTGAGGTAATTAGGTCATTGTGGGAACATTGCTCTTGGAAGAGATTAATGTAGTACACATGGGACCATGACCGGGTCCCATGAGAATGAGTTGTTAAAACATAAGCAAAACTGAACTTGCCTATTCTCTGCCTTTCTGTCACCAGATAATCACTCTTGTGTGTATTTCTGCCGTATCCTTACTAGAGACTGAACCAATGAGGTCCCCTGTTCTTGGCCTTTCATCCTTCAAAACTATGAGCCAAATGACCTTTATACACAACTCAGCCTCAAGTATTTTGTTACAGCAACAGAAGTGATTATGAAGTGAAGGGCCTATGCTGTGTTCAGACAAAATCTGAATACAAACACTCCATTCTTAGTCCCTATGAAGCCATAGGAAAAGACTTGTGGTCAAAGGACATCCTTATGTAAGGATATTATTTCTTAAAAATCATTTTCTATTGTGATATGCAAATTAATTTAAATAAAGGCCACCCAGGTTCTTCTAGAGCAGGAGGAGCTGACAAGATATTCTTTTCTTTCTTAAGGCCTATCCTTACCTCAAGAGGCTGGGCATGCTCTCTTCCCTCTTTAGTGATGTGAAAGCCACTCCCCATGCTTGGGTCAAAGTTTTTCCCAGAACTCTGTTGGTCAATCGCATGGGTAGCAGTGCTTCATGTCTTACCAGACAGCAAGGCGTCTGGGTGCATTACTGTGTTTACCTCTGTCCTTGGGCTCAGCATGATGCTGGACATGGGCATTTACCTCCAGATTGATGGATTCCTAATAATGAATGTCTGTGTCTGATGTTATCACTTCCTTTAGTTGATTTTCTTCTCCAACATAAATAACAGGTTCAGAAGAACAAGCAATAAAGGCCATAGATGGCCATTAATCCCTCTGCCTCTGCCTTAACCCCTAAGCCAGGTCACCCGTTTATGCCAACCAACATTCAATTATGAATTGATAGCTTTTCTTTTGGACAAAGCTCATTTAGATTAAGAACTGGCCTGAACTTATTAGAAGTTGCATTTTTAAGAAAGTTTAAAAGTACATTTTGCCATGGAGCTATGTCTGTTCTATTTACTTAAGAAATGTAGCCGGGCATAGTGGTGCATGCCTGTAATTTTTTTGCTTTAAGGAGAAAGCTCGAGTGCTTTCAGATTCCCTTAGTGTTAGATGCTCAGGCCTGAGCAGCTCACCTCCAAGAGAAGCAACTCAGGAGGCTAAGGTAGGAAGACTGTAGTTCAAGGCCAGAACGGGCTCCTAATTGAGATCTTGTTCCAAAACAAAGGTTAAAAAACAGCAGATGTAGCTCAGTGATAGAGTCCTTGCTTAGCATGCACGATCCTCGGCTCGATCCCTAGCAAGCCAGCAGCAGCATAACAGAGACCACTGAGCTACAGAATAGACTGAACAGAAAAAAATTTTTAAGTGAAATTGTTTGTGCTTTGTGGGTGGCAAATACACCGAGAGGCCAATGTTCTCTTGTTTTAAGGAGAAAGCTCATATGCTTTTGAATTTGTCTGGTACTAATGACCCAGGCTTGAGCAGGTAACTTCAAAAAGAAGGAAGTCGAGGGATACTTAACGCTGGCCAAAGTAGGCCTTGCCTGTCCCACCAGCTGTCTGATGGCAGCCCTGGGTTGTCAGAGTCAGTGTGGGGCAGATGGCTGCCCCTCCAACCCTCTTCCTCTTTGCGTCTCTGGCTCCTTCTTTATCCTATCACGAGTCTCTGTGCTGAACAGGAACCCAAGCGCTGAGGCGCATTCATTCACCTGACTGCTTTAACACTGAGGGAGGGAGAGGTGGTCACAGACTGAGAGCTGGACTCATCCATAGTCCTGGGGCCAGGCTCCTGGCATTTCTTTTCATCATGTTAACCTCAGGAGGACTGAGGCATGCGTTAATTGAATGAGATACATTATTAATTTTGCAAATGACAGCACGATTAGTGGCCAAGACACAGGCTCAGGGTGATCTGAAGGTTTTTAGGGAGGATGCCCCCCTCCTGTGCTCCCAAATGCCCTGGGAGCTGTGGACAGGTAGTGGGAGACCGGAAGAGAGAAGTGTTGTAGGAGCTCTGAGTCAGCTCTACTGGTTGACATGACCCCATTGGTGAGGACGGCTACAGCCGGCATAGCTGGCATTTCCACCCCCGCTATCTCCACCACCCCCCAGGCCTGTATACCTCATTAACAGTCACAGTACTCCTTCTTTCCCCCCATTTCCATGCATTTAGAGGCTATAGCTGCCTCCCGGCTTAGTTTGCACCATGATGGGCCTGGTTCCCTGGGGCTGCGAGGGTGCAATGGATTTATTTCAGCAGCACCCTTTCGATTCTTCTGTCACCGGAAGTGTTCTCTCATCTGACACCAGTGCATGCTGGTACAGATCACCCTGGTGCCTCCAGACCAATGATTGGCACCTTCTGTGCTCAGGAATATCAGCCTCGGAGGCTAAGGAGTAAGTTCATGCTCACCCAGGTTTTAGGGTCTGAACACTCATCAGTCATGATGCTTATGGTGATTTTAGCTGGTTTGCTTAAGGAAAAAAAAACAAAACTAACCCAGATATGAAATACATAAACTGACTGGTGTTTCATGTTACCGGCCAATAACAATGATGATCATAAGGAAGTGATTCATTTGCTGACGGAGAGATTCCATGTTATGTGATCAGCAGTATGGTTTTCATAGTCTTTGAAAAATCTTTGTTAAAATTATCTTTTGTTGTACCTCCCCATGCGAGGCCTCACCTTCTTGTAGGAGGGAATGGGGGGTGGGTTGGGAGGGGGAGGCTGCAGGGGTGGGAGGAGGGGGATCTTTGATTGATATGAAAATTTTTCTTAATAAAAAAAATTACCTTTTGTTTTTAATTAACACTAAAATCGAACACCATCGTGGCCTGCCATGAGATGTTTTGATAAGCATGTCCGTCTCCTCGTTTATTTATTTATTTTTTTTTATGGTGGAAACATCAGATAAAGGCGATCTCATCTCCTGTTCTCCTGTGCAAACCCATCTGCTCTGATTCGAAAAGGAAAGCAGCTATGGCTGAATCCACCTGGGCCTGCTCTGCTTTGGGTCGCCCTGGGAAGCCTAAGATGGCGTGGAAGTAACCGGAGAGCCCGAGCGTGCATTGCTCTCTCTGCCGACTTGCTTTACTCTGCTCAGAGTGAAAATGATTATGTCATGTTGTCTTCTCCTCCACCCCTGTGTTGGAGCTGCTATGAGGGGGGTGGCTCACTGTGGTCCCCTCCTGTACATCCACCACGGACCACACAAGTGGACTGAAGGCAGGAGGCAGCATTTCCCCAAGGCTGTGCATGACCTTGACTGTTCAGCAGGGTTAGGCTGACAAACCAGCAGGGAATGTTATTGGGAAGGTTTTTATTTTTATTTTTTTCTTATTTTTGCGCATTTGCTTACTTAGGACTGATAGATTTTAAATTTCAGTTTTTCTCAATCTTCTTTTTTCAGTGTGTACATGCTGTGGATATCGCTCTGTATAAATAAAACAGTGATTGGCCAGTGACCAGGCAGGAAGTATAGGCGGGACAAGGAGAGAGGAGAATTGGGGGAACAGGAAGAAGGAGGGGGAGACACTGCAGCCACCGCCAGGAGAAGCAGCATGTAAAAATGCCGGTAAGCCACGAGCCACATGGCAAGGTATAGATTTATAGAAATGGATTAATTTAAGATATAAGAACAGTTAGCAAGAAGCCTGCCACGGCCATACAGTTTATAAGTAATATAAACATCTGAGTGATTATTTTATACTTGGGTTGTGGGACTGCGGGGCTTGGTGGGACCTGGAGAGAAGCTCCCCAGCAACATGTACATGTGTGCGTACACGTGTGTATGATGTCTGCACATGTGATGTATGTATGTGTGTACACACATGCCATGACATGGATGTGGAGGTCAGAGGGCAACTTTCAGGACTCAGTTACCCTCTTCCCCTCTGGGTTCTGGGGATTGAACTCAGGTTAATAGGATTGTGTGACAAACATTTTCATCTTCTGAACCGTCTCTCAAGTCTGACCCATATGGTTTAAGAGAGAAAATTAAAAATAAGAAAAGAATTGTGTTTTTTTCTTACATAATCACTCCTAAGAAAGACATTTACAAAATAAATAAAATTGGTCTTTCTTTTCCAAATTCATCCAATTAAAGAAATGGTTAAGGGAATATCAATAATCAAATCATCAGATATCTTTTGAAATGATTAAAACTTTCAGACTATAATAATAAGCCTGGGACACCAGTCTTCATGTTAGACAATTACTGTTAAGGAGCTAGCCTGGTTGGAATTCTTCCTCCCTCCCTCCTTGGCTATGTAAAGAAGAAGTAGCAACAACTGTGTCCTTAAAAACAGATGTCAGGAACCGGAGAGTGCCCAGCTTTGAAGGTCTCCCTTTAAGGGGATTTCTAAGGGTCATATGTGTCCCTGAGTGGAACAAACCAAGAAGAGGGAGTTGGTTTCCAGTCACAGAGGCTTGCAATTCCATCCTGATTCAGCTACATCAGTAGAGCTGGAGTTTCCTAAGCAGGGACACCAGGTGCAAACTGATCTCACAGTTTACCAAGATGTGGTCCCTGTATTAAATTTTGCCAGCTACGTGTGTCATATAGAGATATAATAATGTGATAGAACTGCAGGGGGCATTAAATGAGTCAAGAGTTTTGCACTGTGCCTGACAGAGAGGCAATATGTTGATTTGTATGATTAGCTTTATAATTGCCATTATGCAAGTATCCATGGATACTTACACTTTTAGAGTCTTTTTGGGTCCCAATATTTTGAGATTTTGAAAAAGTCACACACTGTATTTTCAACACCTGAACACCAGGGGATGTTGGTGGGTGGTCTTGCACTCTGTTCTGCCTGGAGGGTGCCAGGGCACTGTGCAAAGGGCTCACTAGACTGGTGTCTCTGTTGCACCCTGGGCAGTTCCTACTGATGTCTGGTCCCCAGACGTCCCTATATCGTATTTGAGAAGCAATGAGCTGGGAGTGTCTGGAGAATGCTCTTGGTTGTTGGTAACTGATCTGATGCAGGCAAAGTAGCAAAGATTGGTGGGTCTGGTAGGTTGGATCTTTTACTTCCTTGGTTGACATTCCACCGGCTTTGTGCCTTTATGTCCCAGTCTCAACTCTACTGATCTACCCATTCTTTCATTAAGTGATCATTGGTATCTTAGTGAGCTTATCCATTGAATCCCTCCCTCTTCCTTCCCTCCCTTTCTTATTCATTCTTTCCTGTATTCAGAAGATAGAATTTGCACATAGACTGTGAACTAGAGTCTGGTCTGGATTCTTCAGTGCTAATGTGAGATCAAATAGACAGATACTGCCTTTGTTAAGACTGTGGTCGCCAAGGGAGAAACATCGATCAAATGGCCGTGCAGGACACAGACGACTTTAGGTGTCAACTTGCCTGATGAAGGAATACCTTGGGAATTGTTGAAGCATCATTTTGGATGTGTCTGTGAGACTGATTCCAGAAGAGACTGGTTGAGCCTGAGTGGCCTGAGTGGGGAAGATATGTCCTCAAGGGTAAGCATCCAATCCTAGCCATACTTTCTAATTCATATTTTATGAGGTTTTTACCTAGTTGCATTTACCCAGAGATTGATTCATATATGTATGGGAAGTTAATATACAACACACCATACGCATATGACTGTAAGTGGGGGTTTGTTATTACACAGATGGTGTTGGGAACACTGGCTTCTGTTTGGAGAAAAAACAGAACGGCTAGTTGACTTAGCACTACATCTACAAAAGTAGATTCTAGATGGACTGGTGGCTTTGTGTCAAAGTTTGCACTGATTTAAACAAACGCAGGTCAATTATTTATGACCTACCAAGAGTGCTTGAACACCAACAGGAAACGTGAGCAAAGTCTATAAACTGAAGAGCTCGACAGGCAGGAAGCAAATGAAGAGGTGGTGCTTAACGGTCACTTTTCTCCCCGTTAGAAGATTAGTTTTCTATTTCACAATTCCATTAAGTAGTGTAAGTTGGGCTCTTTTTCAAGATGCTTCTGATTCAGCCTCTCGTGTTCTGGGATTATAGGTCTGTGCCACTAAACCGTGACAAGCATTTTTCTTTCTTCTTTTCAAGATGGCCTGAATCAACCCACCAAGTGTTTCAACCAGTGCCTCCCTAACCTGGCACTGAACATCTCCAGAATGCCACAGACTGGCAATTACCACAGCTGATCACCAGGTGGTGCTTTAGCCCTCCATAGCACAGAAAGTTCCTTAAGGAAAATTCTCTGCAAGAGTTTGGTTCATTTTCAGTGAAACACACACACACACACACACAACACACACACACACACACACAAGCTTTCAGAGTTGTCAGCCTGAATAAGTACAATATTTTCCCCTCTCAAATTTGTGCTCTTAGGATTATCATGGCATGCTGGTTGTTGCTGTGGTTCATAATGCTTGCTAATTTTTTGTAGGTTCTGAAAATCAAGCTCAGGTCCTTGTACTTAAAAGGCAAGCACTTTATCAATGGAGCCAGCCTCCACCCCTCCAGGCATATTCTTTTGTGAAATCCTATACCCAGCTCAGGCAGGTGTTTCTGCAAGCACTCTGAAAATAAGGGTGGGTTTGTAGAGTGTCCATTTGCTTTATTTAGGCCTCTAGAAATGTGTCAATGCAAAGTAGGCTTACAGTTCAATAAATTGCTAGGAAAGAAATTATCAAGAAAATTGTTAAAAAGAAAGAAAAACAAGATTAGGTGACTAAGCTTGAATGAATTCAGAACCAGTTTGACCCAAAACTGAGAACAACCAGAAAACATTCCATTCTCAGGCATCTTGTTGAAAACTTCTGAGTTTGCCTGTCTTTCTCTCTAAGTCTCATAAAGAGAAAAGTATAAAATATTGGATCCAGTGGGGCTTCATAAGAGAGGCCAGGTGGATCATGTCTCCTTAAAGAAGTGATGGATTATACAAAACAGTTTCAAGGCCACCCAGCAACTTTGAAAGCAATCCTCACACACCTCCTTATGTTCTAGAGAATATATTTGATTCTCATTAAAATGCTACCGACACTGACATGATAAAGTAGCAACTTTGCGATGTGTTATATTTGCTTATGCTTTACTTTACTTTAACTGTGGAAAGGTGTGTTGCTTTTGTTTATGCTGCATCTGTTTAATGATGTAAGGATGTGTATTTAATTATGTAAAGATATGTTGTACGTGTTTCCACTCTGCCTGCCTAAGACATCTAATTGGTCTAATAAAAAGCTGAATGACCAATAGCTAGGCAGAGAAAGGATAGGCGGGGCTGGCAGACAGAGTAAATAGGAGGAGAAATCTAGGCTCAGAAAGGGGGAGAGAAATGAGAGAAGGAGGAGAGAGTAAGGAACGTGCCTGGGGCAGGAAGCCAGGCAGCTGGCAGCCAGCCAGACATAGAGAAGCAGTGAAAGTAAGATATACAGAGTAAGAAAGGTAATAAGCCCTGAGGCAAAAGGTAGATAAAGAGAAACAGGTTAATTTAAGTTAAAAGAGCTAGCCAGAAATATGCTAGGCCAAGCATTAAAATCTTAAAAAAAGAAACATAAACAACAACAACAACAAACAAGTAACGACTTTGCATTAATATGAAGTTAAATACCAGAAATGATCATTTTTTTTTTTGCTGTCAGAAAACAAGATTGTGGTTACACTTGGGTAAGTATGGGTAATACCTCGGGAAAGGGTCATGAGGAGGAGGGCTTTGGGGTCTGGGTGGATTTTGTTGGTTACATGGGTGTTTACAATTACGAAAATCCATTCACATTTGAGCTATGGGCTTGTGATCTGCCTATTTTTCAGCATCTTGTGGGTTAAGAATATTGAAAGTATATTGAGTGCAGGTTAAAATTAAATGTCTTCGCCATGCTTGCTCCACTTGTGGGTCTCAGAGTTCCTGCCCAGTGGGATAATTTTGCTGGACCTTGTAAGATTGGAGATCAGAATGTGACAGCTCCGGGTGCAGGCTGCCTAGCATGGTGCCTTTCTCTGGCAGGGCTGGCTCACCTGCCACCTTGGAGTTGTATGCTACGCCGACTCCACAGATATTGTTGCTGGCTGCAGCAGAAACTTCTCCTGCACACCTAGTTCCATGGCTGTGGGGAAAACAGAGGCAAGTCAGACAAATGGTCAAAAGCATTTGTAGGGGATTTCTTCAGTTCTGTCTGCTCCTGGTTGTTGGTAACTGATCTGATGCAGGCAAAGTAGCAAAGATTGATGGCTCTGGTAGGCTGGATCTTTTACTTCCTCAGTTGACATTCCACTGGCTTTGTGCCTTTATGCCCCCAGTCTCTCAATTCTACTGATCTACCCATTCTTTCATTAAGTGAAGGACTAGGATCCATGGGTGGTAGTTACTTCCAAGGGTGTTTTAGCATACAGGGGTGAGATGTTGCCTACCAATGATGATGGTCACTCACCTTCATTGAATTAGCTTTCCACTTTGGCACAGAAACAAGAAAGCACTTTCTGGCAGTATTTTGGAAGAGAAGAAGTTAAAGGGCCCCTGTTTTCAGGTTAACCATGACTCTAGACATAAAAGACCCTAAAGATGCTACCAGAAAACTCTGAACCAATATATAAAAATCCAGCAAAGTAGCAGGCTACAAAATTGGCAATCCAAAATCCAATAGCTTTTTTTTAGACACCAATGACAAACAGGTAGAGAGAGAAAATAGGGAACAATCCTAATAACCAAGACAACAGCAACAGCAGCAGCAACAACAGCAACAGCAGCAACAACAGTAGCAACAATAGCAACAGCAACAACAGCAGCAACAGCAGCAACAACAATAGCAACAGCAACAGCAGCAGCAACAACAGTAGCAACAATAGCAACAGCAACAACAGCAGCAACAGCAGCAACAACAATAGCAACAATGGCAACAACAGCAGCAGCAACAACATCAACAACAACAGCAACAACGGCAACAGTAGCAACAAACCAAACTCTAATTTAACCTAACCAAGAAGGTAGGATTCTATATGGAAAAACCTTAAAAGTCCAAAAAAGCAGGGTCTTACTTGTCAAATTCTGGAGGTAACCAATAGGATTGGCAATAACCTATAATTTTTTGGGAGGGTTTATGTGACCCACTGGCCAACAACTCAAAAAGAGGTAGCCCATTCCTGGTACTGGGGTTTTATTTGGTAGCATATGGTATCTAGTTGAGGCACTGTACCCCCATCATAAGTAAATCCCATTTAAACTTTTTATACATGTACATATTAGGAAGCTTCTGCAGTAGTATGTTTCTATATGATTTTTTCAAAAGGCCTTTATTATTAGTTATCCCTCCCTACGTTTCCTACCCTGACTTCCAGTTCCTCACCCCTTTTAATCTTTCCTGTTCCATTTTTCCACTTTGATCTTTACAAACACTATAGTGTATATACTTGAGTCATAGAGCATGGACAAATCTAGCTGGTATTCAGCTGAAAGCTTTGTCCATACTGGCTAGCTTTCAGAGTACTAGAAGGTGCTATACATGCCACCAGAGGAGAAAAGACATCATCAGACTCATCCAGCTGCAAACCCTGAAAACTATAATAACGACTTGCCTGGCAAGATATGCCCATTGGTGTAATAGTGGCATGAATGTTATGGGAGTAACCAACTACTTTTTGATTGGATTTGAGTATTGCTTCATAAGATGGAACCCATACTTGACCCTGTAAATGAGGCTGAAAACTCGTGGCTAGATAGGTCATGGGAAAATAGTAGTAGGAGAAAACCTACTATGATTTGTGGTATTTTGAATGAGAATGGCTTTCATAGGCTCATGAATACTTGGTCTCCAGTTGGTGGGACTATTTGGGAAGGATTAGGAGGTGTGGACTTGTTGGAGGAGGTGTGTCACTGGGGATGTGCTTAGAGGTTTTAAAAACCCAACCATTTCCATTCTCTCTCTCTCTCTCTCTCTCTCTCTCTCTCTCTCTCTCTCTCTCTCTCTCTCTCTCTTCTCTCTCCCTCTCCCCTCTCTCTCTGCCTCTTGCTTGTGAATTAAATGTAAGCTCTCATCCACTGCCCCAGCACCATGCCTGCTTACTTGTTGCCATGCTTCCCACCATGGTGGTCATGGACTCACCCTCTGAACTGTAAGCCCCCAATAAACTCTTTCTTCTATAAGTTGCCTTAGTCATGGTGTCTCATAGCAGTAATAGGAAAGTCACTAAGACACAATGGATGTAGCAATTAATCAATTCCTAATGATCTATTGCTACTCATAGATCAGTGCATCACTCAACCTTCATTAGAGAAGCTTCTTGCAGTAGATAGCAATCTGCACAGAACCCACAATTGACCAATGTGCAGATGTGATCATCCCCAAATGAGAAGTAGATATCACATCTTTCTCCTCAAAGTTCAATGATCTACATGAAAAGGTACTAAGATCCATGTAGAAAGATAGTAGGAGCCAGAGATAGCAGGCAGCTTTAAGAAAGCAATGCTTTGGGGCTAGAGAGATGGCTCAGTGGTTAAGAGCACTGACTGCTCTTCCAGAGATCCTGAGTTCAATCCCAGCAACAACATGGTGGCTCACAACCATCCATAATGAGATCTGGTGCCCTTTTCTGGCATGCAGGCACATATGCAGACAGAACACTGTATACATAATAAATAAATAAATCTTAAAAAAGAAAAACAAAAAGAAAGCAGTGCTTCCTAGATGCAACAGGAAGATACATATATGAACTCACAAAGATTGTGACAGCTAGCTCAAACCAGAAAACAATCTCAGCATAGAGTGGAGGGGGCGGCGTGAAGTTCTACCCCTAGCTGAGGATCTATTGGCAGTTGATGACTTCTGAGAGAGAGAAAGTCCATTTCTTAAGGAAGCAGTCTCCGAGAGGCTACCCATGCTCTAGAAGATGGCCCCATGCATATACTGGCAGCACCAGATGGACTCAAATAATAATCAAATAATAATAAAATAATAATAATAATAATAATAATAATAATAATAATAACTCGTGGCATTGGGACTGAATAGAGACAGGGTACTTGGGGAAGGAATTGGAGTGGAAGGATTTTGAATATTATATACATATATAAAATTCTCAATAAAAAAGAAGTGTTCAGTATTATTAGCTATCAGGGAGATGCAGTTTAAAACAACTTTGAGATTCTATCTCATCCCTGTCAGAATGGCAATCATCAGGAAATCAAATAATAACAAATGCTGGTCAGACTGTCAGGAAAGGATAACCCTTGTTGACTGTTAGTGGTAATACCAACTGATGAGGCCACTGCAGAAAAACAGTGTGGGGAGTCCTCAAAAAGCTCTACGTAGAACTAACCTGTGACCACACAAGTCAACTCCATATACCCAAAGGACTGTACATATTGTTGCAGAGGCACTGGCTTGTTCATGTTATCTGCTGCTTAGTTCATAGTAGCCAAGAAATGAAATCAGTCTATATGTCCATCAGCTGATAGATGGAGAATGAAAATGTGCTACTATGGGATTCTATGTACCATTCTACATGTTCTATACACTATGGGATTCTATTAAGCTGTGAGGAGAAAATAAAATTATGAAAATTTCAGGTAAATGGATGGATCTGGAAACCATTATATCGAGAGAGTTAACTCAGATACAGAAAGACAAACACTGCATGTTCTTCTCTATACGTGGACCCTGGCTTCTAACTTGTAATTTTGTATGCTTAACTTGGAGTACCTTTAGAAACCAGGACATTAGAAAGAGGTTCCTGAGAGGGGCTGCCTGAAGAGAGAGGTTAGTAGAAAATAGGTAATATAAAAGTAGAGATGGGGGAATACTTGGGGTAGGAAGGTTTAAAGGGTTGGAGGATAGGGGAGACAGGAGGATGGAAATTAGCCAAAATGAAGGGGATATGAAAATAATATATGGACATATAATATCTTGTAACTAAATTAAAAATGTGATTTATATTAAAAAAGAATTTAAAGGAGACACCTTGCATGGCTGTTCCCAGAAGCCATAGGCTGTTAAACACAAATTCCTGTGCCAGGAGTCAGAGAGCTCCTTAGGAGCTGATGGTCACAGAGAATCCGAAAGGCCACTCCCCCAACAGTATAGGCTCTTGATAGTCCTCTTAGTTCCCCGCTATAACCAGATGATAAGACCTTATTGCTGAAGATACCATACACCTTGGCTGCTCAATATAGAGAAGGCAAGGTGGAAGTGAGCTAGAAGCTTCCTCCTCCACGCGGGCTAGCTTTCACAGTCCTGAAAGATACTATTCAGGATGCTGGAGGAGAAAAGGCATCAATGGCCTTTCCTGCATGTGAATCCTCTGATCTATGAGACCAACCCACCACGCAAGATGTGCTAACTTGTGCAATGGTGCCATTACTGTTCTGGGGTAACCAGTTGCTCTTGGATTGGATTTGAAGCCCTCTCTGCAGGAAGGAATCAATACCCAATACTAGAAACCTGGACAAAACTCCATACTGGGAGAGACCATAGACCCTGAGGATAGGAGTGGAAAACTGAATACTGTTGTTTAGCCAAACTGCCATAGTATCAGACTGCCTTTTAAATCACCCTAATCAGAGAAACCTCTTTTCAGTGAATGGTGTTTAATGTGGAGACTTATGGCTGTAGAAGGTGATGAGAAAAACAAGATATTTACTCTCTCCCCTCTAAAGTTCAGGGAAGATTGCAGAGGAGGGATGGAGATAAGGTACGAGCTGAAAGATGGGGAGAAGGGCTACGAAATACCATCTTCAGGACAAGACACAGCCCTTGAAATCCTGAACTCATAGCAGATGGGGATGCCTGCACTGGGCTTATCAGTAGCCAGGCACAGATTGAGGAGGGGCTAAGGGGCTCTAACCCCATCTAGAACTATTTGCTATGGATAGAGTCTGGAAGGGGAGGGGTCACTGCCTTCAGTTATACACCCATTGGTGGCCCCGCTAAGTGCCAATGGGTAATTCCGATCCAATGGTCATAGAGATGGCCCTGGTTAAACCAGGGTCATAAAAGAAAACTAAAAGCCAAGAATTTGGTAAAGGGACTAGTAGAGTTGAAGGGGAGTTGTTGATAGAGATCAGAGGGAGAAAAGTTGTGGGGACAGAGTCATCAGAGTATGTCATATCTATGTGTGGACTCTGTCATGTACATTTCCTGAGTGGCTTCCTTGGTTCTACACCTCACCTTTACAGCTTGACTTAACCCCAGGGCTCAACAATGCGTTGCATCTGCAATTTCCCCAAAAGCTCTGGTACCTAACTCCCACAGAGACTCTGCATCTATCAGCCTCCTCCCTCTGTTTCCAGTTACATCTCTTTGAGCTCCTTTAAGTCTGCTTTTGCCCTTTGATTCTGGATCCATCATCTGTCAGTCTATCTATCTATCTATCTATCTATCTATCTATCTATCTATCTACTACCTACCTATCATCTATCTATCTATCTATCTATCTATCTATCTATCTATCTATCATCTATCTATCTATCTATCTATCTATCTATCTATCTATCACTATCCATCTGTCTATCTATCTATAGTGTGATGTATACTATGTGATCTGAAAATTAATATTAGTGATTAAGATGGTAATAAAAGAATCTGGGGCTGGAGAGATGGCTCAGCAGTTAAGAGCACTGGCTTTTCTTCCAGAGGACCCAGCTTCAATTCCCAGCACCCACATGACAGTGCACAACTCTCTATAACTTCAGTTCCAGGAGACCAGACACCCTTACACAGACACACATGCATGCAAAACACCAATGCACATGAAATGAAAATAAATAAAATTACAAAAAGAGGAAAAGAATCTGTAGGCTGGTGGTGATGGTGCACACTTTTAATCCTAGTGTTCAGGAGGTAAAGGCAGGAGGATCTCAATGCATTCCAGGCTAGCCTGGTCTACAGAATGAGTTCCAGGACAGCCAGAGGTACACAGAGAAACCCTTTTTTTTTTTTTTTTTTTTTTTTGTTTGTTAAACACTGGGTCCTCAGCTGGTGGCACTGTTTGGGAAGGCTGTGGAACTCTTGGAGGAAGTAGGTTATGGGGCACCATAGCTGACCACACTTCTGGTTCACTCTCTGCTTTATCAGTGTAGATGCAACATGGCCAGCCAGCCTCCTGTGCCTGCCACCACGCCCTGCCTACCTGCTGCCATGATGGACTACATCTTTCTGGAACTGTGAGCCAGAATAATCCCTTCTTCCTTAAGTTGCTCTTGCCAGGGTATTTTTATCACAGCAAACACTTGCTTGCCCATTTTTGCAAAACCGATTAATGTGAGTATTATCTTATTGTTTAATTTGCACTTTCCTTTTTTACTAGTGAGGTAATGCTAGAAATATTTTCTGCATTTCCCAAAAATTAAGTTAATGAATCAATTTTAAAATGACAGATAGAACTGTATGAATTCACTGAGAGCAATGTGATATACTGAAATCTGTGTATACTGTAGAATGAATGAGTACAGACAAATGCATGCCTTGTGTAGAACAATGGTGCTTATTATTTTAAGCTGAAGGTGACTTGCTACACAACATTACTGTAGTAATACACAAACAAAAAATGCATAAAACAGGCTAGAGGGGCAAGTTAGGGTTCACTTAGGGGAACTAGCAAGGGGAGGGGCAAAAGACCTCCCCCTTTCAAGATCAAAGCACAATGTATAACCAAGTGTAGACCCTTCAAAACACCTGATAAGCATGCCCCCTGGCAAAGCATCTTGTATAAGACACCTGGTAACCATGCCTTTAGACCCTATCATGCAGCCTTGGGGAGCAACATAAACTCTGACTCTCTGACCTTGAGTGAAACCACCACAAATTAGAATCTTTGTGGGCTCCCACAGAAACTCACTTTGTAGCCCAGATTGGCATTAATTCTAGGCCTCCCAAATGCAAGACTACAGATATAAGTCATCATGCACAGCATCAAACATCTGTCTCTAAACACACTATACTGAAGGCATAATGTAACATAAACTAGGCTGGATGCCAGCAGTGACTCTTTTCCCCAACATTGGTGCAGACTATGGGCTTGGGACTATGGCAAAACTCTATATAAGTTATCATATTTAGCCCTCAAAAAGATCTGTTATTTTCTCCATTTTAAACAGAGAGGAATAGAACCATTGGGTCACTTCTCAATTAAGAGGCACAACCACAATTCAACTCAAGTCTCTACTTCCAAACTTCTGATTTTATTCTTGTCATTACTATTATCTATTCCCAACTATCAGAACTGTGCAGACAAAAGTGAGTTGCTTAATTTTATTTATCAACTTGGCTGGGCCACAAAGCATGTAGATATTTTAATTTATGAAATATTTTAAGCATTATAACAGTTTTGATGAACAATGTCTCTTATAAGACCACCATATAAGCCTAACAGCTAAATATTTTCCAGACTTCAGAGTTTTTAAGTCTTCGTACATGTGATGGAAGCCTTTCCACCATCATTCCTTCTTTGCCTCCTTGGAAATTCATGATTTGACTATTTTTAATACTGAGCAGTAGTCCACTAATAATATGTTGTAAATTATTTACCCATAATCTAATGGTAGGTGTGGTGATATATTGTGTCCTTTAATATGTTGTGCACCCTAATAAAGCTTATCTGAAGAGCAGAGGAAAAAGCCAGTCACTATATTAAACATAGAAGTCAGACAATGATAGCACACACCTTTAATCCTAGCATTTGGGAGGCAGAGATCCATCCAGATCTCTGTGAGTTCAAGGACACACTGGGAACAGAGTCAGGCATGGTGGCACACACCTTTAATCCCAGCACTAACCATAGAGGTCTGGAGGTCTGTACAGACAGACAGGAAGTGATGTAGCTGGGCAGAGAGAGGAAGTGAGATGCAGAACAGAAAGGCATATAGGCATGGGTATACAGGAAGTAGATCTCTTTGGAAGCTGAGGAGTTGGTGAGGTGAGGTTGTCTGTGGCTTGTCCTGATTCCCTGATCTCTCAGCTTTCACCCCAATATCTGGTTCTGGGTTTTTGTTAATAAGACTATTTAGCAATTTGTCTTACAAATAGTTATTTTATTCATGATTTTCTTGACTATCACACATCATTTGAAAAAGAAAAGTCTTGTATATTACTTTTTTATGCCAACGTGGGAGAGTTTTTCTGGGGTACTCATATAGAAATGAACATGGATGGCTGTGGTTATAAATTATCTTGTGCATGGTGGGGGAGTGTTAACACTTAATGTTGTCAAATTTTACCATATGCCCATCTTGTTAGTGTGAAATGGTATCTTATTGCTTCCTTTTACATTTTCATCATTATGAGCAAGGCTGTATTTTCATATGCTTAGTTTTCTCAGGGTTTCTCTTCTGTTGCCTGTTCACAGCCTTGATACCATTTTCCCCTATCAAGACATTCATCTTCTGTTAAACTTATTTATAGCTGTTCTTTATGAATATTGAGTATTACTCCTTTTTTAGACAATTTGTTGCATATGCCTTTTAGTTTGTGGCTTGGCTTCCAACTTTACTTACTATCACTTTTATTAAACAAATTTTTGAAAATTTGATAATTTAGGTTTATCAGGTTTTTTTTCCCCTGTATGGCTTAGAGTTTTGTTTAAGAAGACCATCTGATGTCAGGATATAGAGATATTTCCTACATCTAATTCTAAAGGCTCATACATATTTAAGACTCTATTTGTGCTCAGGATGTAGGAGGGATGCCTAGTTTTCCTCGAGTAGCAACAATGGCAAACTCGTTTCCTCGAGTAACAACGAGTAGCAATTATTGAATGCCGCCATGCTATCATTCATTTTTTATTGCAGTCTCAATCATGTCATAAATTTATTTTTATATGGGTTCTGTCTCTATATTCTGCTTTCTTACCTCTTAAAATATACATGTGTGCCTAAGTGTGTTTATTAGATGTGCAGAAACCTATGGATGCCAAATTCCCTGAAACTTATAGGTGGTTGTAAGCCTGTAATTTTGATATTATTCTTAATGGCCATGGGGATGTCTGGGGTCTGTCCTGCCTCCTGAGGTCATGTTGGTGTCCAAGAGCCATGCTGCAGCTGTGTCATGCTGATCTGGATGGCCTGTGCTGCCACCTGGGGTCATTGTAACCTCCTGGCCCAGGCTGCTGTCGATGGCCATGTCTGGGACCATGGTCCTACCTCAGCTGGAGTCTGTGTTAATGCCCATGGCCCATGTTGCCACCAAAGGCCACAGGGATGTCTTGGTCTGGGCCGCCATCTGTGGCTGTGTTGGTGTCCAAGGGCTCTGCCACCACTGGGGCCAAGCCTACCTGGGTGGCTTGTGTTGCCACCTGGGGCCATGATGATGTCCAGGCCTGAGCTGCAGCTGAGGGCCATGTATGGTTTTGAATTCTGTTGTCTGGGTCCGTGGCTGTGCAGCAGCCAGGGTCTGTGTTGACGTCCATGGCTTCAGTTACCACTGAAGTCTGTATAGATGACCGGAGTCAGGTCAGCTACCTGTGTCCAAGTTGGTGTCTAAGGGCCGTGCTGCTGCTGGGACCATGCTGGTCTGGGTGATATGTGCTGCCACCCGGGGCCATGGTTACATCTGCAGCTGAGGGCCAGGTCTGGCTTTAATTTTGTTGGGTGTGTGTGGGTGTGGGTTTCCCCAGGCATTTGGAATTTTGGACTGCAGAATTTTGATCTGATCCTTCCCATTTTATTTCCTTTCCCCTGCATTGGCTCTATTTCCTAGTTACTGGTCCTATGGTTTGCTTTAGTTGATTCTTTGGTTGTGAGTATCACATCCAGGCCCTAGATTCACAGACTATGGAGGAGAAGGCAGATTTATTCATCAAGGCAGCATGGGTAGTTTCTATGCAACCTTTTTGTCCTATACTCTCCTTTTGTTCCAACAGCCAGAGTTCCAGGACAGCCAGCTGCAGGCTTTTCATCCATGTCACTGGAGATGGAAATTCCAGGATCAGGCATATAATAGCTTCAATGTAGAGAATGTCCAACTAGCTTGGCATGAGCCATGCTTGCTGGTTTAGTCCACTGAGCTGTAAGGTCAGGCTTATTAGAATAGATGGGCATGAATACACTAGATGGACTGGTGACTCGTGGGGCCTGCCAAGTTGCTTTTGGTTGCCTGGCTCTGTTTTATTTTGTAGAAGTGAGGGAACATCTTCATCTTTCTAAGGCTGTATTTTCTAAGACTTTTCAGTTTTGCAATCAATCATCTGTCTCACACATAAGGAAAGTTTTTATTGAACTCCCCTTTCCACCAATAACAGAAATACAGAAAGCTTAAACTTGTGTTGTGTGTGATCTCCTTTTTTTTCTAGAACTTCAAGTGAGAGAGTGGATGTCTGGGTAAATGAGCAGGGAGGCTCTCCATTTGCAGCTTTGGTAGCCATTCTCCTACTTTGGACCCAAATGGAAGGATTTTGCCTTCACTTCTGTGGTGATATATTGTGTCCCCCAATATATTGTGCACCCTAATAAACTTATCTGGTGTCAGAGGACAGAACAGCCACTAGATATAGAGGCCAGAAAATGGTGGCACACACGCCTTTAATCCTATCACTTGGGAGGCAGAGATCCATCCCGATCTCTGTGAGTTTAAAGCCACACTGGAAACAGCCAGGCATGGTGACTCACGCCTTTAATCCCAGGAAGTGATGGCAGAAAGCAGAAAGGTATATAAGCTTGAGGACCAGGAACTAGATAGAGCCTGGTTACGCTTTTAGGCTTTTGAGCAGCAGTTTGGCTAAGATTCATTTGGATGAGGACTTAGAGGCTTCCAGTCTGAGGAAACAGGATCAGCTGAGGTATTGGTGAGGTGAGGAAGCTGTGGCTTGTTCTGTTTCTGTGATCTTCCAGCATTCACCCTAATACCTGGCCCTGGGTTTGATTTTTATTAATAAGAACTTTTAAGATTCCTGCTACACACTTCTGTAGAAATCCCTTTATTGAAATTCACAACAACATGTACCTCCCCTGAGGGAATGCTTTCAGGCTCTGTGTCAAGTACACTACATTACATGTTTCCATTGCCCAAGGCAAACCTTCAAGGCAAGAGCATTAATTTATTCTATACCACAGAAACTGATCTGGGCATCACCAACCCCCCACCAAACATTTTGTAGAATATTGTATTTGTCTGTCATAGCTGGGTACATTTCTTCTCTCTTGAGAAAAGGATTACTGTCACTTGAAGACCATAAAAACCCTGTGTGAACATGCACAAAATTAGCTTTCAAAGCATAGATGATTATACCAATGCACAGGTATTTTACAATCTTTATAATCTTCTGCCTAACCCATAGAGACATTTGTCTTATGTCTATCTATTTTTTTTTAGCTGAAGGGGAAGCATAAATGATGGACATTTATGAAGTCTAGGTAGAGGACCAGAGACTGTGATATTATGGCTTAAGGACTGCAAATGACTGAGAAAATGGTACTCAGCTGGGCCTTGCCAAGCTCTGGCTTGGATATAAAGTGGATGCTAAGCTAACAGCCACCTGCTAGGTTGCCTCAGTGCTCACGTGAACACAAGAGTTTGATTACATCTTTGAAAATGGTTTGAATGCTATTATCCAGGAGATGACTTGAAGATGAGTCCATAAAGACATAAGAAAAAGATGTTCATCTCTTCCTAAGCCATTAAGCATCACCAGGGTAAAGTCTAAGTTTACCTCAGTGTGGCAGGAGCAAGCCAGAGAGGGATATTTTCCTCACATGTTCATCCATGACCTGTTGCATAGAGTTCTTTAAAATGAAATACAACGACATCTAATAAGGAAAAAACCCAACACACTGAAAAATCTCTCATGTTTGAAGTTTTAACTATATTATCAATCAGAGTAGCTCCCGTAGATATGAATGGTTCTCAGCCTACATCTGTCTTCCCTTGACTTTGGCTATCTGAGTAATAAACGTCTTCTTCTTCTTGAATTTATAGTAAACTTTTCATGGCCAAGAATTGTATCTAGTCCAGAATCTCTTCCTCTCTAGGGCTTAATAGAATGTGCAGCATCCTCCCTGCCCCATAAATATCGCCACTGGCAGGGATGACATTTCCGTGGTCAGCGCCTGTCAAAGATATGCTATGCAAGAGGGGTTTTTATGGACAACTGCACAGTAATGGAATACAGATCCACAGCACATCACCAGACACTCTCTTAAAGCTGAGTGAGGCGCAAGAGTGCTGACCAAATGTGTGCTGCAAACCTTGTGAATAACAGGCAGCTCTAAAAATGGACAGATGTCAAGGCCACTCAACAGCGTGCCTGAAAAGGTAGGCTACCCATCCATCAACCAGCTAATCAGTGTTGACTGAGTGCCAGCCAGGAAAAGAACTGTTGTTAGATCCTGAGGTCTCCCAGAAAATCAGTTATATCTGCACATTATTGATGCCCATTAAATGTGTAATATTTCTACCTTTTTTTTTTTTGTAATTTGGGTTATTGTTTTGTTGGGTCAAATGTCATTCTCTGATTGCAAGCTAGAAGAAAAGTAACACTTTGCAAAATTTTCGACTATGTTTCAGATATATCTCTGGAGCTCAAATACTGCATGTAGTGACTGAATGGTCCACAACAGGATGAATATACTACAAAATGCAGTCAAGCATAGGGCAGGATATTCTCACATATTGAAAGTAGTGCTGCATACGTATGAACCTTGTTTTCATAAACAGTCCTTGGCTTGGAGTTTTAAATATATTCTATTAGAAATGTACACTGGAAGAAAAACAGATTAATCAGTAAGAACAGAGGCTGGGATAGCATGCGTTAAAATGGTTGGGAAAACCCACGGGGCACATGCTGCTTTGAATGTGGTTTTTCATCCAAGGAATACATTTCAGTTGCTTGCTTGAGGGTCCTTTGTTGTGTTTTCTTCTTTCCCCAGTAATGGGTTCTTGGGATAGATGGCTCCTGCCACTGCTGATTCCTGTGCAGCAATTGCTCCTGGGATCTAACTAGCCTCTGTGGCAGGTAGCCTTGCTGGAATCAATAGCAGCACGCTCCTTCTGGGCCAGCAGCAGGCAGCTTTATTGGAGACTTAATGCATGCTGTGATGAGAATTGCTTAAGAGACCATAGAGCCTGAATGGAGGTGGCGTGCCAGATTTTATGACCGTGTCCAGAAAAATACACCCAGAGAGGCCGTGGCATGTCCCTTTGATGGTACAGGTACAAAGCTGGCATGAGGCTTTGGGGAGACAACACAGATCTTGTACTGGCCAAGGGCAGGTGCTGAGCTCAAGGCTCCTGTGTCTCTGGGTGACAACGTTCTTTGGGTTCAATGGCATAGGGACCCTCATCTGTGACCCTGGCTCAGTTTTTCACCCATCCGCAAAGTCTGTCCTCTTTTTTCTCTTAGCAGCCAGCTCTCTCCCTCCATCCACCCTTCCTAGGATACTGCTCCCTGCACTGTCTCTTACTTCTGGACCAGATGTCCAGGGCATCCCTTGAATGAATTCTATATCTCTCTTTCTTTCATCTTCTTTGCTCCCACTTCCAACTCTACCTATGATCTTCATTCAAGTCTTGGACCAATGAGCCCCTCTCTGGCATCAAAATTCTCTCCTACCACCTATTAACTGTGCAATCTTGTACAAATGGTATAAGCTATATGCTTAGGAATCATTCTGGTAATTCAGAGATTTATGATAATTCATTAAATTAACACATACAAAGCATTATGACTGTGCCTTAGAGATAGTAAGTTTAGTTCAGTGCATGTTAGCTTGTTGTGTTATGTTAGCTTTGGATTCAGTTGGGGTTGTGGGGATTCAAGCATGCGCTTCCTCCCTCATATAATGTGGCAAGTTCCTCAGAAGTTTGCCTAACAAAACCAATGCTTTCAAGAGTACCAAACTCAACCCCCAGGTCTATTCATTGCCTCTGTCTAGGCCTCCTGCATTTGAAGTTTCTCTCTCATTGTAATGTTATGGCTGGGACAGGAAATGTTCCCAACAGGCTTATGTGTTGAAGGCTTATTTGACAGCTGGCATCATTTTGTTTTGGGGGTGATGAAAGAAACAGGGAGGTGAGGTCTAGCTGGAGAAGTTAGGACTTACACTTGGGGGCTAGATGTGCCCTGGCCTTTTCTTGTCTCTGCTTCCTGTCAGCCATGAGGTAAGCTGCTTTTGCTCAGCTAAACTCCTGTCACAATGATATTCTGCCCCTCCTGGGGCTCATGGATCGAAGTCTCCACACCTGTGAGCCCAAATAAAACTTTCCTACTTTTAAATTATTTCACTTAGATATTTGACATAAGGACAAAAGTCCGACAAATACCAGGATAGAGAAGGTGTATACAGATCGAGCAGACTCTCACGTTTCCAGCTCTCAGCTTTGACAACAATTAACTCATGGCCAGTCTCATTTCCTCAGCACCCCCACCCATTCTCCACCTCCTGCCTTAAGTTATTGTAAGTAGTACTGAAGATGATACCAGGTACAGTGTTCATTCATTCTGCAGGGAACTTTTAGTGATATATCCTACGCATGGGGATATGTTATTTATCTTATTTAAATTCTCTTCATGCCAAGCAGGTGCCGACTTTTTGGGCCAAGGTTCTCCTGATGGGGTGGGCTTGAACTTTATCTTACCATCCTCATACAATCAGTTCCAATCCCTGTTATGTTTGAGAGGCCACAAGTCTGACTGACCTGGCATCACCCAATCTTTTCAGTACAAGCTGTAGTGGATGAAAGTCTTTCAGAATGACTTGATGATTGGGGGAAAGTTATTTATTGGTCAGAGAGGAGGGACACTCTGTCTTGAGTCATTGGCTTCCTAGGACACAGGCAGTATGCTTGCCTGACTCACTAGGACTGTGACTCTGGTAAACTTGTCATTTGGGAATTCTTATTGCTGACAGTGATGGATTTTTATTACATTAAACACTAATTAGTTCTAATTAGAGGTTGTTAGCCTGTTAAAAATGGAACTTTCAAGAACAAACTTATAAATGAAAATATTTAGGAGATAAGGCATTTTTGTAGAGTTTTTTTTTTTTTTATATATTCCTAGAAATATCACACAAGAAGGTTTAGCTTGGAGGAGACTGCGTTTATATTCAGGAAAAACTCCCCTATCTGCTTGGGTCAGTTTATCAGCACTTAATACCTATTAGCTACAGAGAGATAGCATGCTCTGGTTCATGTGATGCTACAGCTCTATTATGCTCATGAGAGGGCCAGGAATCATCCAATGCTGAGGCCAGATCCAGCTGATCCCAGCCTTCTAGATTCACTGTTAGTTATTTATAAACTCTTGCTTAGGAACATTTTTTTTGGCAACTTCATATCCTTGTGTCTAAAAATGATTTATGTGGTAAGGTACTAGGATGCAGGGTTATAAGTCATGGGAATAAGAAACACTTCTTTGTGGCCAAAATTCTCAGATCTTATTAGATACATTTCCACCTTACAAAGACACCCTTCCAAGCACTGCATGGTTATATCATATTCTGGCTGCAAGAACTTAGTAGAGATTGAATTATGCTACTGCACATCAGTAACCATCCCTTAAAACTATTGTATGCCTGACTTTATTTCTCATCTTCATTCTCTCTGCATATCTGAAATTGTTGAGCCTCCACACCCATGTTCCCTGGCTTGATAGGAAGCTAGCCTAAGCCACCTGCTTCACTGAGGATCTATGCTGGCCACTTCTGGATATCACACTTCTTGAATAAAATAAATAGTGATATGTATAAAAATGTTACATATTTGATCTGGGCATGGTGGTGCACACTGGGAATCCCAGCACTCAGGAGACTGAGGCAGGAGAACTGTTGAAAGTTCAAGACCAGCCTGGGATACATAGTAAGTTTCAGGTCAACCTAGATTACAAATTATGACCCTACTTCAAACAAAAACTGAAAGGAAAATTAAAAAAAAGCAAGAATTTGGATTTTAAAACACTGTAAAACATGACCTATTATCGGCTTTGACTGAACCTGATTTGGTTGATCAGGGAAGCCACTCAGCCTTTCTCAACCTTTCCCCTGTCACTAAACTGAAGGAGGTAACTTCTGCTTGATCTAGAGCTTAGGTTGTTCACAAGAAGCAAGAGCAATGGGAAAATGCTCTGTGCATGGTGTGCTTCCATGCTGTGAATTGAAATTCATATACTTTTATGGTCTTCACCCAAAGGCAGGGATAATACAGAAGCAGCAGCTTTATTTATGATTTAATTTACTTTAAAATTTAAAACAGTTTATCTTAACTGATACATAAAATATAACATATTAATGTTACTATGTGACATATCAATATATCATATTTACATTGGGTTTAATATCCCTGACTTCTCAAACATTTAACTGTTTCATTTTGAAACTTTAAGTCCTATTTAGCTTTTTGAAATACATAGACACCATTGTCATCTATAGCCACCCTTCCCTTCAGTAACCAGAACCCTTACTCATCTATGTGACTTTTGAACTTAAAAACATTTTTTGAGTAAGCCAAACACCTAAATTTCTGAATATTTCTCATACATAGCTAACCATTTAAGCAAGATATTTACTTGAAGAAAGAAGAAGCCACATTATGTGGTCAGTAGCAAAATAGGATGGAGAAAAATGATACCCTCAGATGGACCATATGGTCCATATTTCAAACCTCTGTCAATTACACTTTTGTGGAAAGGTCTACCTGAGATGTTATGAGGTTGTAACAGAAATATTTTTAAAAATATGTAAACATTGAACCACTGACAAAATTTTTATTGGAATAGAGCCAGAATGATGGCGCATGCCTTTAATCCCAGCACTAGGGAGGCAGAGGCAGGCAGATCTCAGTGAGTTTGAGGCTAGCCTGGTCTACATAGTGAGTTCTAGGCTAGCCAAAGTTACATAGTAATACTCTGTTTCAAAACAGAACAAAAAAAGTTTCTCTGAAATAGCTTTAATAGAACAAGTGAAATCTTTTAAATCACTGTAGTGAACTGAGAAAACTTTCTTGTTTCTGTTTTTTCTTATCCATAATAGGTTAGATTGGCAAACCATTTCTAGTTTACCAGAACAAGATGATAGTCAAACAATAATTCTTGAGGGCCACTGTATAATACTAAAACTCCAAAGATTCAGAAATATAGCCACTATGAAGAAGAACATACATAACACAGTGCAATGTCGGTATGATGTTGCTGGTGACACTCAAGCCCTAAACAAAACAGACTGAAATCAACCCCAAGGGCTAACAATAAAGATGCTTTCAAGGCTCAATTTACCTGTTGAACCAGTCATCTGTGTATCGTGGGTAGGGATAGGGGTCATTGCTGCTGAAGTCGTAACTTGCATCAGAGTTCTGAAAAACACAAGGGGTCTCAGGTCAGTAAAGCTGCAAACACATAAAGGGAGCTGGGGCTTTCAACACCCTGTGATCTTATATTTGTAACTCCTCCTTGGAGGTTGTGCTAAGGCTCTGCATTATTGCATTTTGCATATACTTTATTTATTATGTTTATATATAGTAGTATATCCTTGCATATATTGCAATTTGTGAGGGCCAGCCCTTGCAAAATCGTGACAGACCTACATGTGTCCTTAGAACCTGTGTCCCCTATTTCAAGCCTTCAAAGACTTAGCAAATGTGAGCCCAGTGTTCTCCAGGAAGAGCTTCATTTTAAGTCGGGGTACCTCTTGTGTGTTAGCAGACTCCACCTAGAACCCAGCTTGTGTTGAGCTCCATTGGTACTTCTGTTCACTGATGGCCACAATGCTCTAGTTCTCATGTCGTAAGTGAGACAGCCTTTAGCATTTAATTCCTGCTTTATGTTGAAGACTCACTTCCATAAGGCTACTTCACATTGGCCTGCTTAAAGCTTGTCTCCTTTCCCCTCATATGTGCTGGCTTTTTTCCCATGTCTCCTCCCATGTGTACAGTTAATCTCATTGGTTGTCTTTATAAATCCTATGAAGAGTTTATGTATGTCAGAGACTTAGATAAGGACAGCACAGTGCTGGCATCCATGCTCTTACACATCTTAGAGCCTAGTTGGAGGGAAAATCAACCAAATGACTGAATAAATAAACATGTCATTGTAAATTTTCATAATTGTGTACTCTTACAGCCTACAATAGTTAGGAGTGTGAAACTCTGTCATCCTGTAACTTCCTTTCTCCATTGTGAGACTTTTGGCAAATAAATCAATCGTGTATTCTGTTCAACCATCTTTAAATGATTTTATACATGTACTTAGGTTTCCATTTGGTTTGTCTTTTATTCTTTGCCCATGTGCTGCAATGCCTACTGTTATTGAGTGAATAATCCACTCCTGTTGCCTTGCCTTCTCTGCCTCCCCAGGAAGACTGGTCTGTGGAAAGTCTTTTCTCCATTGTTTCTTCACTTTTGGGTTTTGCAAGGAAGACTCCAGATGGCTTCTCGATTCACTTTGGGTTCAGAAAGATATTTTCATTCCTTCTTTAGTGTTCCTTGATTTCATGGTTCTGAGACATTTTTAGAAATTGTGTGTGCTCCTTCATTAGGTAAAAATACTTTAGTATGTGACACACTTTAATTTGAAAAGCTAGTGTTTCAGTGTTGTCCTGTTTTGGGCAGGATATTGACTAATTCCAATTATTTTTGTTTTGACTTGTTGGATGACAAAGAGCTGCTAGATGCCACTGGTTGCAGTGATCAGAACTGTAGTACAGGCTGAGTAACCAGAATCTCCAGCTGTGGAATATATAATTCTAACATACATATTCTCAACATTTTTCAGAACAATGAGATGTCAAAAGTAGAAATAAATTCTACACCTGACCTCACTTTCATGGAAAAATGTAAATGTGCTAAGAATATTGTATCAACAGTGGAGGAGTGTTCCCCTTTCTATACATCCTCTCCAGCATAGGCTGTCTTTAGTGTTTTTGATCTTAGCCATTCTGACAGGTGTAAGATGATATCTCAGAGTCATTTTGATTTGCATTTCCCTGATGGCTATGGATGTTGAACAATTCTTTAAGTGTATCTCTATCATTTGAGATTCTTCTGTTGAGAATTCTCTGTTTAAATCTGTACCCCACTTTTAAATTGGATTATTTGGTATTTTGATGTCTAGTTTCTTGAGTTCTTTATGTATTTTGGAGATCAGCCCTCTGTCAGATGTAGGGCTGGTGAAGATATTTTCCCCTTCTGTAGGCTGCCACTTTTTCTTATTGACAGTATCTTTTGCCTTACAGAAGCTTTTCAGCTTCAGGAAGTCCCATTTATTAATTGTCGATCTCAGTGTCTATGCTATTGGTGTTGTATTCAGGGCAGTCACTTTGGAAATTGGTATGGCAGTCTCTCAGAAAATTGGGACTCAATCTACCTCAAGACCCAGCTATAGCAATCTTGGGCATATACTCAAAGGATGTTCAGTTATACCACAAGGACACTTGCTCAACTATGTTCATAGCTGCATTATTCATAATAGCCAGAACCTGGAAACAACCTAGATGCCCCTCAACCAAAGAATGGCTAAAGAAAATGTGGTCCATTTACATAATGGAGTATTACTCAGTGGTAAAAATAATGACATCCTGAAATTTGCAGGCAAATGAATGGAACTAGAAAAAAATCATCCTGAGTAGGTAACCCAGACCCAGAAGGATAAATATGATATGTATTCACTCATAAGTGGATGTTAGCTGTAAAGTAAAGGATAACCAGGCTACAATCCACAACCTCAGAAAAGCTAGGCAGCAAGGAGGGCCCAAAGAGAGATGCATGGATTTCCCTGGGAAGGGGAAATTAGAAGAGATCTCCTGGGTAAATTGGGGGTAAAGAGGGGGATATGGAAACATGAGGGATCCAGTTGTTCGGGTTGGGGGCAGGAGGACAGGAGAATAATAAAAGAGATATCTTGATGGCAGAGTGGGGGGTATTTGGGGCTAGGGAGAAACCTGGTGCCGGGGAAACTTTTAGGAATCCACAACGATGACCCTAGCTAAGGCTACTAGCAATAGTGGAGAGGGTGCCTGAACTGGCCTTCCTCTGTAATCAGATTGGCGACTACCCTAATTGCCATTGAAGAACATTCATCCAGTAACTGATGGAAGCAGATTCAGAGATCCACAGCAAGCTCTGGGAATCCAGTTGAAGAGTGGGAGGATGGATTATATGAGCTATGGAGGAGGGTCAAGGTCATGACAGAGAATCCCACAGAGACAGCTGACCTGATCTTGTGGGAGCTCATAGACTCTGGACTGAAAGGTAGGTACCAACCTGGGTCCTCTGCATGTGTGTGACAGTTATGTAGTTTGGTCTGTTTGTGGGGCCCCTAGCAGTGGGATGAGGACCTGTCCCTGGTGCTTGAGTTGGCTTTTGAGAACCCAATCCCCAAGTTGGTTTGCCTCACTCAACCTTGATTCGTGAGGAAGAGTTTGGTCCTGTTTCAACTTGATATGCCATGCTGTGTTGACTCCTATGGAAGGCTGCCCCTTTTTGAATGGAGATGCTTGAAGAGTGGATGGGGGCTGGGTAGGAAGGAGGTGGGGAGAGGGAACAGTAGGAAAGGAGGGAGGAGAAACTGTGGTCAGTATGTAAAATAAATGAAAAAATTAATAAAAAAGAATTTTGTATCAAATTAATCTTATGGTAAATTCTCAAGGTGTATATAAAACATAAGTGACTTTCATGTGTAGATTTGGATCTCACCTCCAAAGCATCCTATATGTAGTAACTATTCTCAGCTAAAAAAAAATCTCAGTCCTAAATACTGTGGTCCCATGCATTTCAGATGAGTGATACTCTACTTGTATTAATTTATTTAAATAATATTAGTCTGAGCCGTGTTCTTGGAATGGGGTGGGTACATGCTGAAATGGCAACTTGATACAGATCTGGGCTTGTTCTATGACAGGGTCATGGGTTATCAATCAGAAAAGTTCTGTGAGGCACCTCATCTTTTAATCCTGTGGTGGTCCTGCCCTGTACCTCACTGACCCCCATCTCAGGGAAAGGAATAGCAGAATACTCTTGAGGTTGGTGAGAACCAGCTAGCCAGGAAGTTCTGGCGATCAGGACAACGAGGACCCAGGGTTTGGGCAGGAGCTTCATGAACCGATAGCTGATGTCCAGGGAAAAGACAACAATGAGGAAGACTTGAGGATAATGATGGAGAGCTGGCACCATGATTCCCACCTCTTCCTCCTTAACACTGAGCTAGTGTCTGAAGCTAGAGACGGGGGAGAGGGAGGGCTGGGGCACAGCTGAGCTGACCAAGACCAGAATTTAAGTTCAGTTAGAGGGAAACAGATTTTCTTCACTTAAAAAAGATTTATCTTTTACTTTTATTGATATGTTTATGCCTGAGTGAGTTTATGGGCACAATTTATGTGCAGGTACCCACTGAAGCCAGAGGGCATCAGATCTCCTGGACCTGGAATTACAGGCAGTTGTGAGCCTGGTGTGGGTACTGGGAACCAAGTCCCATTTTCTGTAAGAGCCATAGTCACTCACAACCGTGAAGCCACCTCGCCAGCCCCTTCTGTGCCTGCTACCTAAAGGATGTAAACTCCCCACTCTATCTTTTCTGGCATGTATGTTCCATCTAGGTTTCGGGTTGAGGTCTTTTTGGCTCCCATTCCAGGCTATGGAGAAGATGCTGACCTGAGAAAGGTATGAATTAGAAGGAGGGCCTGAGAAATTCTGAAAAACTTGAAATTAAAAAACCTTGAACCCCTTGGCCACTTTTATAAAAAGAAGAAAGACCCTGTATCATCTGGGGTCAGATTTTTCTCCCTGCTTCAAAACAGATGGCGGGTTAGCAAACCTAATTTTTTTTTTATAATGAATTTGATGACTAAGCCTTAGTTCCTTGGGTGAGAGTCTACACTGAACATTAAAGAAGGCAAATACTTGTTCTGCTTGGGCTGTATGTTTCCTGGCCCCAAATCTAATGGTTTTAGCAAGAAAGGACAAAAAGCAATACTTTCAAAGGTTCTGTTTATGCTTTTATAAGCAAACTGAATCATTGATCGACTTGAACGACAATGTGCCTGCTATAAAATTATCTGTGTACGAGAAGTTAAACTGGCCTTGAATTATATTGAACTTTCCTACAGCAGCCATAAAAAAATATTCGAGAGGACGTGATGTTGTAGTCAATTGGACGCTCTGGTTATTTCAGGTCTAGCTAGACACTTGTTTAGAGTTTTGTGACTTCTTTGTAAAATACATCATTATATTTTCTTGCTTCAGAAAATATGAGCTGTTTGGCAAATATAACTTAATCTTCTGTGATTCAGGATCGTGGTGATTCAACTGTCGTTAAGAACTTGAAGTATCATTGTGCCATCACACAGGCAGGGAAAGATTGGGCTGAATCCAGGGTGACCTCAGGGGTTCCCTAGAAGTCATTCTGGGAGAAACTTCAGAATACAGCTCTTTTTCTCTTCTTAAAGTTCTTCATAGGGAGTGGGGGACAAACATCTCTGGTGTTTCCAGTAATTCAATAAACAAAAACTGAGTTTCTGAATGTCTGAATATATAGAAAGTGAGACTTACTTTGCTCTGTATAGTTATATAGTTCAATAATTAGAGTTCTAGCTCGTGTCAGCCTCATACAGTCATCACACAGAGGGTCAACATGTGTGCGGAGCTATGAACGGTCAAGAGAGGTACTGATTTCCACAGCCTTCTGTTTCTCAGACCCAGAGGCTATGCTTGTGTGGCCATCCAAGATGCAGGCTGACCAAAGGGACACTTTAGACACTGGGGTCAGTGTCACTGTGAAGCCTGGGAGGAAGATGGGGGCTCTTGAGTTCAGGGGCAACCACACTTACAGTGAAGCTCCTGAAGCTCTTAAGGTTGAAGGTAGATTGGACATTGTCGTCCTGCCCTCAAAGCTAGACTTGAATGCCTCAGGACCCAGGGGGCCCTTCTGGTCAGGCTGCCTGAGACTCCTCAGTCTTCAGGCAGCAACCTAGTGTGGAAGGGAGAAATGTTAAAGTCTTGAATCTAGACTAGGGTTGTCCCAGAAGGATACAATGCAAGGACAGATGGATTGTAGCTTGTTCAATAACCTCTTTCTGCTCCCCGGACTCCACAGAAGAATGTAGTTTGTTACTTATTTAGTATGAAAGAATCTTGCACAATGTAACAAATAGCTTTTACATATCCATTTGAAAAGGTGATGAGCGTTTATTTGGGTTTCATTTTCTTAATTACTTCAGTCATTAGCTCTTTAACTTCTTGGTGTCTGGACTCATGCTGTTCTGAGGTGTGTCTCCATTCAGTCTGCTTCTGCCTGCTTTGTGAGGACAACAGAGCCTGCCTTCTCCACCCGTTACTGTTGTTAAGGTTCCTGTTGCCAGATGCTCCTTCACTCCAGAAGGTGGTCCATCAGCTGTCAATGCAGCAAAAGACATTGCAGCCGGACAAGCACTAACATTCAAATACCGTTTCCTTTAAACTGAACTTCTGTTAAAGCCCTTTCTTCACTGACAGTAACAGACAACTGCACACTTTTAAGCACCTCCAATAAAGCAAGTGTGCGGGCATCAAAAATGTTTCCATCCTGGCTGAGATCACAGTGCAGCACACACAGCTCCCGAGGAAGCGCATGTCTTTCTGGGTGAACTTTCAGTGACACACGCAATGAACTGGAACCCACTTAAGCTTTTTCTTCCAGAGTCCAGACAAACATCTGGACAAACCCAGGGCTAGTGGATTAGGGACAACATGACCTCTAACAGCAGCATCTGATGGCTCCACAAATTACTGTAGCATTTCTCAGTAGCGGTGCTAACTGCTAACTCACCTGCGGCAACAATTACGGTTCTTTCCCATCAGGATAGCAGTTTCTTCTAGAAATCTCATGCATTACGCCCAGGGTCCCGTGCTGTTGAAGTTGCTCTCTTCCTGTCTGTGCAATGCTTCATAATTTTAAGTCCTTTCTTTTTTTGATTACAAAAATATGGCCCACAGCTCATTCGGTTTTTGTAAATAACAGTTTTATTGCAATAGTTAGCTCCCCTTCTTCCTAGTTGCCCGTGGTTATTTTCATAATTAAACAGAATTAACCAGTAGTGTACAGGCTTGCAAAGCCTCTTTTGGAAAGAGTTTGTGGGACCTTGACTCATGTTCTATGCTACTTGTGTTCCCAGGCTCTGGTCCTACAGGCTAAAGTCTCCCATGGATCTTGTCTTCCTGGGTAACCCCTTTTGCTCCTGGACCTCTGGCCAGTATCTGTGCTGTCTAGGTGGGGCACAGTTGCTGAAGGCAACTGAGTCAAACAATCTGACTACATTGTGAGGCATTTATTGCTTCCTCCTCTCATGTCTGGTAACCACCGAGGAGGCTGTTAAGGCAAGTTGCCGAGACCACAAACTGAGGCCAGCTTACTACTGGCTGAAGGATCTCTGGGGTGGGCTAGGAGGCACCAATTCTGTAGCCTCTAGCTCTTCTTTTTTTTCACAAATACCTTGCTTGCTCTCAAGGTCAGAACACTGCTGTAGACAGAAGGCATGCTGAAACCACTGCTAAGGGGAGATGGGTACATGGTACTCATAGTGTCTGTATACAGTTCTCAGCCATCTTATAAAATTTTTTTTTAGATTTTGGGAGTGTCACACATGTATATAATAAAATATGATAATATCTACCCCCACTTCTTCCCTAAAAAGTGGTAACATATTAGCACTTTGACCATACTAGGCTTGTGTATTCGTTGACATATGTAATGCTGGCACCTGATGGAATGATGGCACAGATCATTTTTTTTTGAATACCAAATCTGAGTTTGGTATTTTTTTGAATACCAAATTTTGACCCCCAAACTGAGAAAGTGGTTATTGAAATTAAGGCTGCAATGTGCAGTTGGGCCAGACATGCCCACGGGGTGCAGCTGGGGCCACAGCTAGGCTTGGCGGCGCTTTAGGAAGAGGGTCTGCCATTGTGTCACCCACCTGCCCAGATGAACACCTTTTCAGATTCATTTGCTATCTTGCAATTCTCCAGCAGTTAGGGAGTTTGTGCTTCCATCTCATTATGTATGCACTGGGGCATCAGCCACAACAAGAAAAAGGTCTACAGTGTTGTAGTTACACGAGTCTGGACCTCAGAGAAGTCAGACAGGGAGATAAGATGTCTCCAGTGAAATATAGTATGAGACTTAAATAATGTCTCAAGCAATAGGTATGCATGGCTTGGGTACGGGGTGGCATGTGATGAATTGCCAGTGCAATGCCAAGCTAGAGGAATTCACAAGAAACATCACTTTTGTCCCTTTGTTCTAGATTGCTGCTCTCCCTGAAGGCATTTAACCGAGTCGCCCAGCTAGGAGCTATGGAACAGTATTAGCTGAAATTGCACTGAGCTCATGGGCTAATGAAAGAGAAATGAGCTTCCCCAGATAGACTTTAAACCACAACCATATTGCCCCAGCACAAAGCTCATCTATATGGAAACTGAGCAACAAAATAGCCCAGCCCATCAGTGCCTAAAGAATTTTGCTACTGCGCCTACTTGCATCTAATATGGTCATGGCTGAACGTTCCCAACTGTGCCTATTTTGATTTTCCTCAAATAATTCTCCCACATGCACTGGTTTAACGATAATGTTCAGCTCACTTTTGACTGAAACCAACATTAAAGGGATTTATGTCTATATTAAGCCCGGTTGTAAAACTTAATGAAATTTAACATTTCTCTAGCACTCCAAAAATTAAAAAAAAAAAAAAAAAAAAAGGGACACGCTGTCAGAAGTTTGTTTGTGATTCTCCTTCTCTGTGTTTCAGGTTTCCAAGGGCATTTACTTTCTCTCTCTCACAGTGCTCTCTGGTGGCAGGTTTGACATCTCCTCTCATTATGTCTTGTTCTTGGAAATTCTAGCTACTTCTCTAGTTACTGACACAGAATCTAGATACTAGGAATGATGGAGCCTAACAGCGAGGACACACAAGTATCAGCATGCCTCAAGCCACAGAGTTCTGGCTGGACTGCTTGCATTTCACAAAGCTCAGCAGATCCTTGCTGTGGTACTGGATGCCACCCTTATCAGCAGGATTGGGAGAAGCATCAAGCTCTAAGTCTAAGAGGAGATAGAGATAATAATAATAATAATACCACAACAACAATAACGATGATAATTTCTAAAGGTTGACACACGCTGCTCAAAACTAACAGTGTCTTAATTGGTTTTAGAAGAATAGAACTTTTTTTTCTTATGTATTTCTCCGAAGCCTATGGAGTACATATAGAGGGAAGGGTGGGCAGTTGCTCAAAGAAATAGGCAAGGTAGCTCTTTGGAGTCCCCTTTATGATGACTATTGCCTGTCAATGTCTCCTTGGCTTGTCTTCAGATCTCAGATGGCCTGTGATGCATTTATTAGGTTAGACTGAAGCGGATTCCCTCACACACATTTGTGTATGTGTATGTGTGTTCATGTTTATGTATGCATGTGGGAAAGCCAGAGAACAAGCTTGGATTGTGCTCCATGGGTGTTGCCTATTTTTTTTTTTTTTTTTTTTTTGGGTGGTGATGATGTTGTTGTGTGGAGGGTGGTGAGGCAGGGTCTCTCTCGCTGACCTGGAACTCACAAGTAGCCTAAATTGGTTGGCCCAATAAGCCCCAGAGTTCCGTTTGCTTCTGCCTCCTCAGCACTGGGATTACAGGCATACTCCACTGCACTGTTTTTCTTTTACATGAGTTCTGGGGATCGAACTCAGGTTTAATGCTTGCTTGGCAGTACTCTACACCACCTGAGCTCGCCCGGTTCTGCACACAGGTGTGAGTTCCTGGGGCTGACCTTTGGAAGCTGCTACTCATTGGAATTCATCTTCCAAAGTCCACTCCAAGACAGGCTTTCAAACCTGGGTGGGAAAAAGCATGCAACTTTATTTTCACTACTCACCGCTTCAAATCCAGCTTGTCCTACTTAATATATCT
Source organism: Peromyscus leucopus (assembly GCF_004664715.2). Classification (NCBI taxonomy): domain Eukaryota; kingdom Metazoa; phylum Chordata; class Mammalia; order Rodentia; family Cricetidae; genus Peromyscus; species Peromyscus leucopus. The sequence continues at coordinate 119,958,882 of NC_051066.1, read as the reverse complement.
ATATTAGGCCTGGCTGTAAAACTTAATGAGATTTAGCTTTTCTCTAGCACTACAAAAATATTGCAGTCAGAAATTTGGTTGAAAGCTTTCTTCTTCTGTATGTGGAGTGAAAGTTATGGTGGTAAAAGCAGCCTTGATGATCGCGTCACTCAGGTAATTTTAATACCTGGCAACTATGACCGACTTACTGGTCTTCCTTGGTGTTCCTTCAGCAATCATATATTGAAAAGAAATCTCCAAGGTGTTGGTAAGAATGGTTTTTTGAGTGACTGGGGTCATGAGGGTGAGGCCCTTGCAAGTGGGGTTAGTGTCTTTAGGAGAGCTTGTTTGTGCCTCACCACGAAAGGATGGTATAAGAAATCGCTATCATGAGGACCAGGTCCTCACAGACACTGGATGTCCTGGTCCCATGATCTTGGACTTGCACCTTCCTAAACTATGAATAATTAGCTTTTGTGGCTTATAAATTACCCACTCTGAGCTATTTTGTTATAGCAGCCAAAATAAACAAAGAAACTCGGTCACTTTATGTGTTTTAGGTATTTAAAATAAGACCTTGAAGATGAAGGTCATGAGCATTTTGTTGGTTGTACAACTTGGTTCAGTTCCTTTGAAGAGAAAATTGGCAACATCTATCAAAATAAAAAATGAACTATTTGACCTAATGATTCATCCCCAAGACTCTGAAAGTACACTTGCATATTTACATATATTCATGTAAATTACATATTTAATTATACACTACATATTTAACATAAATTTAAACATATTCAAGACATTTGAGAGTATAATGTTAAAAGACTGAAAGTATCCCAAATAACCAATACTGTGGATGAGTTAAATAAATTATAGTTCACTAAGATGCAAAGCTCTGTACCTCTGGCAAAGGATGAAGTACAAGGCTTGTAACAAACTCATTCCCAAGAAATGTCATTCAGTAAAGATGGCAATGTGCAGCGCAGAATGCATAATGAGCTTTCATTTATATGGAAGAGAGGCATAGACGGTAAACCCATAGACTAAGAATACAGAGAATGCAAAGGAGCACAAAGGCCTATTTATAGTTCTTTGCCTCTGCAGAGAGGCATGGTGTCTGGGATGGAAGACATGGCTTTCGTTGTATAACCTTCCAAGTGTAAATGTTTGCCATAACAGTAACAAATGATGCACAGTGCTACATTATCATTCCATGCAAGAGGCTCGTTCAGGTGTTCTGTGTGCATTGGTTTCTCTTCAGGATGTTCTTATGTGTGCAGCACTCATCCCCCCCCCCCCATGCCGTGAGCATAGACCCTGGGGCCCAGAGGAGCTGCACGATTGCCAGAGGTCATGCAGAGGAGAAGGGGGAAAGCAAGGGCTGGGAGGGTGCAGTCTGGCTCCAAGCCTCTTCCCCTTCCTCCACAATCTTAGTGTCTGCACACTGGAATCATAACTATTACATTCCACTGCAATGCTTGAAAGAGAAGACCAAATCTCCACCAAATGAAAAAGAAAGATGTAGTGCTCTCCGGAGCAGCGACAGAGCGTTCTGCTTAAATCCAAGTGTGCAAATTGAGCAGGTAAGTTGACTTCCCCACTTGCACTAATCCCACTTTCAAGGGCTTCACATTCATGACCCCAGTTACTCAAATGACCTCAAGACAGGCTTTACGAGAACTGGAGACATGAATCTCTTCCTTTGCAAGATCCATTCACTGTTCTTTACCAGCATGGTTTTATTTAGTGAATTCCTTCATCGGAGGTTGGTAGAATACCTTTTAGGCCTAACAGGGCAAGGAGGCTTCCAACAAGGAAGCTCCCTTGCTTTCCAAACTCATTTCTTTTTTCTCTGTTGGTTATACCATTTTGTATGGAAGTAGGATTTTTTTTAAATTACATTTTTGGAGTGGAGAGGTGGCTGAGCATTTAAGAGCAGGTAGTTTTCTTGCAGAGGACCTGAGGAAGATTCCCAGCACTCATGTTGGTCAGCTCATTACCAACTGTGACTCCAGCTTCAGGGCATCTGAGAACCTCTTCTAGCCTCTGTGGCCAATCACACTCATCTGTGTAAAGTCTCACACAAGACATGTATGCATACACACAATTAAACAAAAAAAATGAAAGCTAAAGTCTAGATAAGACAAATAACACTGGCAACTGGATGTCTCAAAAGGTGAAATCTTGGACTTCCTCCCCACTTTTTTTTCTTTCCCAAAAGTTCTTCCGCATCATAGATGGCTCCTGAGTTCTTAAGCAGAGTTTAAAACTTATTTGCTAGGAATGGCATTTCCTCAGATGCGGCTGCGGTATCTCCAGAATGTCCACTAGGGGCCCTATGTGGCAAAGGCTTGATCCTCGGCTTGTGGTGCTATCAGAAGGTAGTGGAAATCCTTAAGAGGTGGGGCTGCATGGAAGCCTGGAGCATGCCCCCACGAGCACTCTAGGACCCAGCTCTCCTCTTTCTCTTTCACTTCCAATTCACCAGGTGAACAGTTTAGATGTCCATCCTCAAAAGAGGCTCCAAAGCAATAGTCAGGAACCTCCAAAACCATGTGCCCACACGGGCTTTTCCTCTTTTTAAGTTGATTGTGTCAGGTATCAGCTACAGTAACAGGAAGCTAACTGACTCAGATGCTCAACTGTGGGCTCACCCCCACTTTAGATAATCTGGCATTGTAGGGAGGGACTGTCACTCCTTTAAAGAACACCCTTTCATCCTTATTATGGTGACAAAGTCTCTGTTAAGTGCTTGCTTGCTCTGCACCTCCCCAAAGGTAATCCTTCTTGTCTAACAGAGGCGAGCATTGGCGAGAAGAAACATCCCGCTTCGGTTGCTTGGGTGGCGTTTACTGTGACAGTCAGCTCCACAGTGCCGGGGTGGCTTTCCTATTTGAGATAGTGATTTGTAGTTTCCCTTTAAATTACACCTGGCTTAATGTTAAAAAGTGAGTCAGTGTGAGGAAACACGCCAGGATAATGTTATCACCAGTCACAGAACTTGTGGTGATGGCTGATAGCCGACTGGGAAGCATTGGAAGAAAGTAACAGGGAAATGCAGAGCTCTGACTCCTCCAGTCATCAGTGGAGTCAGCTTTAAATGTGGCCCTGAAATTACCCATCTACACGAGAGATTTAGGAAGCAACAGAAAAGATATTTTGTCCTCAGCTCTCAACACGGTGCCTTGCTAGTTTGACACAGTGACGTCAATCTTTTCCATCCTGTAGCCTGTTGGTCTTCAGGGGTTCCCTACCCATTCATACATGCATTCAGTCCATTGCTTATGTGACAGACATTCATGAACTACCTGATGCTTTTCAGACATTGCGCAATGGCAAGTCACTACTAACCAATAATAGGCCCTCAGCTAGGCTGTTTACTAATCCTCAGGATGTCAACACTAGTTGCAGAATTTTTAATTGAGTCTGTGGTTGCCAGTTGGCAGTGATTCCTAGTTCAGGCTACATGAGTAAAATCACCCAGAGCTGGAGAGATGGTTCAGCCATTAAAGGATAACAAAACATCAACAAAATCACCTAGAGGACTTTTAGAAACATAAATACTGGGGGATGGAAAGATGGCTCAGTGGTTAAGAGTAGTTATCGATGCCCTGGTTAATGTGAGGTTGATGTGGGTTTTTGAAAGGCAGTATCTGGCCTTGGTAACTTAATGAGGGAGTTAGAAGAAGGTTACTTAGGGTGACCTCAGGGATGCCCTGGGGCTTTGGGACAGGAGAGAGGACAGGAGCTGAGCTGAGCATCCCTGCTGCTATGGAGCTGGCAGGCTGCAAGGTGCAGAGGCAGTGAGGAGCTGCTCACAAGGCAGTTCTTGGCTGGTTCTCACAGGCCCACAAAGCCTTACATCAGCAACCACGTAAATTAACACCAAGACAGCAGAGATTCAGCTTAGGGAGAAGTGCAAGGTGATGTCGCAGCCATGGCCTCAATTTGTCTTGTCAAGGTGGTGAGATATGAGTCAATTTGTGTTCCCTTCTTTCTAACTGGGGTTTCTTCCATGCTGTAGGTATCTCAGCTTGGTCCCTTGGTGGGGCTTCTGTCTGCTTTGAGTGGCAAGGGAGGTCAAGGACACTGCTTCTGAATCTAGATGTCCCAGGAGACATGGAGTGACTAGTTTTTGCTTTCCCCACCTCAATGGTTATACAACTTCAATGTCGCCTGCCTATCCTTCTTTTTGGCCCTAAAAATAGTGAAGATGAGTTCACCGATAGCTGAGTCACCTCTTCCCGGGGGCTGTCCTGGACAAGTACCATTTATTAGGGATTTCATCTCAAACACATTGTATAGAATGTTTTTATTCACCTGTCAAAAGCACAGCTATGTGGATATAAATATATCAGTCAGGGATCTGTTCCTGTGAGATGCGCACACGTATGTTTCAGATGTGAATATCTGTGTATATATTTCTGACCAAATCTGCCCCACTTGGGCCTCAGAATAGGTTTGAAACTTGAACATTGTAGCCCCCATTTCACAGGTCAGAAAACAGAGGCTCAGTGAGGCTATGGGGTTTGCTGAAGGCTTTTCAGCTGGAAGTAGCTGCAGAGTGATTCAGACACATTCATTCTCCAGTGTGCTGAGTGACATTTACAGTGCATTTTGATGATAAAGGGGAGAGAAAAAAATGCTCCAGTCAACAAGACCTCACTTAGTCTTACTATCCCAGTGTGGGGAACAGGAACATCAAAGCCTAAAATGTGTAAATGACAGCAAGATGATGACTAACCATGGGGGGCAGGGGGGGTCAGACCTCAGAGCTTTGGGTTCTACCAACTTTCATATCCATAATAAATTGTGTTCCAAGATGTGCCCACAGTCTTCTCTCATCTGTCTTTGTATTTTTCACAGTTAATCTCAGCTTTCATGATTCTTTAGGCAGGACAACCTTCCTAAGCGGACATGAAAATAGAGAGCTATGACCTTGGGAAGTGAGTAGAAAGTAAACACAGCAGTGTTTACAACGGAGAAAAAGCTAAGGGGATCAGTTCCCTTTGATGAAGAAGTTGAGATTTACCTTTGAGTGAGACCAATTTTATGCTCCCTGCTAATGTGAAATGTGGTCAAAAAAGAGAAAAGTGATCCCCGACTGTTCTAGAAAAAGATTAAATGTGTTCCCAATTCCTTTCACAGCGATTCATCATTTTAATTGGTTTTGATGCCAAAAACTTTGACAGCATTTGCTGATGGAAATCCAACTTCATAATTCATAAACTATGGAAAAGTGATTACAGCCTTTGTTTGGAGGCTGTGCACATACTTTATTAAGTTGCTACAAGATGGAACATCAGATCCACATTAATCACACCATCTCCTCTTGCTCTGGGTTCTAGCAGGTGAATTATGTACCACAGTCTTCTGGGAGGGGAGTATTCAGGCCTATGCTCTTTGAAGATGACAGGCATCTCCGTGACCATTGGTGTTCTCAGCATTTTTAAGAACCAGGAGGAGGGAGAGCCCTCCAGGTCCTCAACAACTCTCATTCAAGTTCATCTCGGCATCTTCCTATGCCTTCTAGAACCCAAGACCCTGTTCAAACCACAGAGGCCAATGACTCACTCACTGCCCTGTTTCTTTGATTGTCTAACATGAGTACCTTTTCTTGTGGCCTGCAAAAACCTTCTACGCATCCCATGCTGTGTGTGTGTGTGTGTGTGTGTGTGTGTTTGTGTGTGTGTGTGTGTGTGTTTGTGTGTGTGTGTATTCATTTCCATTTTGCATTTCTTCTCAGTGTCAAATTTCATCCCCCTGATTGATCTTCGTCCCTAGAGCTCTCATGGTCAAGTACAAGCACTGGCTTCTAAATTTCACCAAGGTTGTTCATGGTCTGCTGACTTTCAGTTTCTCTCTAGCTTGGTGGTTGCCTTGTTTTAAGGGCCATATGGTAAATGTTTTAGACTTCAAGGGCCTGAAGGTCCTGTCTCACACATGCCTTTATTGTGGGAAAAGAATCACCAGTGATACAGAAGTGGATGTGGCTCCATTACTACCCAGCTCACTCTCTCTCTCTTCCTTCCTTCCTTCCTTCCTTCCTTCCTTCCTTCCTTCCTTCCTTCCTTCCTTCCTTCCCTCCCTCCCCTTTCTCCCTTCCCTCCCTCCCTCCCCACCTCTCTCTTTCTTTTAAAAGGAAGGACTATAGGAGACAGAGATGTCAAGGACACTACAAGAAAACCCACAGAATCAACTAACCTGGTCTCACAGGGGCTCACAGAAGACTGAACTGACAAGCAGGAAGGCTGCATGGGACTGACCTACCCTCTACATACATGTGACAGTTGTGTGGCTTGGTCATCTTCTGGGACTCCTAACAGTGGGAGCAGGAGCTGTCTCTGACTCTTTTGCCAGCTTTTGGGACCCATTCCTCCCACCAGCCTTAAAATGACGGAAGGTGCCTAGTCTCACTGAAACTTGACATGCCATATTTTGTTGATATCTATGGGAGGTCTGCCCTTTTCTGAGTAGCAATGTAGGAGGAGTGGATGGGGGAGGGACAAAGGGAAGGTGTTGGGCAGAGAAAAGGAGGTGAAACTGTCGTCGGGATATAAAAGAAAGAAAGAAAAAAAAAAGAAAGAAAGGAAGAAAGAAAAAAAGAAAGAAAGAAAGAAAGAAGAAAGAGTGGTTAGGTTGCTGTTCATAGAACTTGGCCTGGAGGGGCTGAGTCTCCTCCACAGGAAGACTGAGGCTATAATTCTGACATAGAAGCCCAGGCCCTTCCCACCACCAATGAAAATGATATCAGTAATAGTGTCTTTGTAGATATAAATAAGTAAGACCAGCTCACACTGGTTCAACGGGAACCCTAGTTCCGATGGCTGCTATTCTCCTGAGGCCATGTGAAGAGACAGGTACAGAGACATCAGGAGGGAATGGACAGATGGGGTCTGTGACAGGAAGGGGGAATGGTACAGGCCAAGTGGTGCCAAGGGTGGCCAGCAGCTCCAGAAGCCAGGAAAAACATGGCTCAGGCTCACTGTCTAGAGTGACCACACTGATCACAGCTTGGTTTGGGATCTATGGCCCTCCGGACAGAGGGAATACAGTTATGGTACTTTGAGCCGGCCAGGTTGTGATCACAGCAGCCCCAGGAAACAAATGCGTGGCCCTAGTGCCCCTTCCCTACAATGCTGCAGGATGTCCTCTGGTGCCTGGCCTTGCACTGCTTTTATTCATCTGGAACTCTCTTCTTCCTCAGTGTGCTAAGTGGAAGTGAGCTTACACATGTCTGTTTAGAAGGGATCCCCCACCTCCAACAGTCTGCCTCTGTGTGTGTCCACAGCACTTGTTTACTTTGCCAGTCTCTGTGGCTGGTCCGTGGGTGTGGACTAGGACTTTGACTTGAAACCACTGACTACACAGGAGCTTCTCAAATCAAAACAAAACACCAGCACCAGCACCACCATCACCAGCACCACCAGCACCACCATCACCAGCACCACCAGCACCAGCACCAGCACCACCAAAACGAAAAAACAAACAAACATGCTGAATGAATGAATGGACAAATTACAGGAATTGTCTGTTTTGTTGATTTGAATATATTCAACATTTTGAGAGCCATCAGGTAGAGCTTGCTCACATTCTATACATTAAAAAATATTAAAATATAGTGATTTGCTTTTGGAGTTAGGACAATATAAGCATGCTTCCCAGAGATTTCAAATATTTAACTTTTCATTACTTGCACTTTTATACAATTAAAATGTTGATACCAAATTTGCAAAGCCACATTGCTAGACCAGCATAATTCCTTACTGTTTTCTAAATCTCTGTCTAGTAGCTACAGATAAGTGTAGCTACTGCCTCTCTTTAAAGAAGCCTCTTTGTGGCAAATGGAGACCATTACAGAAAAACACAACTAGACACAATGCAGAGATCAAAAATTGTGTGTGTGTGTGTGTGTGTGTGTGTATGTGTGTGTGTGTGTGTGTGTGTTGGTGGGGGGGAAGCACATCCCCATTGGAAACATCAACATCACAACTCCTGCATCTACGGCTCATGGAATATTGCAGAAGAGGAGGCAGAAAGATTATAAGAGCCTGAACATTGGGGAATCCCCCGTGAAAGTCTCTTCTAGAAATGACTGCATAAACAAGACCGGAATAACAGCAATATCAATGGACATGTTTATGTGGAAGGGAGAAAATTTCATGGTGAATCACCCATAGACAAGGAACTGCAGGCAATTAATGTCTGCTGGGAGGAGAATTAACCTCTCTCAGGGACAAAGCCCCTTACTGGTTGTCCAACAGAGTGGTCAGCCTTGACACCACACACCCACACTCACACCCACACACATCACACACAGACTCAGCAGGATGTATTTATATAGTAAAGCATGCTGTGCTGTAAGCCTTGTGCTGTATGTAGTCTGTCTTACAACTGCAAGGTAAGTTTATGGTCCTACTTAGTGTTTGCCTCTATGCAGCTTGACACATAGCCCAGGCTAGACCATATGGTCTGAAGATTGCTCAGCCCCCCTAAATCCCGTAAGAGTCAGGAGTCTGCTTTGTTCTCAGGAACTGAAGGGTTTGTTCTTCCTTCAGGCTTCCATTATGCTTATGGTGCTGGCAGCTCTCCTAATGAAGCTTATCTTCAGATCCGAAGACCTGCCTACCCCTTCAGGACCCATCTCTTAATGCAGGTCTTTTGAAGAGTGGGGTCACACCAGCTCCTTTGCCCGAACCCACCTTTAAGTTACAAAATCTAGGAATATAATCTTACAGTCTAAATGCACATTTAACATCCAAATGCATAAACTATATATATATTTTCAAAACTCAAATAGAAAAATAACCATAATTTCATTTAACCATATTTCTGTTTTTTTTAAATCTCAAGAATGACTTGCTTAGAAATATTTATGAAGCTTTTAAGATAGAGTTGACAGGAGAACATGAAAGGAAAATGAAGCATCTTGGCTTAGATTGGTAAGACACAGGGGGAAATGTACAAGGACGCATTAACTGGAAGCGTCAGGGCACACAGTCCCAGTTCCTTATCCGACATGGGAGACACAGCTGGATGGGTGCCAGTGCGGCACAAAGGAGATGGGTTATCTCAGAGATGAGCTTTCTTGACCTCTAGAAAATCACGAGGCTCTGTCGGTCTCCATGCACTCTAGGGATGGTTGGTGCCATTTTCTAAAAGTTGAGTAGTGGCTGGGTTACCCTAAGAAATCTTAGTTTCCTATAAAAGTCAAGAGGTTTCATTTCTAATTGCGCAAGCTGGATGTTGTCCAAATGTCCCAGAATGGAGATGGGGGAAGCAAATAATGGCACAGCATACAGTGGAACATCAAACAGCAACCAAAAAGATGAAGTGGCTGATATATCCAACCACATGGAATAATTACACATGTAACAGGCCTTGTGACCTTCTGGAAAAGACAACATTGTAGAGAACGCAAATGGATCTGTGCTTGTCAGTGATGGGGGCAAGGAGTTGACTAGGAGGGGAGCATCCGGGCATTTGGGGGACACAGCTCGAAAGGGACATTTGTTTTTTTTTTGATTGTGGTGGTCTTTGCATGATTTTATGTTTTCAAAAGTCAGAGAACAGTGCACCCAAACCAAATTTTACCTTTTGAAAATAAAGTAAAAAATGAATTGCAACGTAGTGATTGGCAACCAGACTGGTTTTATACAATTTAAAGTAAAATGCTCATTCATAAATTTGGAGACTCTCTCTTAGAACTACTTGCCCCAAAAAACTTGGCCTGGTTGCTGATGGTGGAGTGGGTGAGGAAGGCTCAATGAGGTGGTGGTCCACAAGATGCTGAAGAACTCCTTAGGTCTTCAGGGCATTTATTATGGGGACAGATACCCTCACTTTTTCCAGAGTCAGGGTCTCTCAGGTTGAGAAAGAGCTTAACTCCCTTTAAGGAAAAAAGCCTTGGAGCTCTAGCCACATTTTAGTTGGAAAGTGTCCAGGAAGGTCAGTTAAGTGAGCTGGGCGCTCTCCAGTGTGGAGCCTCTGGTTCTGAGAGCCAACATGCATTCTGGGCCTTCAGAACTGTGTGGGTTTCCCAGCTCAGCTCTTGTCTCTGTCCCTCCCTCGTAGCTCTTGAGCCAGCATTGAAGTTGAGGCTTGGCTGGCAAAGGAGGGCCCCTTCATTCATCTTCATTTCTGGCTAATTACAGCAGCTGACACGAAACTGTTCCTGTCCTTAAATCTATCAACTAACACATGTTCAAATCATATCCTCTCAGCTCTCATCAATGGTACTGTTTGAGAGGCTTAATACAAATCCCATGTTTTATTTTTCATTATGGAAATTTCAAGTTGGCATCCAGAAAATAAGGCCCCACTGGTCGTAGAGCTGCCGCTTTTTCAAGGAGGCTGGACAGTTCCCTCACCAGCACTGCTTCTCTGGACTTCTTTCTGTTCTCTGTGAGATGTCTCTCTCTTGAGATGAATATCCAAAGAATATTTTGAGGAGGGAGTTAAAATAAAAATTGTGTAATTGCATAATTAAAATTGCACATGCTCCTTGACCCAGCCATTTCACTTCCAGGAATTTTATTTTAGTGGGATAGTCACACAAGTTTGTGAAGATCTCTCTATTCAAGGCATACAGCCATTCTCTTTTGTAACAGTAAAGTTTTAGAGGAAAACCAAGATGTCAGTCATTATGGGCTGGTTAAGTAAACTATAGTGTAGCCATACTGTTGGAGAGAATATGTTGTTTTATAGAAGAGAAAGTTGCATGATGATATGATGTTCTGTAGGACTCTGGTTTTAGAAGGAGAAAAATCTAGAAGGATTTACACAGAGCTGCCTCAGTACTGAAACTGGAAAGTGAGTGCGATTTATAGAGGAGGAAGAAGTAAAGAAGAGAAGAGGGAAATTGTCGATCTTTGTCTATTATTGTTTTGTGAGTATGAATCACAATGAACAAGCATTAAATTCTATGTTAAAAGGCAAATACAGAAAAAAAAAAGGCAAGAAAGATACTTTTCTAAGAATTCAGTAATGGTGTTCAGACCTCAGCAGTGTGCAAAGTGACAGGGGTCTAAGGTCTCTCATTTCTAGGCTTATAGTGACTTGGGGAAAGGGAAGAGTTGACATCTCACTGGTGCTCAGGGGAAAAGCTGAGACTTGAGGTTCCTGGGGCTGGAACAGGTTCTCTCTTCCATCCTTAACACATTCACGAGGCATTTTCAGTAGATACTGATTTCTGAATTGGCGATATTACTAATAATGACTTTGAAAGTCACTTTTCTGCAGGTTTAGTTTCTGCATAGTAAACTGTATGATCTGAAGGGCAGCTGGATGCATAGGAAGTGGATGTATTCATACAATCACAAGCCAAGCAAGACTTTCCAAGAGACCTTGGAAAATTCTCTCACCATGTGATACACTTTTGGTCCATCTCTAGATGTCTCAGGCAACCACCACATCAGTCCCTACAGTGTCTAATCCTGCCTGTTTAGGACACCTTGTGGATGGCAGTAAGTATGTATGTGTTCCTTTGGGGTTTGCCTTCTTTAGCTAATATAATGCATTGCCATTTGCCTATTCTGTTGTTTTCATTAGTTTTTATTTTGTTGTGAGATAGTATTCTGATGTATGAACTCATCATATACCAGTTTTATTTACCTATTCAGTTCCTGATGGACATTGCAATTCTCTCCTTTTTGTTAATACAAATGCAACTGTTGTGTGGATGCCTGCCTATGGGTATGTGTTTCTGTTATTGGTGGGTGCATGTCTGGGAGTTGTGTGTGTGAGTTTGAGTTGGTAGGAAGCTGCTAAACCTTTTCCCTGGGGGACACTGCAGTATGGGCATTTGCATTATTGAGGTTTGAGGTAGCAGACGGGTTTGGCTGCCTTAAATACCCACCCCTAATAAGCCTGTGGGGTGTTTGGCTTTGCAGGAGAGATCATGGGAAACTTTCATCAGTAGTAAAGCTTAGTTGAGCCCTTACTTACTCTAGTCCCCAGGTCCCCTTAAATTGTAGAGGTAAAAGATACATCCCCACAAGTTGAGTCCAGAAGACAGGTCTCTAGCTGCTTGTGGTCCCTGGAGCTGCAAAGTCTGAGAAGGCCTCTGTCTTACTTTTCTATGACAAAACACCATGACCAAGGCAAACTTATAAAAAAAAAAAAAGCATTCAATCTGGGAGTTTATGGTTCCAGAAAGTTAGAGTCCATGATCAGCATGGGGCGAGTATGGCAGCAGGCAGAACGACATGGTGCTGGAGCAGTAGCTGAGAGATTGCATGTTGAAAGGACAACCATGGAGCAGAGAGAGCTAACTGGGAAGGGCAAGGGCTTTTGAAACCTCAAAGCCCACCTCTGGTGACACAACTCCCCAGACAAAACCACTAATCCTTCCTGTGGTGAGACATTGTGTACCCCAATATATTATGTACCCTAATAGAGCTTATCTGAGGATCAGATGAAAAAGCCAGCCACTATAGTAAACAGAGGTCAGGCAATGGTAGCACATGCCTTTAATTCTATCACTTGGGAGGCAAAGATCCATCTGGATTTCTGTGAGTTTAAGGCCACACTGGGAACAGAATCAGGAGTGGTGGCACACACCTTTAATTCCGGCACTTGAGACCTCATGTCTTTGCTTGGGAAGGACACACAGTCTTTAATCCCAGGAAATAATATGGCAGGACACAGAAAGGTATATAAGGCATGAGGAACCAGGAACTCATGCTCTTGAGGCTGAGGATTTCAATCAGAGGATTCGTGGAGTTGGTGAGGTAAGAGCTGGTGGCTGTGGCTTGTTCTGTTTCTCTGATCTTTCAAATTAACCCCAATATCTAGTTCCTGGTTTTTTTTTTTTATTAATAAAACCATTTAGCAATTCGTGTTACACCTTCCCAAGTAATTCTACCAGCTGGGGACCAAGCATTCAAATAAATGAGTCGATAGGGTCCATTGTTATTCAAACTATATCCCTAAACCTGAGAATACATTGTTGTCTTTTCCATGTGCTGAGGAGCATTTATTTCTTCAGGTTCAGCAGGTTTGCTGCTCATTTGAGTGGTCACCCTCAGCTTTCTCCATTTTTTCCCAGTATCAACCACTGTGTGTGAACTCATGGCCCTGATCCTTGCTATTCCTTCCAAGATCTTTTTTGGCTATTGGCCCTCCCAAGAAAGCATTCTCCAGGATGGAGTGTGCTATACCCACCATGGGTGGCACATAAAAGACTTCAGGCACAGGGTGAATCTATTTTTATCATCCTACTCATATGGCAAGTGAGGTTGTCAACTATGGAGGTAAAATACAGTTAGCTTTCAAATGACCCATTAAGGTAAAATAGAATGCCAAGTGAAAATGGTTAAATGAATAAAAGCTCAGTGGGTTACAAAGTCCAGGTTTGATTTCCTGTTTAGAAAAACCTCAACTCTGGTACAATTCCTCATTAGCCATTAAAGATACTCCAAGTGACTTGGTTGATGAACACAATCAAAAGAGATTTGCTAAGCGCCTGCTGTCACTCTGAGTATAATGAGCCTCCAAGCAGACAGGGGTCCCTGCTTGGGATCCAACATCAATGTCACTGTTGCTAAATATACTCCCACCAAAATCTTTGTAATATCCAACACGTCACCATGTGTGGAGGATTTTAGCATCCAATTAGTTTCCAGATGAGCGCTGCATGCTTTCTGATTAAGGTCATAAATGCTACCCAGAGCTCTCGGTGGACTAGCTCAGGTCCTATTGATGGTGAGGGAAGGATTCAGTGTGCTGCCCATCCTGAGTTTGTTTTCTGTTGAGGAGACCCCCCCTCCCAGGATCTAGTGCCTGGCTGACCAGGTTCCTAAGGACACCTGTACTATTGGACAGCATCTTCATCTGCTCTATTTGGAGATACTTCTATTGTCTCATTTTAGTGCTGAGTATTCCTGAGGATTTTTTCTTAAGAGGAGGAGGTCTGTGATTGACTACATAACCCCCCTGCCCCCGCCACATTTATTTAAGTCAGAACAGCTCTTTGGCAAAGAAACTTTCTCCTTACTGGCCACACTGAGAACAGGGCCATACAGTGCTCTGTTAGTCCAAGGTACTACCCCTTAATGCTGAGGGGAAAATGTTAGAACTTATTTCGAGTTTGGTTACAATTTTTAGGTACTTTATTTAGAGCATTGTAAAAACATGATGTATAATTTACCTTCTTAACTATTTTTAATGCTGAGTTCAGTCATGTTTAAATACATCAGTGTGGGGCTGTCGAGATGGTTCAGTGGCTGAGAGCACTGGCTGCTCTTCCAGAGGAACTGGGTTCTAATCCCAGCACCCACATGGGAGTTTATAACTGTTGTAACTAATTCCAGGGGATCTGATGCCCTCTTCTGGACTCCAAAGGTACTGTGTACACTTGATGCACAGGCATACAAGCAGGCAAAACACCCATACACATAAATTAAAAAGGAAAAAAAATGTAAACTACATTAGTGTATAAGCAATCTCCAGAACATTTGATCTTGCAAACCTGAAACTGTCAGCCTATTATACAAGCTTCTCCAACTCCACTTCCTGACTCTAAGAATCTGGGTAAGTGGGGGCGGGGTATGCCTTTTGTGATTGGCTTATCTCACTGAGCATCATGTCCCCAGGTTCATCCATACTGCAGCCTCACAGGGTTCCTTCCCCTTAAAGCTCTGTGGTGTTGCATCTTACTCCTCTGTTTCCATGTCCATCAACCCTTTGGTTGATTCTTTGTCTTGTTTCTGGTGAGGAATGCTCTTATGGACATAGGTGTGTATTTTAACCTTTTGAATATTTATGTTACATCATCTTTTAGGATTGTTTTTCTTTTATAATATGTACAGTAAGTGATTACTGTAGCACATACATATTCTGTATGTGTTGAAAAAAAAAAGCCATGCAGTTACTGAGAGAGCTCACAGATAGGTATGTGTGAATAGAACCTTTAGAGACTGTTGACTTTGTAAGTTTGGCAGATGCTGTTGGACAATCATTCAGAACCTCTTGCTTTTAGCATTCCAGTGCCCATTGACTCAACTTGCATGAGACTGCATTTTCTCTGGACAACTGGAATCCCATCTGCTTGTGATTGTAGCAGCCCAGAGGACAGGCCATTGCCCCTCTTGCATCCTATTACTTGACTGTTACTTGATGGCTAGTGGCAGTGGATATATCAATGCCCACAACATCACCTCATCCATTCTAACCTGTATCCTAGGAACGTCGGATGCTAGTGAGCTGCAGCTGCCCACAGTGAGACTCTTGTGTTACCCAGGGCAGCCCCATCTTCCCTAGTCATTCCTATATCCCTCTACCCATGCTTCCTGGGACCAAGTCCTAAAGAAAATGCTGCCCTATGACTCTGTCCCTCAGTGCCAGCTTCAGGGGACTAGAAATGACAATGGCATGTGAACACAAAACTTTTTGAAGTCATTTAGCTACTATGGTGAGTGCAAAGACATATTTGCCATCATCAAGAGCAGATTTAAATAGATTCAAGGTACTTGGGGATTATTTCCTTACACAAGCAATCCAGCTTTTGCTTCTTAATCTGGGATTTTATTGGAGAGGATGAGTTTTGTACAGTTTTGGAGTTACAACAGACAAGAGCCCTGTCCTCCAGCTTACAAATGAGCAAGTTATGTCCCTGAGACGTGGATGGCATCGCACCAGATGCCACCCAGCTTGAGAATGGTCCAGCCAGGACTGGACTCCCACTGTACTCTTGGACTTAGGTTTTCAGCAAAACCCGTTTCTGTGTTTTGATCTGTGACGAGTCAGATCAACAGGTTTCAGCTGACCTTTTCTTAAAGGGTCAAGTAGCAAAAGTCTCAAGCTCTGCAGGCCCCATGGTCTCTGTCACAATTTCCCTTTATGGCACAAAGGCGCATCACCAATAAGTAAACAGGCTGGCCGGTCATATAGCTCAGTGGTAGAATACTTGCTTAGCATGTGCAAGGCCCTGGGCTTGATGCTCAGCTCTAAAAAACAAAGGAAGTGAATGTGGCTGCTTTAAGCATAGTTTTATTTATTTATTTTTTTTATAAAACCAGTGGACAGTGTTTGGATGGGGTTTGTCAACCCCCAGACTAGATTATAGAGCATAAAAAAAGTCTCCTTTTCTCTGTCTAATGGTACTACTTCATGCTGTGTAAATAGGAAATCATTTATTTTTAAGTGCTATTTTGTCAGTTAAATACAGGTTTCAGATTTTTTCTTTAGACCCAAAGGACAGCTTGCTGGGCCCTGGGATGTCGCCTGCCATTTGTCTTCTTTTTCAAGTTAATCAACATGATATGCTGCCATGCATGGAGGACACTGATCGTGACACACAGTGACACACACAGACAAGACTTTCCCCCCAATACTAAAATGAAACCCTACATTTTAAATTGTGTCAATATTAATTATTTGCAATTTAGCATTCAATATTATTTTCTATATTAATTTCAACACAATGGAGCGAGTCTAATTTGGAATGATAAAATTCATTTGCATTTAAATTGATATTTTAAGCACTCCCTCTGAGGAACTGATAGCATCCATGATTGTAATTATAAACATTGTTTCCAAGGCAGGTTTGTTTTCCCTTGGAAAGATTTGTAAATATGGTGCATGGATTTTCATATTAATAGTGAGGACACTCTAATGCCCTGTTTCTGCCAAGTCCTGTGAGTTGAGTTCCTATATTTGGGAATTCCTTTCTACTAGAAATAGCGAATAAAGGAAGCCTATTAACTAAGAAGAAACCCACATGTATCTTTTTCAAAATCTTTTGAATACTGACCCTACAATGGAAGAAACCCTGGTTATTTTTCAGCCTGAGAAGGCGTGTCTTGGAAGTCAAGCTGGAATTGCACATAACTCGAGTTGAGGGCACTGAGAAAGTCACTGCTACCCCTTTCTCTAGTTCCTTCTGGTTTGTTCCCTTGGGGCTGAACAAGGCAGTCCCGCATAGAGGGGTCATCTGTTCCTCAGCTGCAGGCCATGGAGAAACACAGCTGTTCTGCCCCAACCAGGAAACAAAAATACGTTCATTTCTGGATTGGACGATTCTGGGTGGGGCAGACAACAGCTTTTCTTTTAGAGTGAGATGCTGGCATTGATTCAGGTATAAATAAATAATTGCTGCTGTCAGCACAACCAAGGAGGAGTGGTGGGAAAGAAAGCATGGTGGCTTAATTACCTTTCTGTCGTTGTGATGAGACACCATGACCAAGGCAACTTACAGAAGTTGTTTATTCTGGCCTTACAGGTCCAGGGGGATAAGAGTACAGGATGGCAGAGGAGAGGTAGCAGGTGTCAGGTGGCTGCAGCAACTGAGTGCTCATGTCTTGAATCAAAACTGGAAGCTACTGAAATCTCAAAACCTGTCCTCAGTGACACACCTCCTCCCACAAGGCCACACCTCTTAATCCTTCCCAAACAGTTCCATCAACTGAGGACCAAGCATTCAAATCTATGAAGCTAGGGGGCCCATTATCATTCAAAGTACCACACATGTCCAACAGAAAGGGTACAGGCTAAAGTGTTTTTTAAGCAAAGCATTCATGCCCCAGCCATGTGGTGAGTACTTATTCACCGCTTACTCTGCTCTGGCCACCTGCTATGTGGAGGATAACAAGGTGAATCTGACAGCTAAGATGGCCGGTGCTACAACTGGTAGGCATCCCCCGACCCCAAAGCACACACATAACTATAGACTATATTAAGAACTGGGAAGTGACTAAACAGGGCATGGTGCTTAAATTGAGATGGACCTAACAGTGGAGGAAACTGAGGAAGAGTTAAGTATGTCTCAGAGGTTGCAGCAGAAAAATGGTTCAAAAGGCCATGGAAGTCAGGTCATCCTTTGTCTCATAGGAAAGGAGAAAGAGGCAATTTTAAGGGCAGGGGAGCCATCAGGTGGGTTGAAGTAGGGAAGTGACAAGGCTTTATTTAGTTTCTGGTTGTTTGGGATAGAATGTGTTCCAAGAGTGGAAGCAAGATGCTTTTGTGGATGTGCGTGATGTGGGCTTGGTCCAGGATACTCTTCACAGGGCCAGAGAAGTGACCATGGAGGAGAGAGTGGGTTGGTAGGCGGGGGGAAGGGAGGAAGAAAAGAGTGAGTGTTTGGGAGGCTTGCCACTGTGTTTTTGGCAGTAGCATTTGTGAAAGTGGGATGACTGAAGGAGGATCAGGCCGAAGGAAGGCAGTGACAGATGGTGAACTTCACATTTTTCTGTTCACTGGCTGTGTAAGCAGAGCAGATCACTAGCCTCTCTGATCTTCAATTTTCAGTTTGGGACAGATGAACAAGAAAGTAGCCGAACTTTTGACCGCGCAAACCACATAAGTATTTGGTATAAGTTGCAGAGTGAATGTGATAATGCATGTATCGCACAGGGCCAGGAACACTGTCAATAACCATGCTGTGTGTCCTTGTTGGTCAGGAGGAAGCAGCAGAAGTAAAGGAGACGAAGCCACAGGGGCTAAAATACCAGAAGCCAAAGGCAGGGAGCAGAGATGCAAACACCATGTGGACCTCAGATTTTGTGAAGTCACAATCAGCTCCACATGAAGGGAGATGGATTTGTGAGTTAGAGAACTTGCCAACCAAACTATCACGTGGTGCTGGATAATCGTGCCTGCTTGTGAGGGATTAGCTGGTCTGCTCCTGAACCATGTTGTTATCTATGCACAAGAGAACATGCTCTCTGTAAGGGGCCTGGTAAAAATCCCATCAAGGTACTTCCTGGGTCAAATGGCTCAGTATCTGTCTGGTCAATATTGCAGACACTTAGGCGGGATGGTGTGGCCTTTGCCCTGAGCCTCTAAAGGAGGAAAGGAAAGATGGAGAGAAGGAGGGAGGGAGGAAGAGAGAGATAGGGAGAAGATGATGAAGAGGAAGAGGCAGTGGTGGAGGAGAAGATGGTACAAAGTGGGTCCGGCATTTTGTACCAGAACAGCTTAGCAGCTTTAACACTCTGGGGAGCCAACTGATTCATCCTCCATTCCCCACACCTGAAAGTAAAAGGAGCCATGTCCCCTCCCTTAAGCCCACCTGATTGTTCCTCTGCCCCTAAAATTACATTTTCCTCCTTCCCTATGAGGCCAAGGATGGTCCCTAACTTTTGTGGGATTTTCAACTGTTTTCTTGCTCTATAATCTATGATCTGTTAGATTCTTCCATTAGTTTTCCCATTGTTTTCTTGAGATAGGCTTTTACTATGTAGCTTAGGCTGGCCTTGAACTCATGGCAATTCTCTTGGTGCTGAGATTACAGGTGTGAGCCGCCATGCTTAGCTTCAACTGATTACACACACACACACACACACACACACACACACACACACACACACATATACATATACATATATATATATATACATGTATATATATAATCAACAAAAACCTAATTTCCATATCTGCAATATGTATAATTATTCCCTTACTTTGATGCTGAAGGTAGTCATAGTCTTCTTGGGAAAGACAACCTTCACTGTTTTAGCGATGGGACAACTGAGGACCGTTAAACGGTGCTTTCTTTTTCTTCTTATAGCAATTCAACAGGAGACTTCGAACATTCAGAATGTCTTAGATGTATACCAAACTACCTATTTAAAAACTTGGCAGTGTTAGCTCTATAAAACACAAGCCCTCTCTCTTCATAGCTTAATGAAAACACCTTCCACACACTGTAACACATCTTATTCTTCCAGCCGGCAGATCCTGTATTGTGGAGAGGGTATGTAAAGGCTACATGGAAAGCAGAGACCTCACCATGATTCCCAAGACTATGTTAAAGAACACTGCTAAGAGCCCAGCTCTGGCTTCCTGTACTTGACTTCAGGTTTTAATTATTGGTTGGTAATTAAGGGTTCTTTTTCTTACAGGAAAATAATTTCCTGTTGGTTGGGAGGTAGCAAGGTTACCATGGCAGAAAAGCTAATCTTATTTTTTCTTTTTTTTGCGTCAGAGATTTTTTTTTTGGCTTGGATACATATGATGGAAAATTTTGCTTAGCCCAAATCTCCAGACTGCTCAGTTGTAAAATCAGCATCCTCCAGTTCCTCAGGAGCTGCCCCTGAGACATTGATTAAGAAGTTAGGGCAGGGAAGCAAGTCAAGTCTAGATGTAATTTCAGGCAAAGTCCTGAAGGGGGCGCAGGAAGATATACACATTCCTGTTTGCTCGCCGAACACAGGGAATCACAGTTTAATGGAAGTCAAGAGGGGATGGGGAGTCCTAAGAGGCTCTAATATCCCTGCGGCAATCCCCCCCCCAAAAAAAAAGAGCAAGTGCTGGAACTGGAGTCAAAACCAGTCCAAAGCAAGGGAGAGGGCACAGAAAATGGCCCAAGGGCACATCAAAAATATCTGAATGCATACCTCACTTGTAAGAGTGGCACATGCAGCCACTTGGACACACTGGAGATCTGAGTTCCAGGATTAGCTTTGCTCTAACTTGACCCCTGACCTCGCATAATTCACTGGCCACCCAGGCCTTAGTTTTGCTCTCTGTAGAGTAAGAGTCTGGGCTAGGACATCTCGAAAATTACGACTTATTACGACCTTGGCTTCAGCACAGGGAGGCTCATCTCTGCGTTTGCAGGACCTTTGCTCTAACCATGTAGACTGAGGGCGTTGAAAGGAGACAAGATTCTGCTGTGTACTGTTGGTGTATCCTTAGAACACTGGCACCCAGGAGTAGGAGGCAGGAGCACCTAAGTTCAAGGCCAGCCCTGAAACTCAGCCTTCTAAGCAAAACCAGTTCCCCCCAATACCCCTAAACTCACAACCAAGCCAGCCTTAGTCTGAAGCAGTTTCCGCTTTGAGAGCACTCAGACTGGAGAAATGGGAAGGGCATAGACTCTGCCTAGCTATAGAATGAGGCCCAAGAGGCCCCTGGAGTGGACTTTGGTCACACAAGAACTGTCATAGGGTGATTACAATCTTGCTCTCCCATCAATCTGTGTCCCCCAAGGACTGAGATTTCCATGGGGAAGAGTTTGGGCTCAGGCGGGTCACTATTAGCCTCAGAACTGCCTTACCTGTGTCCTTGTGAGCTGCTGGGGTAGCAATTAGATAGTAATGCTCCACTGTCTAGCACTGGTGAGATCTGAGTGCTCACGCCTCCTCCCGGGGAGGGAAGACAGTGTTTCCGGTTAAGATGGCCTCTCTCCATTTCCTGGCGTGTGTGAGTGTATGTGTGTATGTGTGCCATAGCAATGGTATGGAGGTCAGAAAGCAGTCTTTGGTGTTGGTCCTTCGGCCTTGTTTGAGAAAGGGTCTCTTCTTGCTGCTCACTGCTGTGTATGCCAGGGGAGCTGGCCCACAGGCTTCCAGGGAGTCCCCTGTCCCTCCCTGCTTCCCGTCTCTTGGTAAGGGGGCTGCAGTACAGATGCTTGGGCCCCTGCATTCCATTTTTACGTGGTTCTGGGGATCAGAACTCAGGTTGTCGACCTTATGTGGCGAGCCCGTTCGTTACCCCCTGAGCCACCTCCTCAGCCCCTGTATTCATTTTCTATTGTTGCTGTAACAGACTAATGCAAGCTTAAGTAGGGGCAAATAACTCACATCTATTATCTTAGAATTCCACAGGTTCCGAATCTCACTGGGCTAAAATCGAGGTGCTGTCTGGGCTGTGCCCCTGCAGTGGGACCCTAGGGTAAAGCCTGGTTGCTTGCTAGTTCAGGTTGTCAGTGGAATCCAGGCCCTTGTTCCTTTGCTGCTGCCAACCTAGGGCCACTGTCAGTTTCCAGAGGCTGCACACACCTTGACTTATGTCCCTTCTTTCTAGGTTTAGGGCCAGAAAAATGGATTGAGTCCTTGGATTCTGAATCTCCTCTGCCCCTTCACTAACCTTCATGCCTCTTTTAAATCTGGTGTCTGCTTTCATCTCCTGCTTTTAAAGTGTGTGTGTGGTTGCATTTGGCACACCTGGTGTCTTGGTTAACAGTAGATGTAGCACCCAGGACAGGCTCATGAGTTGAATGCTTGTCTCTCAGATAATGGCACTGTGGGAGGTTGTAGAGACTTTAGGAGACAAGACCTGGCTGGAGGAAGTGGGTCATTGGGAGCAGGATCTTGGGGCTCCCTGGCTACTTCCTGTTCTGGTCATACATCTGTTTGTTGCTCATCTGTGAAGTGAGTTCTTCTCCACTTAATGTTCCCACTGTTGTGATGTTCTTCTATTCAAGCTTTTGGGGCCATGTGATGATGCACTGAACTCTCAGAATATGTGAGCCAAAATAAATCTTTCTTCCATTAATTGTGTCTGTCAAACATTTTGGCCACATCACCACCAACAGACTAACCACTGAATGGTCTCTCTGTTCTGAATTGACCTTAAGTCCACTGGCAAAGTGCCCCTTCATATGCCACATAATCTCACACAGTCTCAGGTGGCAGGGATCAGGACATGGGCATCTTGAGACCATTCTTCTGTAGAGAGCACAGCCATCCTCCTCTTTTTCCTCGCTTTAGGTGGACCTTTTTTCCTTAGCCAAGTCTCTTGACTCCATTTAGCCATGTAGAAAGCAAACTGTTATTGCATATCTGCTAAGTTTCAAGTCACGTGCAGAGCTTTGAGGATGTGGAGACAGACATGGCGCCCGCTCTCCCTCAAGATGATCACAGAGATGAACACAGATGACTATGTACATGTATGAAATTGTCAAAGAAGACAAATAAACAAAAAAAAAATTAAAAGGTACACATATTTTTGAGATAAAGACAGATAAAGACAAATGTATTAAAACATGTAAAAATTGAAAGGTGATTTGCTCTTACTAACTTGAAAAACAGTTAAGTCAGTTAACAGAAATGTCAGAGGCTCTGGAGAAACAAGCTATGGTATGCTCTTTTGCCCATAGAACTAGATGTGCCGGGGTCTGTGAGTTCGAGCAGCCTGCTACCAGTGAGCTCCAGGAAGGCGCAAGCTACACAGAGAACCCTGTCTCGAAAAACCAAAAAAAAAAAAAAAAAAAAAAAAAAAAAACATGTAAAAATTGAAGGGTGATTTGCTCTTACTAACTCGAAAAACAGTTAAGTCAGTTCACGCTCAGAAATGTCTCATAGCCTCTGAAAAAAACAAATAGATTGCTTTTGCCATAAGAACTAGATGGTAAGAGCTGATAGCCAAGGACAGCTCACATATGGGTTACAGGACACTGAGAAATCAAGGTGGAACTGAACTGCAAACTGGCTTCCTGCTGGCTACCATGCATGGTATGGAAGGTGCTATGAGGCTGCTGGGGGAGACACGTCAGTCATCTCACCCATCTGTAGAGTATGTGTGCCATAATACTGATCCACCAGGCAATATATGCCCACTGGCACAACAGTAGCGCAACACTTTTGGTGATAACAAACTGCTTTATTATTGGATTTGAGGCCGTGCTATGGGAGGGAACAACACCCTGAGACTAGCAACCAGGTCAAAAGCTTTATGCCTGGGGAGAGCATGAACCCAAGGGAAGACCCCCAATGCCATTGTTTTCCCATGTGAACATGTTTTCTAGCTGATTTCTAAATATTTATAACATTTATGTTTACACCCATAGACAGATGTGGCTTTCCATCTGGGGTAGTGAAGCTCCTTTTTGTAGAGGGTGGTGGTTAATGAGGTGACTCATGTGTGGTCCAAGTGTGGATAATAAATGGCCAATGATCACTGATCTTTAAGTGGGACATCTGTATGTACAACCTCCAAAGTCAGAGTGCATCATGAAAGAGACAACAGAAGTAACTTGAGACAAGGAGGACTGGGAAAACTGTCACAGAATGCTGTCATCGGGATATGGCATAGCCATTGCAACCATGAGCATGCAGCACTCATGGCCACCTTCAACTTTCCACCAAGAATGGAGGGGGTGTCTATGAAGCCCCACCCTTCCCGAGGAGCTGATGGCAGCTAATGCCTACTGGAGGATAGGATGTCATTTCTTATAATGACTTAGTCACTGGAGAACTAGTCAGGAAGAAGAAGGGACAAAAGAAAGGAAGGGGGATATCTGAGGGCAATGGGGAGTATGAATATGATGACAACACAGTGTATGTATAAAACTGCCAAGAAATAAAAAGATAAATCAGTTTAGGCTCAGATATCCCCTAAAATGGAACATATATTAATTTCTATTGCTATATCTGCCTAAAATCAAGCAGAGGCTGAGATCTTATCTAAGACTTGGGGGGTATTCTCCAAAATTACTGACTGTTGACAGAATTTAGTGGTTCATGGTTATAAGATTGATGCCCTTAGTTCCTAGACAGGCCATTATTTTCTTCTAAGTGCTCTGATGGCAAAATAATAACCCTGGGGCATAAAGTACATTGTAGGCCATCATCTTTATGTGATGGTTGGTGGCTCTTCAAAGCCTGTAGGTGAACCACGATGCTTAAAATCCTTTTGACTTGTTCCTTGTCTGGCCTTCAGTTCTTCTTTCAAAGTGCTCACCTGTTTAGTTCTGGCCTATATGGGAACATCTTCTGTTTGATTATCTAAAACTCAACTGATTAGGAATCTTCATGGGATTTTGAAATGCAAGCTAATTATGGGAATGATACCAGGTCACATTTATAGCTCCTGCCTCAATTCAAGGGGAAACAGAGAGTGATTCACCAGGAAAGGAAGCATGGGGATCATTCTAGAATTCTGCATAACCCAGACACTTGTCTTCAACAGAAAATGATGGAGAGATTTTTAAAGGAAAGAACAGATACTGGGTTGCAGTGGAAACTGAACTGTGGTTCTTATGGTTCATCCATTTCTATCCACCCATCTATCCATTCTTCCTTCCATAATTTAATATTTGTTTATAGAAGAAGGCTCTGTACATGTACACCAACATATACATGTGTGCCTGGGGACTCTCTCTTTCTCTCTGCTAATGATCTCCCTGGGGAATGAGACTCCAGGCGAGTTTTTCATGAGTGAAAGACAGCACCGTGGTTTGTAAGTCACTTAAAGTTAGAGTATGAAATTAAATTGTGTCGAAGGCTTTTAGGGAATTTTGGAGCAAGGAAGTGATTTTTGAGGGTCACTTTCAGTCTAGACTTCTGAGTGCAAGCACATCTCCGATGAACTTGGAACTACCCATATGGCAGGAATTGCACCAAAAGGATGTCTAGGCAAGTTGCCATATGCCCTCTCAAGAAAGCAAGTCTCTTCCTAGTGTGCAAGTTGCTACTCTTTAAATACATCTCTCACTCTAGCTTTTTTGCTCTGAGTGTCTTCTTGATTTCTCTGCATTTTCAAGTGTATGATGTTTTATTTTCTAAGAGAGTATTAAGTACATTGCAGCAATGGAAACCATCCAAAGGCAGGAAGGGTATTTTACCCCACATTTTTACAACCCTGGCCCTTAGAGTAGTACCTCACATACTTGAGCACACAGATCTCTTGAAAATTGACTAGGTTCAGTGGAGTGAAATCTAGTCCCGTGAGCAATATGTGGAAGTTCACTAACTAGATTTCTTTCCATTGCTTTTAGCTGTAATTGTGCTACAAACAAGCAGTCCAAGAAAGGAGCTCCATTTAATCCAACTAGGTTTATTTTGTCTACTTTCATACCAAATGTGTCCTTGTAAAAATGGACCATTTCCTCTAATCCATTAATTGAATAAGATTATAGTTATTTGTCCTAGGATCTCTCCAAGGGATCATCCAGACAGTTCTAAGACAGTTCTATTTATTCAGTCTGGCTTTCTAGTGATGAAGTTCACTGTTAACTGGTCAACATGCACACACACACACACACACACACACACACACACACACACACACGGCTGAAAATAGCCCGATTCCCTTTCAATAAGACACAAAGGGTATTTAAGCTTCAATTTCACATGCATTATTAATGTACTTTTTAAAATATTAATAGGCCTAAAAGCCTGGAGCAATGTATGTGATCAATACTGTATGACATCTGAGTCACCCAGGGATGAGGACAGGGCCTGTCTCCAGCCGTCACTCTTTCATCAGGGCAGCCCTGTGCCACCTGGAGCCCTGGTGCACACTGCTGCCAAGCCTGAGGCACTTCCTTTCAGCTCAGCCCTGGCAGTACTTCAGAGCTCTCCACAGGTTCCTCCTCAGAAACAGTGATCTGTCAGGACTCCTCAGAGGAAGGAGGAAGTGCAGGTCCTCAGGGCTGACCTTGTTTTCTCTTTTAAGCACTTCTGTCACTTGAATAACAACACTGTGCAATCCATACTAATCTGACATTTGGACTGAAGCAAAGTCTAATTTATCATCCTCCAACCTGGGAACCAAATTGTATCCTCATGTAATAGTTTCACCAACCCAGGCCAGGGGAAAGGTGTTAAAGCTACCATAGAAAATAAATGACTTGAGGCTACCCGAGTGTGGACTACCTACCTTGAGAATCTTTTCTTCAGGCCTGTGAGTATTTGGCTTCTCTGTGTAGTTTTGGTCCTGTCCTGAAGCTTGCCCTGTAGACCAGACTGGCCTCGAACTCACAGAGATCTGACTGCCTCTGCCTCCCGGGTGCTGGGATTAAAGGCATGCGCCACTGCTGCCTGGCTTCCATGGTTCTCTCTTTCTGACATTGGTGTCACGCACTACAGGGAATCCAAAGGTGGTATCCACCTATGAGGTGGCTGGGAGCTGGGAATTAGAGGGTTCTGTCTGCCAGATTTTCCAATCATGAACAGAGGGGCATTGTTTGATTTCATTCACAATAGTAAATATTCAGCACTATGTAAATATTTATTAGATACCTGATAACTACAATTCTAAGTATTAAGTAAGCTACAAATATGTGCAAACTACATGCACAGAAAGCTGACAATCTAACTGAGATGTAGTCATACATTTTAGGTAAATGGCATTGTTGGAAGGATGAGTGAATGCCAAAATAAATGACTAGGCTAGTGACCAGAGTCTTGGGGAGTGTCTAAAGAAACATACACTGTGAGACCCAAACCTTAATTGCTTTGGTCTAGAGTTGCCAAGAAATCTGTTAGATAGCCCCTGACTTATGATCGTTTGATTAACATTTTCAACCCTGTGAGTGAGTAAGGCAATATGCAATGACTGGGCATTTTTTGGGGGGGTGGGTGGGTGAGCTAGTAATATGCAGTGGGTTCCCCTCTGATGATGCCAGACTCAAGGTCACAAGAGGAAACCATGGACACTCAGCAGTGTACGGTTTAAAGATTTAATTTTTTTTATATTAAAATGTTCTCATTTCTTTTCAGGTACATGGATGTTTTACTTGCATGCATGTCTATGCACCATGTATGTACCTGGTGTCCACAAAGGGTAAAAGAGAGCACTGGATCCTCTAGGACTGGACTTACAGATGGGATCGTAGGACTGGACTTACATCCAGTGTGTCTGGGCCCCAGTTCCAGCTGTGCTCCGCTTCCTGGTCAGCCCTGTAATAAGCAGCTGCCCGATGCTTCCAGGGTTCTGGCCGGGAGCTGCTTCTATGGCAGTGCTCTGTTTACTGTGGTAGACCACATTCCCTGGAACTTACTGGACTGCCAAGTAAGTCTTTCCTCCCCTAAGTAGCTTCTCACACCAATGAGAAATTGACCAATAGAAGGCTGTGAGCCTTTCATAAGCCAGAAGAACTTGTATGTTCTCTTTATGTTGGATGGGCATCATGTAATATGTGAGGCTTGAGGAGTCTTGCATGGGTAACTGTAACAGTTACTATATACAAACAGTGATGTGTCATTAACATATACCTTTACACATTTATGCAGCTCAGGAGTTTGCAGGTTGGGGGGTGGGGGAATACCAGCAGTCTAGCCTGGGCATCTTTACTGTTCCTGGGTGGCCTTGTATGATTATGCTCAGCTGGCATTTGACGGGTGTTGGGTTCCTGTGTGCAGCTCTGTTTCTTACTGTGGTGCAGGGGACAATTTGGGTGTTGGAGCTTCTGACCATGGCAACAGAGGCAGCTCTTCTTCCAGTGTCTCTCATCTTCTTCCCAGTTCAGTGGGCTAGCCTGGGCAAACTCTTTTAAGGGTGATATCAGAAGAATAGGAATGTGGGAGCTCATAGAGCCACATTAGGCAGTTCTGAGCCAGCACATTGATACTTCTGCATTATTGTATGGTGTGTATTTTTTCTATTAATACAGACATATGATAAACTCTAATTTCTAATTAGGCACAGTAAAAGATTGATGGCAATAGCTGATATTAACATAAATGGAATGATGATAAAATAAAATAGCTGGAGTAACACTATAACAAAATTTGATTTTTTTTTTCTCTTTTCAAATGTACTGTTCTTACCTTATGATGACTGGAGATGTCACAATGTCTGTGCAGTGAGGAAAAGTGGAAGAATGATATAGACATTGTGGCACAGCATTAAATAATTACATGAGAGTTACTTCCCCATAAGCAGTGTGGCTCTGCTACAATCAATCTGATAGACTGCTAAATGTGACTAATGGGTGGTAGTGTATATGGTGTGGATGCACTGAGCAATGGGATGCTTTATGTCCTGGGTAAGATGGTACCAAATTTCACAAGACTATTTGAAAGTTGTGTATTTTTGAAATATTTCTTTTAGTAGTTTCAGATTGCTGTTGGCCATGGGTTACTGAAACCATGGAGAGTAAAATCATAAACACATATGTAGATCATGTGTAATGTTGCTCTAAACAAATCACAAGGCTCAATCCAAAGTCAGGGGTCAGGGAGTATATTTCACCCTCTTTAAAGGGGGTTTTGAGTTAGGGGTCTCAGGAAGAAGATGGAATTGCAGTCAACTGAATCTTCCCCTTGGCTTCACTCAACAGTTCCTGTGTGTGCTAGCACATAGCTTATTGGCAGAGGACTTTTCTAACACGTACAAGGCATTGGATTTGATTCCTACCACCAAAAGGAAGTCAAAACAAATTTTAAAAAGACAATAAAATAAATAAAAAGAATTCAAGAAAAGTTCAAGGAAGAATACATGCATCTTGACAGATCTTTACATACGATCATGGATCTACCCAAAGGCTGAATCCCATTTGCAGGGTGAATGATGGAGACCGGAGTGCAAGAAGCAGCCGACATTCCTGTGTGCTTTCTGTGGTCACTTAAGACTAGGAGGCATGCTTTCCCTGCCTAGAGGAAACCTCTTTGTTGTAGAATATTATTTTAAGGTGTGTTACTTTTGTTTATGTTGCATTCGTTAACACTGTGAAGCTGTGTTATTGCGCCTGTGTAAAACACCTGATGGTCTAGTAAAAAACTGAATGCTAACAGCAAGGCAGAAGAAAGGATAGGAGGGGCTGGCAGGCAGAGAGAATATATAGAAGGAGAAATCTGTGAGACAAAAAGAAGTAGCTAGAGAAGGAGGAGGACTCCAGGGGCCAGCCATCCAGCTATACAAACAGCAACAGAGTAAAAAAATAAAGTTATTCAGAAATAAAGAAAGGTAAAATCCCAGAGGCAAAAGGTAAATGGGATAATTTTAAGTTAAGAAAAGCTGGTGAGAAACAAGCCAAGCTAAGGCCAGGCATTCATAATCAAGAATAAGCCTCTGTGTGTGATTTATTTGGGAGCTGGGTGGTGGGCCCCCAAAAGATTAAAAAAAAAAAACACCAACAACACCTCTTTTGGAGAAGAGGATTGCTTTACAGTCCCTTTGCCTGTCTTAGGGACCAGCCCAACTCTCCAATGACCCATGCATATCTTCCTAGTTGAAAGATCTGCAGCAGAGAAGTGATCAGGAATTCTCCTTCCGGGGTCACCCTTCTTCATTCCGTCCTTGGCCATAGACAGTGGTGCTTCCCTTTCTCCTTCCTTTCACTTTGCTTGGATGGGAATTCTAAGAATCTTTGAGATTATTTTTGGTCTCCTCCACTCTTCGCTCTTAACTTTCCTAACCTTACAATCTTAAACTTAGCTGGGGTCAGCTGACCTTTTCTTTCCTTCGGATAACTCCGAGCTCATTAGGAATCGGGCTGAGCAATTGCACTTGTTTCCTGAGTCCCTCCTGAACCGCTTCTCCATCAGCATAACCTGACTTGCTTGGAGCTATAGCCTCAGCTCTTTTGAGAAGAAAACGGAAGATTACTGAGTGTCTAGTATGTGTCAGTCCTGATACACATATTATCTCAATAATGCCTGGCTGTGTCAGCAACCTCGGTTGGACTCCTGCTGTGCCCCTTTTCACTAACAAAGAAACGAAGATTCCAAGTCTAAGGTTACACAATTAGGAAGTAGGGACTCAGAATGATGCGCAGGTTTGACTCAGTTCCTACAATCACCACACTCTTAGAACCCACCTTTGCATGCTGGTTGAAACACAATTATCTGAACACTCAGGTTTTGGAAAACCCTCATTTGTTGGACCTCATTCTGCTTGACTGGAGGGCAGGCCAGAAGATCCAGGAACAAAGCCCTTTCCTCTCCTCTCCAGTGCTGTTCTTGGGTAGTCGCTCTCGTCAGTGATTGACAGGTACCGCTGTAGCCAGTGATTGACAGGTACTGCTGGGTAAAGGCTAAGGCGGGCTCTGCCTGAAGTGCTTCTTAGAACTCCTTAGTGGCATTCGTGGCCCTTGCCTTCTGGCAATTCTTTCTATAGAAGCCTTCCTTGGCTGCGCGTTCTTTTTGCTATCTCTTCACCTTACCCTTCTAGGGCTCCTTGGGATGTCCTCCTAGATGAAGTCTAGCCTGGTATTCCTAGGGGGCAGAGCCCCACTCCAAGACAGGGAAGCCATCTACTGATGTGCCAGCCCCTTACATACCAGTGTGGTATTTACATCCAACCTAGATCCACCCTCCTGCCATGTGTGGCCAACTTTTTTACCTTTAGATATGATATTATCCTTTACTAAGTTCAAGCTTGAGAATTTACCATTGAGTTGCAAAAAAGAATGAAAGAGATCTCTTAATATTTTAAGTAAGTTTACTATTTTGTATTGAGTCACATTCATAACCGTCCGGGGCCACATACAGATGAGAGATCATAGATGGGACACACCTGAGCCCATTTCTACATGTTTTATAGTAATTAATACAATATGAATGCTGCAGTTGTTATCTACAGTTTGTTGTTTAGGGAATAATGAAAAGTTAAAAAAAAAAATAAGTCTGTGCATCCTCATTTGGAATTCACAGATAGCGTCAAATCTTTGTCTCAACACAAGTCCTCAAGAAAACTCTGACACAGCCGAATAGCCTCTTTGAATTTTACAGGCCCACCAGCCATGTGTGACTCGTGGCTTCAACAAAGGAGGCCTATGAAGCAAAGATGAGATTTTGCCCTACCTGCTCCCAAGCTCTGCAAACTGCCACCTCTTCCACACACCACACATTCCTAAAGAAGTACTCCTTCAGCCACAGACTTAGCACAGCTTCAGTTTTGGACCGTGCTGCAGATACAAGTCTGGAATTGCCATGGTCGAAGAGCTACAGAACAGAGTCACTTCCCCATCTGCTTGTTCCTAAGCCTTGCTGTGAGACACTCCCTGACTGCACCCTTCCTAGGCAAGTGCCTGCTCCCTCCTGGCCTCTCTTCCCCCATCCTGAGCTAGAGGAACTGTTCAGACTGTGGCATCGGGGAGGCAGGGAAACGAAGCTCTGACTTGGCCGAAAGTAGTCTCTTGGCCAGTACTCATTTCATGGTTATTGCGATTGGGATGGAAAAAAAGAATTTTAATTATTTGGAATAGTGAGCACTTGCAAATGGGACCAGACCCTGAGATTCAATTCAACCTTTAAACAATAGAATAATCACAGAAGTAGCTGTTATTATCCTTTGCTCTCCACTCAACAGACTCAGTGTGGATTTGTTGAATTCAATTAACACTAAAGACTTACATTTATATATTGATTTGCAGTTTTCAAAGTATTTTAATTCTTAGTTCAGTGGAAAGAGCCCTGAACTACCAGCACACTCTCTCTCTTTTTTGACTATTCGGAATAACCAAGCTATGAAAAGAGCTTTGTTTGGGAAACATTTTTGCCTGGTTTGAGTATGAGGAAACTTTGCTGAACAGCTTCAGGTAGAATTCTCACTTCTTATTGAAAATAAATTAATAATGAGGAGGAGTTTGCTCCCACAGTACAGAACATTTCTGTTTAACCTTTAAGAGATTTCCAAGTGTACACTGGTAGCAGGTGCTGTCACATGTCTCTTGGGCCTGACACCCACATGTCCCTGGAAAGGGACTGTCTATACACAGGTGAGGCTGTCCTCCAGCCTGGGGAGGCAGCCTAACTATCTCCTGGGACCAGCCCCTAAGCCAATAACTGCTGGAGTTGTGTGGAATCCTGCCCTTCCTCCCCCCAGTCCCCAGAGGTCCTATGCCAGGTGAGATGCCTCTGGTACTCAGTCTCATTTAGTCTATATCATCTCTCAGATTGTCCTAGTGGGGTTAAGTCCCAGCTGCCTCAGTGGTCACTTGCTCGAAAATGCACCTATCCATCATGGCTGCCTTCTCTTCATCTCTACTTTCTGGCATTGCGCAGAAGGAAAGAATTTTTTTTGCTGAAACTCTTGTTTTAGGGGTCTGTTTCTGGGGAAACCCAAACAAGTACCTCCCCAAAGTACCTTTTCCTAGAAGGGCACTGGGTGAGCTTGTCACATCTAAGCCATCCAATCACTTAGTAATGTGGAAATGTGGCCCTGTAAATTCTTTTCTCACACGGCTTTTGAGACTATCATGATCTGCTGACCTCACTGCTCTCCTCAGCAGGTTGACTCTGCTTGCACTTAACGATCATGGAAATATTTAGTCAAAAATAAGACAAATGATACTGTTAGGTTTTGTCTCAACTCTACATAGATTGAGAGAGACATTGTGATTTCAGAGAACTGGTCTTGAGTTTATGGGGAAAGTGTAACTCGGCGGGGCAACTTTAAATGAACACGCCGATGCCTGCATGTTGCATCTCCCGAGGTTGGAATGAAGACATCGGTTGTGTTTAAAGAGCTTGTAGGTTTATTGGGAAGATAGGATATGACTGGCTGGGTGCAAAAGTAAGTGTGAAGTTCAAACCTAGGGTTGTGCTGTGAGTCTCTGCTGATGGTACTTGCTTGTAGAGGGGCCTTAAAAGCGAGGCTCAGTGAAATGTTTAAAACAGCAAAAATTGTCAAAAATGATACTGTTTATTCTTCCTCTCATGGAGTGATGGTTGCAATGTGAGTTACTGCTGTTTCTGGCCTTGGTCTTCAGTGTTGGCCAATCAACACCCAGTAGTCTGATTATCCCTTTCCCTTGAGGATTGCAACTGGCATGGATTCAAGCCTTGCCATGCTGCTCTCCTCTCTGCCTCTCCCTTTATTTACTTTCTTGGCAGTCTGTTCCTCCAAACTTCAGCTTGTTATCCGCTCTTCTCGAAAAGCCACCCACTGACATTCGGCCAGCTCCCATATCTGAGCAACGGCTCTAACAAGGTGGGTTGATGGAGTGTGCACACACACAAGTGTGCACACTGGAGAATGTGGGTGTGATTCTGTCTTCACATGAATATCTGAGTTGCGTGTGTATGTGTGTGTGTGTGTGTGTGTGTGTGTGTGTGTGTGTGTGTGTGTATGTGACTGTTCCTGCATTGGGCATGCATGTGCTTCTGTATGTGGATATCAATCCTCTGCATGCATGTATATTGCATATACTTGAGTGTGTTTCTGAAAATCAGATGCAGCAGGTTGCTTAGAAGCACACATTCCCCACACCTAAAAATCAGCTTGTACTTACATAGTTGTAGGCCAGGTCTGGGTGGAGATAGTCGATTCCTGAGAAAAGATAACACAGGAGTGGAAGGTTAATGCCTGCCTTTGTGTTCCCAAGAAAGCTGCCCAGAAATGGATGCTCCTTGCAGGGATGATGGTGCAGGAGACTTGGGGGAGTCAGAGGTGGGGAAGAGGATACCTATCCTGAACCCTCTGCTTTGCCTTCCCTTTCTGTGTTGGGGAGGGCTGCATCACTTCCTTGGCGGAGAGATGGTGGCCCCCAGACACACTGCAGAGCAGTGAAACCAATTAGAGCTCTGGGCCCACGGATAACGCTTCCGGATAAATGTCAGCAGTCAGGGGCTTAGTGACCGTGAGATGGATGGCTCATCACAGCAGCGATGTAAAAGAGATTTGTAGAAATCCTGACATTTCTAAAGCATCAACTAGCTTCTCCTCTGAAATGAAGCTGGCCCCAGGGAGGAAAGGGATGATTATTTAACGGGGCACGGAGAACCATGGATTAGAGCACACTCCAGCATGGAAATAAGAGGCGTATGGCTGGGCGAGAAAAGCCATTAGGAGAAAGCTAGTGGTTTCTGGTGAGGTGTTGCCAGTTGGGAGCTGACACTAGTCTCTCCAGAATGTGCCTTTCTGGTAAGGCAGAGGCTTCAATCCCCTCAGCTGGAGTTCTGTGCCTGCTCTTGAGCTAGAGCCTGTTCTGGGCCCAGGAGTCATTCCTGGGGTAGAATTATGGCCTATTTACGCTGTTGAGGTACATCAGACACTTTGACCTCAGAACTCACTGTAGAAAGAAACCCAGGGGCAACTGAAAAGCTTTCATTCAGGTCTGCAGGACTGTAGAGTCTCAGCATATGCCGTACCTGTACGAATGGCCCTTGGGGAAAAAGCAACAGAGCAGGGCCCTGCAACTATAGCCGATCATGGTTATGAATGGAGGTGTTTGGAGTCAAAGAGCGGAGTTTGATCCTAACTGCTGTGATAACCAGCAGGATGACTTCAGGGAGGTTATTCGGCCTCGCTGTGATTCCTTCCTTCTCTGAACAACTGGAGGAGAGATGAGGGCAGGACCCAAACAAGCTCATGCACAGGGTAGCTTTAGCCTAGCAGGAAGTGCATTTGATAACTATCCTGGGATGCTAGATTTATAAGCTAGAAGTACCATTAAGCACCTTCTGCTGGCATCTTGGCCCCATACATACTAAGGCTGGGCCGCTGTTATTGGAGCTGTGCCAGCCATCCTAAGGCTTTGTGGTGGAAAAAAAAACCAAAACAAAACAGAAAACCTAACCAAATCTTTTGAATTAGGATGTATCTATTCCAAAAGGAAATTTTCATATTTTTTTCTAGGTCACGCTAATAATTTCTGGGCTGAGAGTCACTGAACAACAATGTGAGAGTAGACAGTATTTCTGAGCTTTGACTGTATCATCTTTGAAAATGAGGCTATAATTGATCTTGCTGGAGACCTTTTAAAGATTAGAAACAATCCATGGAAATGTTTGAGTTTTTCTATCATGGCCCACTTCCTGTTCTTTCTCTCTGCCTCCTGTGTGAGGTCAGATGTGCTCAGTCTGTTTCCTGACTGGCACGCTGGCCTCACGCTTCTCCGACCATGCCTTCACCTTGATATCCTCTGGAACTGTAAGCCCACACAACCCCACCCCCTTCCCAAATTACTTTTTGTGAGAGCATTTTATTACAGCGACAGAAAATAACTAATACAAAAATTGCTTTCAGAGAAGTGGGTTTGTTGCTGTGATAGACCTGATTATGTTGCTTTCTGAAGGAGCGTGGAAGACTTTGGAACTTCAGGCTAGAAAAGTTACGCGCTGTAGATAGAGCTTAACGGGCCATTCTTTTTGGAGCTTGGAAGACGGAACTACTGAGAGTGCAGTAGACAGTAGTAGAGATCCAGCTCATGAAGTTTTAGAGGGAACACAGATTTTATTAGCAACTGGGTTAGATGCCATTCATGTGATAGTTCCTCAAAGAATCTGGCTGCATTCTGCCCGTGCCCTGAGAATTTGCATGAAGCAGAATTAAAAAGTAATGGACTAATTTCTCTGATGGAGAAAATTTCAAGACAGAATAACATTGAGTCTGTGGAATGTTTATTCCTGATTAAACATACACAATGGGGAGGAAGGGAGCACCAGGAAGCTTAAGGTTGTAGCCCAGGCATATGCTGAAAAAGACTGTGCTGTTAAAAGGCTTTGGGCCATTGTCAAAGCCTCCTGCTCCAGCTGAAACAACAGGAAAGATGCCCTGAGGGCAAGGCCCATCTTCTGAAAGGAGGGAGACTCAGGGGTTTCCTGGTCTTAGAAAGCAAATGCCCAGGGAAAATTTCACTGGGATCAGTGTGAGTATAGAAGTGCTACAAGCTTGGTTCAGAGGAGCTAGGCTCCATCCCACACTGGTAGCAGAACATTGTAGTGTTCTCATGTGGTCCTGGTTCTGGAAGCATGAAAGATAGGAGACTGAAGAGTGGGGTCATAATTTTTTCTCTGTGGCTTCAGAGAGCTACTGTGGCTAGGCAATGTGTGTTAAGCTTAGAGTCCCTGAGAAGCTATTCTGTGAAGCCGTGAAGATGAAGCCTGGGTAGTGATGGAGATTCCAAGATGTTGAACATGCCAGAGCTGTGGGATAGCTGCTAAGGAGGGCTGCATTCAGGGAGTAGAACTAGCCTGAAAGAGAGATACATGACAGGCAGCAGAGTTGGAAGGGTGGAGCTGCTTAAGCTCTTTGAAATTGAAGCCCCAGATGTCAGACATAAAGCTACAGGTTTTGGTGTTTATCTTGCTGGTTTCAGTCTAGTTTTTGTTCAGTATTTCCTCACCACATCCCCATTCCTCCTTTTTGGATTGGGAATGTATATTCTGTATATTGGAAGAATATAATTTATGTTTTGATTTTATAGGGGGTTACAGTAAGAATTTACCTTTTGGTATTGGACTAAATGCATTTTGTATTATGAGATAGTTTTGAAACTATGGGGCCCAGAGGTAGGAATTTGTGGTTTGAATATAAAATTATCCCCACAGGCTCATACATGTCAACTCTTATTCTGTAGCTGGTGGTGCTATTGGGGAAGGTTGTGGAACCTTTACAGGGTGGAACCTCACTGAAGAAAGTATGTAACTGAAGGTGGACTTTGATGTTCATATTGTAGACCCATTTCCTATTCTCTCTTTCTGCTTCCTGTGTGGGGGTGAAATGTGTTCAGTCCTCTTCCTGGCTGAGGGGTAGGCCCCTCCCTCTTGTTGTGACTTCCCTGCTGTGGTATACTGTCACGCGCCCCCCCCTCAACCAGGTCTGTAAACACAGTAAACACTTTTTTCTCTGTCTTGCTTTTTGTCAGGGCCTTTGATGTAATAATAGAGAAATAACTAATACAATCTATCACATCACTGGAATAATTTTAGCAGAAGAACAAAAACATCTTTAGAAATTGGCCTGATATTAAAATCTGTGTTGAGATGAAATTGTATATATTTGTTGAAATTATTTAACATTGGTAGGCAAAAAGTTCTGTAACAAATGGTAAGCTAAACACTGCCACCCCCACCCTACTACACACAAAGAGCATGCCTTTAAAATTGGAAGTCAATTTTAAAAACACAATTCCATGTTCTGACAGTGGACTTTGTTTAAGAGAAGAATTGGTAATCTCTTCTCTGTGAAGGGAAATACAAGAGCAAGAACATGATATAAGACCAGGAAGGAATTAGGTTTCAAATGATATATTTATATAATTATAATAAAGAATCTTTAAGTAGGTTAAGAGAAAGAATGTCGTTAGAATGGTTGCAGACTTGGGCCTGATAAAGAAAATACTATTGATTGAATTGTGAAGGATGAAAGACATTTTTCTACCAATAAAAGAATGATTTAAGTGAAAGTAACAACTTGGTAGATAGTACTTTAATGCTCATGTATATTTGATTATTCTTAAAGTAGAATATACTGAACACATGTTTATTGTGTGTGTGTGTACTTATGCATGTAGAGGCCAGAGTTAGATGTCAGATGTCTTCCTCATTTGCTCTCCACCTTATTCTTTGCAGCAGGGTCTCTCACTGAACCCCAAGCTCACTGACTCAGGTAGGCTGATGCACCAGTGAGCTCCAGGGATCTTCTAGTCTCTGCACCTGACCTTGATCCCTAGTGATGGGGTAAGAGATGTGCACAGCTTCACTCAGCTTTTACATAGATGCAAGGGATTGCAACTCAGGTCCCCAGGCCTTACTGACTGAGCCACCTTCCCTGATGGGACACATATTCTTTTATTTCTTTAGAGACGGCAACAAAACTACCCAGCAAAGCCCATCATCTCACAGAACTATGAGGCATAGTAGCTTAAAAAAATTATCTAGGTGGTTTTTTCTGTAGCAGATGTGACCAAAACAATAGAGAAATCAGGAATTTTATTTGAGAGATGATGAGTTCAACTTAGGGGAAATTTCAAAGACCACTAACCTACAGAACTAAGGTCAAACAGGAAATCCTTCTGGGGCTTTCTAAAGGGTTTTGCCTCTCAGTCTGGGGCAGAGTGAGGCACCTTCTCATTTTCCGACTTTGGAAGGGATGGCTTGAGTGTTGTTCAAAGAGGCTATGGACAGAAACTGCACTGGCATTTATATGCTGTTGGGAAGTTGATCAGGGCAGTGTGTCTGCTGTCACTGCTGTGCCACGCTTAGGACGGCCTCTTTATTGACAGTAGATGACACACACAGGCTGTTAACCCTGGCTCTCACAGTACATCCTAGGTGGTTTCTTCCAAATTTAGATGCCTCTTTTTCTGAGTGATCTGGCCCCAGCAGCTCTGGAAAGGAGTCTAAGACAAAGTGTTCAGAAGGAAAAAAAAATATGTTCATAAGCTCCGACCATCTCTCCACACAGTTCCTTTCTTCTAGGGAAAGCTCTCAGCACCGGAGAAGGCTTTTACATCCACTTCAAAACATCTCACACATCAGAGGCTTACAGAGCCATTGTTTCCCATTGTTGTTTAATGAGCTCCCACAAAGACAGAACAGATTTGGAGCAGCCTGGCTTCCCTTGTTTTCTCCATCAATTCTGCTTCAAAGGCTTGCTTTTAGTCAACAGTGTTCTTTGAGGAGGTTCGGAAGGGAGAGGCTCCACTGTTTCATGGCTATGTAGGCTTTGTAGGTAATTAAACCGATAATGTAATGCACAGTGGGACTTTTAGTGGAAGAGCCAGTGAGCTGACCAAGGGGAAAGGGACATCCCAGCAAAATGACTGCAGGGTAGTGGTGGTGTTGCAGGATCTCACCAGAGGCAAGGCCACGCACAGTTAAGAAAACACGAATTCACAAAAACTCTGAAATCTCTAGCCTGCATAGCAGAGTAACATATGGAGCTGTCAATGATATAACCATTATCAAAGACTGCCTGACAGGGGCTTATTTTGAAAGTAACATTAAAGCCAAATTGTCTAAACCTCAATCTTGTCATGGACTCAAAGCCACACTGTCAGAATGCTCTGTGATTATTGAAATGGATTTTTGATTTCAGCAGTTGAAATAGTCCATGTGCCTACCTAAAACAAGGAAGCTGAGGATGTAGCTGAGTGGTAGAGCAACTGCCTAGCAAGGGTACAAGGCCCTGGGTTTAATTCCCCATAGTGTGAAAAAACAAAATGCTAAAATGTGAAATGGAGCTGTTGTGAAGAATTGGATTTTAAATTGCTGTTAGCTTCAATTATTAACTCTGAGTGGCCATGCATAATCAGCAGCCATAACACTGTACAGTGTGGATCTAGGGGAAGAGAAGGCAAACATATATGGGTTTTTAAAGACATTTTAGGTAAGCTGTAAGGATCGGATCAGTAAGAAAGCAAGTCAAGGACAGACTGGTTTTTAGTCTCTTATTTATCACTTCAAGCAATACTTGTGGAGAGCATCACCAAGTATCATGATTACTGATCTGGATAAAGGGGAGGATTTTGTCAAAGTATGGTGAAGCGAGCATTAGGTGAAGCATCAAAATTGCTAATTGCCTGATTAGCCTCTATCAAACACCAATCTTTCATGTCTGGAGGTGTGAAAGACACTCTCTTGCAAATGACTGGAGGGCTATGAGATACTCACCATCGTCCATAATTCCAATGGTCACTCCTTTCCCCGTGTATCCCAGCTCCCAGGCTTCGGCCACGTTCAAGTCTAGCCCGGGAGTGCCATCAGCTTGCCCAGTGTTGAACTGATAGAGGAAGTCAAAGCAGAGAATGGGATTGGTTTGGGGCTGTGACATATGCTGGTATTTGGTTGCTAGACATGGTCTGCCTGGCCAGCGTAAGGCTATACCCTTCATGAAACATGCTTTAGGGTGGCCTACTTCAACCCTTAGAGGCTTCATCTTCTGTTTGTTTCATATAAACAGCTGATTTTTCTGCTTTATGTAAAGATTGAAATTGCTCTAATGTCCTTATCTCAAAACTCCATTGCCATCTTTAAACTAGTTTTATAGGAATAGACATATAGCTCAGTGGTAAAGTTTTTGCCTAGCACACACAAAGCCCTAGGTTCAATTCCTGGTTCCACATAGAAACTTATAATCACCTTATATAATGATCTTGGAGAAGCCATTACAACAAACTTTCCAAATGGGGAATAAAACATTTACTGTCAAAGCTTGGTTTAGCTCATGTTTTGTAGCACATAATATCTTGAGTTTTTACTGAATAAAGTTCCTTTACTAAATGACAATAACCTTTCTTTTTGGAGGAAAGTTTTTACCTTGGGAATTTTAGTACACTATACTAAATCTTATTCTAAAATATTTGTTGAACTAAATTCAAGATAGGTAACTATTCTTCAGTATATGTTTTCATACAGAAAAATAAATTCCTCCTCGGTTTTTGTGTGTATTCATGTGTATATTTGTGTGGATGCATGTGTGCGCACAGTCCAGTTGTGTGTATGTGCATGTGTGGAAGGGAACAGTCATCTTTGGGCATCGTTCCTTAATGACCATTTTGTGTTTTGAGACAGTTGAGGGCTTGCCTTGCCAAGTGGCTGGGATGGCTAGTCAAGGAGCCCAAAGGGTTCCTGTCTCTGACAAACAACTCAGCTCTGGAATTCCAAGTGCATGCCACCATGGATAAGCACCATTACAAGTGTTTTTCACATGGTTTCGGGGAATTCAACTCTGATCCTCATGTTTACATACCAAGTACTCTATGGACTGACCTATCATTCCAGCCCCTCCTTCATTTTTATAAAACGAAAGATGAAGGAATGCCTCACATTAATACATCCACTAGCCTCTTTCCAAGCATATATGGTCTGTACAGATTTTCTCAATGATGGTTGAAGAAATAGTGAAGTCGGAGATGTGCTGACAAAGGCCCACTGTGACCAGAGGCTGTTCCGGCATTACTAAGACTTTGTTGGAAGGTCATTAGTGTCATTAATAAGCTTCACAAGAGCTACTGTTCTTTCCTTCCAGGCTCACATTAAAGATTACACTCTTCTCCCCACTGACCCCTGCCCCGCCGTGCCTTCTCATTCAGAGTGCTCATGGTTTTGGCCAGTACAATGTGAGCTCATGTGCTATTTGTCACACCTAGGCAGAGGTTTCAAGACCGTGTATAGTTCATCTCTTTTCCTTGCTGAGGTGTTGTAGAAGCATTTAGGATGGAGCTCAGAAAAAAAACAGGCATTGATTTTAAGAAACTACTGTGATTTGGGTGTTATTTGTTATTGCAACAAACCTACCCCATCCAGATTAACAGACATAAGTTCATTCAGGTAACCAAACCTTCAGAATTCTATGTCTAAAGGCATAAGGCATAGCCAAACACTG
Source organism: Peromyscus leucopus (assembly GCF_004664715.2). Lineage (NCBI taxonomy): Eukaryota > Metazoa > Chordata > Mammalia > Rodentia > Cricetidae > Peromyscus > Peromyscus leucopus. The sequence continues at coordinate 119,917,461 of NC_051066.1, read as the reverse complement.
AAGCATCAGGAGGGAAACAGGGATGCATCCCTATGGTGTAGTAGTCTATATCATTTCATTTTCTACCTTGCTTATCATCTTCTAACCCTCCATAAAGTAAGACATCACTGACATTTATGAATCAGTCATTTATAATGTGTTCTGCCACTTAGGTTAGTTTGGAGTCATTGATCTCCTTTAAAAAAGATTCATTTTTATTATTTTTAATTATGTGTAATGTGTGGGTTTATGGAGGTGAGTGTGGGTTGCCTAAGAGGACAGTGGTGTGGCATCCACTGAAGCTGAGGTTCTAGACAGTTGTAGGCTGCTTGACACAGGTGTCAGGAACTGAACTTGGGTCATCTGGAAGAACAGAACATGCTCTTAATCACTGAGCCTTCCCTCTTGCCCCTATTAATCTTTTTCTAAACATAGCTCCATCAACCCACATGGGTCCTGAGGGACTGTGTCTCCAGAAAGTATTTGCCATGAGACAGCCTAGGTTTCAGCGCTGTGAAGTCTGGTTCACTGTTACTGTTTTAGGCAGTGTTAAATGCCACCTTTGACAATCCCTCAGTTCTCTTGCACATAGAAACACTGGATTCTAACTCTTGGGGCTATGACTCCAATATGCCCCTCCCGCCTTTCTATGCCTATTGACACTTCTGGATTACTTCTCCTAAGTATTTGATTTGACTTTCAGGTGGTTCAAAAGTCTTCACTGGCATACAGGTAGACCTGTTCAGAATCCAGGACAATGTGATCATGACCAGCTCCTGGTAGAAGTGTAGGGAGTAAGATGTATGGGAGGTAATAGATAGAAAATCAAGCATATTGGGCAGAGGCGGTCATTGACTTGGGTGCTGGTTATCATTCTGCCAAATAACAAAGAAATAGTTCATCTTTCAAAGTGAGGGCCATTTTAAACAGTAGAGAAACTTACCAGGTACCATTGCTTGGTAAAAAGAGGATCATTCATGTTGATGTCAATCTCATTGATGTCCCTGTACCCTCTCTTTTTACGGGCAAATCCTTCTTGTTGCAGGGCCATCTTTACCTGAATTACAATACCAATAGATTACCCAAGTACAAACTTTCATACCCTTCTGGAATTCGTTGTCATGAACTCAGATTTTATTTGTAAACGATGTTTGTGTTCGAGCACATGCTGTTTTCCTCAGCAAAAGTAAGATTATCCTATGTAGGATCTCATTGTATAAACATTTATTGTCTGAGCATGTTTACAGAACAACCGGACATTGGGGATAGTATCACTGATTGGAGTCAGTTCACAGGTTGGTGAGTGCAAAGCCAAAATAGGCAGAGCCAACACATAAAGAATGGAGGTAGTGGAGATATCGTTACCTGCCATAGTTAAGGAGCGTATGAGAGTTGTTTTCACTGGGGTTTTATTTAGGTGGCCTGTGCGTTTTCATACAGGGGTGGGTCCAATTCTTGAGCATACACGCAGTTAAGTAGTCATTCCTGAGCATGCTCAGTTTAAGTTCATAATTTAGGAGGGAAAGATAGTAGACACACGTGCTTAGTGCACAGTCCTAAAACACACGTTTAAAAGATCAAACCCAAAGACAGGATACCTCTGGCCATGCTCAGCTTGTGACATCAAGGTTTTTATCTGAAAGTAAGGGAAAAGACACTTTGAAGGTACATTAATACAGGCATTTGCCCCTGCAGGTGCCTGCCTCTGTCAGTGGTTAACAACAGCCCAAAGAAAATTCCTTTAAAATAAGAACTGGATGGAGAAAGTATTCTTGAGGAAGATGAGGTGTCGGGAATCATTAAGTGAAATACAAGAAGCCATAGAACATTTCTGTTAGGAAAAGGAAGCTGCTGAGGATTGAGGGACAGTCCGGGGTAAAATCTGAATAGCTCACCTTGCTGAAGGCTTTCAGCCTTTGCATTTGCTATAAGTGCTGCATCTCACATTTGAGAACCAGCTAAACAGGATTCCAGCAGACACAAAGCCACCACTGCGAGGTAAGAGCAAGGCTCCAGAGGCAAAGGCTGGGAAAGAGGTGGGAGGTCTGCACTGTTTTCCTTGTTCCCATGGTTCAGTTTGGGGCAGCCAGGCAGAATCCCAAGCTCTTGGATAGAAATGAAATTCGGGAGCTGTTAGTTCAAGCAAGCTCCAGGCTATAACCAGACTTCCTTCTCATCAGGGAATTTCTTTTCATTTATGCATTCTTTCCTTTATCACTCAATTGCTGTGGCTGGTCTGACATCTATAAACTCAAGGATGAGAGACCAGCAAGAAAGGGTGTGTACTGGCTATTTATTATTATTTCTATTAGATTTTGTGACCCAGCACTCTATTTACTTCTTCCCAATTCTCCTTAGAACATTCGGGGGCACTTTCTTCCTGTCCCCGGAGTTCCACGTTAGTAGGAGTGAAATTCTGGCACTTCCACTCTCTCAACAGCGAGGCTTCCTCACTCTCAGGATGCCTCTTTTGGTGCCTTCTCTCTTAGCAGTTGATTCTTAGGAAGTTGAGGCAAGGACAAGGAATACTTGGAGCCCATTCACCTCAGAGTCCGCTTACTGGACTCTTTCTCTAAACTTTAGAGTTTAAAGGATCTTGGCTAGAGCTTCTACAGGCAGGCACTGTAGGCCATTAAAGCTGACTCTTCAAGCTCCCGTTGATGGTGAGCCCCTGGCAGCTTCCTGATAGCTCTTCTGTGGAAGTGCTCCAGAATCTACTTCTTCTGTACAGTCAGAAATTCTCATTGGTGTGGATGAGAGCAGGCCAGTAGGTCCAAGTCCTGAGTGATGCCATAGGGCCAAGGGGAGAGTGGAAAGATTCTAAATTTTACTTGACCCTTCCTTTTCTATAGGGGAGCTTAGTTCTCACTTCAGCATTCTCCACACTACCCACAAAGGCTAGCCTCATTTGACAGAAAAATTCAAACTTGACTTTATACAGAAGGAACTCTATACAGAAGTCTTTGTACAATGTTGCTCTGAGTTCTTGGATATTTTCCCAAAAAGTGACAGATGCTATGGTATAGCTAATAGCAAAGTACTTGGAAAAGTAGGGTTGACTGGTATTTTTTTTTTAAATGGCAAAAGTATTGACATTGCTCATGGCTACCAAAAAAGATAAATTACAGCTCAACTATACACACACCTATAGACATATGCATGTATATGAATATTCATGTGTGCATTCTTATATGCATACCCATATCCCCTCTAAGATACAGATTCCCCAAATGGGATAAAACATGCGTAGATTTTATTGAGAGAGAAAATATAGGAAACTGTGCGGCAAGTAAAGGGCAGGTGAACAAAGTTGACCAAATCTATTCTTGACTGTTCTGTTGACTAAGAAAGCACTGGCAAGCTGTTGAGGACCCAAATCTGGTCATTGCTGGAACCCTGTAACTTTCCAGGGCAATGGGCCTGCCTCAGTCCCCCAGTCCTGGCCTGGAGTAGCTGTGGGGGAAGTGTGACCTCACTGCTACAGGTTTGCAGCCTTCAGAATGCCACAGCTGGGGTCTTTGGCCAGTTACATTGCATAGAGTCTATGGTTCAGGACATTACGTTCTCAAATCCCCACCCCCACGAGTGTGTGTGTGTGTGTGTGTGTGTGTGTGTGTGTGTGTGTGTGTGTTGGAATTCATTAATACAAAAAACATTTAAAAGGTCCAAGCAAATGTGTGGTTCTCAGTTTGGAGGGCAGTCACTATGTGTCTTTTTTTCCAGACCTTTTACTTTGAAACAAATTTAAGCTAAGAATCCCTTCAGCTTAGGAAGGAAGAAGTCTGACCTCAGTAGCTCCTCTCCCCCAATGTGGTCTCACAGGGAGGCCTTTCTCCCCAGTGCTCACCACAGGGACACCTTTATTGACTTCTGTTGAAGGATTCTTGTGTTGGACTCATTGTCATGAATAACTTCTGTGAAATAGTAACTTTTCTTGCTAGGATCATTGGGAGGCAAGTACAACTACCAGCCGCCATGGGGAAGTTCGAAGACTCTTATCTACATGGTGTTTCTAGCAGTCTAGGAACAAAAGGCCCACAGCAGACTTGAGGTTAAGAGCCTCAGTACAGGAATGACTTCACCAGTCACTCCAAACTCAATTAGACCAGGAGCACACTAATGAAAAGACTGCTTAATCCATTTCCATGAAATTAATTTTAATTTCATAAATGAGGTTTTAATGGAAACCAGTGATGCTTTAGGGTGCCATAGTCCCTGGACATCACCCTCTTTTGCAACTCAGGAGTCTTAAGTCTGAAGCAGGCTTTCTGCATCTATATCTTCCTATCCTCCACAAACATCATAGGTGCACTTCAGCAAAATGTCTTAGCAAATACATGTTGTGAAAAACTCCAGAAGTGTTTTTTCTTTCTCCATGCAAGTCTATTGATTTTATTTTCTTGGTTCTTGTTCATTTATAATTCATAATTATACTTAATTTTACATAATTAGTAATAATATTGTAGATGCGTTCTTTCTTTCCTGAGTGCCTTACTATAAAATTTTTAATGCTACTACATAGCTATGGTATTTTAATTTCTACATCTCTGTAGAGTCATGTACCAGCTATTTCTCTCCTATTAGCTGTTTAGGTTGTTTTCTGTTGCAACTGAAATAAACATGACAAGAGAGATGAGGTTGCAAGCCATTTTTAAAGAGCTCTGGGGAAGATTTCAATGCTACAATTCTATGTGTGATAAATCCCTTAATGTCAGGGCAACATTTTCCTAGTGCCTAAACAATATCCCTCACAATAACTAAAAGACCACCTGACTCACTGTCCCTTCTCTAGCCTTTGAATTTTAGCCTATTTCATGTAAAGCACCATTTGGATGCAATCCCAGTGACATTTGTATGACTTAATCATAACTTCCCCCTCTACTAAAATACAAAGCACAATTAACTTAGATGCATAGGTTTAGAATGCCTCCCCAAAGTGCGCCATTGACCATATGTACAAATGTCCAAGCAAAAACATGGGAAAGCAGGAGTGCTTGTGACTCCTTCTTAAAAAGAAAGGGGACTGACGGGTACCCCACAGTTCTGACTCAAGTTTTACACTTATTTTGTCATGTGTGCACATATGGGACACAAATAACTCCACCCACCCCCTACTTCTTCTGGTTCTCAACTGAGAATTTCTCAGTCAACAGATGTTTTTTGTGTGCCTACAGTGCGTCAGTAAGGACAGTCCAATGACAGAACAGGAAGTAACCCAACACATTTACTTACTATTTTATGGTTGACAAGGTATGTTCTCTATCCTTTACCTTTTCAATAAAACTGGGGAGTATTGTTACAGCTGACCAAATGGGGGTTCAGAAGCCATGCCCAACAGTGTGAAAGGTGGCAGAGTCACTCAGGTTGATGGATTGATTCCAAACACCCTGAACTTTCCATGCAGCCACACTGCTTTTCCCTAAGGCATTTAGCATAGTCAGCCTTCCAGAAATCTGGGACAGCTTAAGTGGGGGAAATAACTGGTTAAGGACTGGGCTATGATTGCTTCCCTGCTGAGCTGATAATTAAACAGCTGTTAATTAGCATGGAATGTTCTGGGTTGGGAGGAGCCAGGAGGAAGGGGACTAAAAGAGACACCTGCCTCTGACAGGGTAAGAAAGGTTTCGGCTTGAAGTGAATGCAAGAAAAGAAGCTAAAATGTACTCGTCCAGGTTATTTTAGGTACTGGGGCTTGACAATCATGCTGTGAACTTAGGACATAAGATGGTGGCTGGCACTTTGGTTCTGAGCCACCAGAATAGGTCATGGAAGTCACTGAAGGAGCAGATGCATACATATCTCAGCTCAAACCGCAGGTACCACAATATCCTGGGCCATCACTTACTCTTGCAGGATTTGCAGCTAAACAGCAATCACCAGCAGACATTTGGGCTCCAAATCTGACCATTTGCTTCCATCAGTCATAACGTGTACACAATTACTTGCATACTTGCGGATTTTTCTCTTTAAAACTCTACCCCTCGGTTGGAGAGATGGCTCTGCGGTTAAGAGCACTTGCTGTCGTTCCACAGGACCCAAGTTCAGTTCCTAGCTCCCAAGTGAGCAGCTCCCAACCATCTGCAACTCCAGCTCCAGGGAATCCAATACCCTCTTCTGGCCTCTGTGGGTACCCACAGGTATGTGGACACACACACACACACACACACACACACACACACACACACACACACATTCATGCCCCAGATTTAAAACAAAACAAAACTCTGAAAACAACAAATAACAAACAATAACAAAAACCTACCATTTTCTCTGTCCCTCAGAATATTATCCAGTGGCCAAGGGACCCTATGTCTCTTGTAGTTCCTTAAAACATCCCTGAATAAATGACTTTTCCTTTAACTGGGACTTTGATTTGTTGGTCATGACATTGACTGTGTTACACTGTCATTTTATGTACTGTAAAGAATTATGTTACTTCCAATTGCTATGGGTTAAATTGTGTCCTGAAAGATATAATAAAGCCCTATCCTCCCATACCTGGAGGAACAAAAATTAAAATGGCTTCACCGTGGACAAGATCATCCTTAGATGTGCAGTTATCTCCATTCTTTACCCTTCCTCATGCTTTGCCTCTCTGGCAGTGTGTCCTGAACTTTTCCAAACCATCAACAAGGTTGTTGTGTGATAAGTCTGCACAATGCCGTGCTGAATATCCCCATACACAGAGTGTATACTTGGCATGCTCACACATGTTGGTGATGTCTTTCAACACTTGGTCAATGAATAGGTGATTTTTAAATTTTTTTGTAAGGCAATTATTGCTAAATGCTGTCCAGAATATTTGTGTCAAATGGCACTCCCAATAAGCGTGTCTAAGAGTGTGAGAACTTCAGAAATGTGTGGATCTCAGAGACCTTGTAGTCTGGAAACCACAGAGGAACTTGGGCCTTTTGTGAAATCCTGAGTCCTATGCTTCCTGTCCTGGGTGGAAACCCTCTGAGTAGCCAAGCTCCTTTGTTGCTATGACCCTTGACTTGTCTTCAGTTATGCAGCAAAGGCCCCCAGCTCTGGTTGCATGGTCTTGGAATTTGGTGAGATCCAAAGGCTCAAACCACATACCAGAGGGCTGGAGTGAGACCGGAAGCTTACTCACTACGGTAGTTGTTTCCTGGGTGATTCGCGAGGGCAGCTGGGGTTGAGGCCTGTGTCTTTCAGCCCTTGCCTGTTCTCTCTTGACCATATCTGACAAAACAAAGGCTAAAAACTGAAATCAAATTCAACCAAAGAGGATGGCTGGGAAATGAGCACCTTGGAAGACCTCAGAGGACTTCCTTTAGACTGAGAGGCAGTTGTACTCTATTTATCCAGATAAACAGATATCTATGCTCACCTCCCAGATGGGGATCGAGGCAATGCAGAACTAGGGTAGGGGATGAGAACAGTGCAAGGTCTCCAAAGAACACATGGATCTTAATTGCAAAAACCCTCTTGATTTATACCGTCCACTTTCTAGCCTTTATTTTGGGTGGTGGCTTGTTCCTTCCTAGTAAGTTAAAACCAAACTAAAAGGACAGTGCCAAGTCTCTCACCCAGCCCTGTAGTGAGAACACCCAGGGGAGGCATGAATGCACACCTTTATGAGATGCAGGATTACAGATGGAGTCAGAAGACATGCCCCATCACTGATATCCTTTTGGGGAAGAGAAAGGGTATGTCATTTCTGGAATGTTTTTACAGCAGTAGGTGGCATAGAGACAGGGAGAAGGCCAGTGTTTCCTACTAGGAGATGGCAGAGGCATGGTGGGGGACTTTAATTCACAGTTTTAAGCAGCTGGGGACACTGAAGGAAGTGGGGCCAGGGACCATTTATTTTGAGGCCGGATACCTTAGCTTACTTCTTTGGGATTTCATATTAATATCTAACTAGCCACAGTTACCACTTGTTACAGACTGGTGTCCATCTCTAAACCCAAATGTTAAAGTCATGACCAGTTCCTCAGAATGAGATTATATCTGGGATTTTGTCCTTGAGGGGGCCCAGGTAAAATGCAGTCATTAGACTGTAGTCTAATCAGATAACACTGGTGTGTTCATTTAAGAGAAATTGGGGAAACCCATGCAAACAGAGAGACTGTTGAAAGGTTATCTAGAGAAGGCTGCCTACAAGCCAAGAAAAAAGAGCAGATCCCCCAAGCCAGCCACATGGCTCCCCAAAACATCCCTGCCAACAGCATTATCTTTGACTTAAACTTAAACCATTTCTGTGACTTAAACTTCCCTGGCTGTAGATTAGGAAGACTACAGCCCACAAATGCAATACCTGGCAATGTGGCGACAGGAGTTCCAGTTTATCTGCTTGGGTGTCAAAATCCAAAGAGATTTAGAGAGTAGAGAGGGTCAGGAAGGGAAGATGTGGCTGAGAGAGGTCAGATTTGGGAGGGGGGGAGCAGGTGGCCAAGACTGTTAATTTCTTCCTTGAGCAGGCAGGTGTGACTTTTGGAGAGCCCAATTATGTACAAATCACATGGCTTAACTTTTGAAAGAACACGGAGTTAAGCCACAATTATGGCTGAGTGCACAGCATTGGTTAGCCTCATTTAGAGAGGTCTGCCCGTCTTGCAAGAATGAAGGCAATCGATTGAGGGAACAAACTCTGGCTTTGGGCCTCTGACCACAGTTCTAGCCACTGCATCTCAGTGACAAGATATTAACAAACTGCTATCCATCATCCGGAGCTCTGTGCACAAGGTATGCCATGACATAAATCAATGCAATTAGAGAGGAAACGAAAGGGATTTCCAGTGGCGCAAAGAAACAATGAGAATGCCATTGAAGGATAAAATCCTAGCTCCCATGTCTGCAGGAACATGTGGATTATGCTTAGCATGAGCTTGCACACTCTCTTGTCCCCATTACTAGGGTTGTGGGTGCATGTTAGGAGCTGGGCTTATGGAAGTGAAGATATTAGGAGAGGGTAGAGTTTCTGCCAAATGTTAAGCCAGAGCTGGCTAGACTGGCATATGCTGTGGAGCAGACCATGGAAGCTAGATGCCCCTAAATGTTGTCCTTGGTCAAAATGATGTTGATCTCTCTACGGGACTCTCCTGAGAGCTGAGTGTAAAAAAGAGGCTAAAAAAGTCAAGCCGCTATAACATAAAACGTTTTGATCACACACACAATGGATCACTCCAAAGAGCCTACCTGAGCTACACAGACCACTCTGTTTTCCATTACGGTGGGCAGAAGGACTCTAGTGCAACAGGAGAAGGATCTTGGGAAAATAATTGTGAGGAAAAGTCTGAGGATAAGGATGGGAAAAATAGGATGTAGGAAAAGGCTCTGCCACCCTTCTTCATCCTAGCTGTGACCAGCTAGCATCCTCACATCTGACAGTCTGCCGAGGGCGCCTCTTCCTCAGGGATACACCAGTGTTAGGGAGAGGGACAGATGAAGTTAGGCCAGCAGGGCCCTTGAGAAGGTGCTCAGAGCAGTCCATGGAGGATCTGGCACGACACAGGAGTACAGCCTCTAACACTGCATCGCACAGCCCCATAATGTTGTATCTTCCTGTTTTGTTGGTGAGCTAGGAGATGGAAGATGCTAGGTGCGGTGTCTGAGGTGTCAAAGCCCTATTCTTGACAGAAGAGAAGGATGACATCCTAGGTCCAGGTGATGCCATGCTTGCAGTGTTAAGGCATGGCTAGGTGAAGATGGTGGTCTTTTTGTCTGAAGTCACGATTCTCCAGAGTGCTAAAGACTGCGTTATAGGCTCAGTGATTGATCACTAGATAGAGAATCAGACAAACCTGGGCTCAGGCCCTGGTGTAGTAGCTCCATATTTGTACATATTCTCAGGTAGGTTCCTCCAATTCTTTGAGTCATGTTTCCATCTAGAGCAGAGATTTGAACTTACTTCTGTAAATAGAGATGGTTGGAAGCCAGCCAGTCCTCTTTGTTTACATGTCTTCTCTGGCTGCTTCTATGCTGCATAATACAGTTGGGGGTGTTTGAAGGAGGCCATACAGCCTTAGAGCCTGCAGTATTTGTTCTCAAGTCCTTCATAGAAATCTGTTGACTGATGCATAGCACAGACATGATGCGATTCCTGACCTCCTGAGCTTATTGGTAAGGAGCAGGTGGAAGAAACACTCTTGCTGAGAACTGGGAAACCGTCTATAAATGTTCCTGAGATAATTATGCTGAACAATATATCCACAAAATCTATATCATCAAGAAGGAATGAGGAGCCAGGCATGGTGGTGCATGCCTTTAATCCCAGAACTTGGAAGGCAGACGCAGGCGGATTTCTGTGAGTTCAAAACTAGTCTGATCTACAGAGTGAGTTCTAGGACAGCCAGGGCTGTTACACAGAGAAACCCTATCTCAAAAACAAACAAACAAACAAACAAACAAACCCAAAAACCAAAAAACAAACAAACAAAAAGGAAGGAATGAGGGACAGGGATTAGGCTAATGGAGCCTATGGTGTGACCTGATGTGTAAGAAGGCAGCCTCCTGTGACCTGAATCACCTGCCCCGGGCACATGCACCTGGACTGCATTCAGCCAGGAAGGGTTAAGCCTTAATTTGAAACATTCATTATCCAGATTGATTGCAACTCTATTTAAATGATTTAGAAAACAAGTCCTCTGGGAAGGAGGTACCTCCAGGTGTTCTCACTTACCACGCTTGTGCAGAACTTATTAATGAGACAGCTTTCTCAAAGGCAATGCTAGAGATCGGCACAAGGGGGGGTGGGGACTTGTGGAAAAGACAATTTCAAGAGCCTGGGGCAGTTTCTGTGAGCTAGGGAGAAGAGGTGCTGTCATCAACCACAGGGGATCAGGCTTGGACTGGGCACCTCACAGGAGGAAGAACTGAGGACTGGAGGAAAGCGTGGGAGGAAGCATCCTTTGAGTTTTTGGTTTCTCTGGACACAGTCTTTCTGTGTGGGATGCGTTTACTGTGGGAAAGACCTACCATTCACATGTTCTTACAGAGGTTGTGGTTTTGTTTCATCCTAAGAATGAAAAAAACCACTGACCACTATAGAAAGAAAATGAATTATGGAAAATTTAGCTTCCTCTTCTTTCTTTCCTTCCTTCCTTCCTTTTTTTTTAAGCAGGGCTCTTTTTTTTTTTAATTAATTTTTTTCATTTATTTTGCATACCAACCACAGCTTTCCCTCCCTCCTCTTTTGCCAGTCCCTCCCCCCATCCACTCCTCTTCCATTCAGAAAGGGTAAAGCCTTCCATGGGAGTCAACAAAGCATGGCATATCACTTTGAAGCAGGACCAAGTTCCTCCCCTTACATCAAGGCTGGGTGAGGTATCCCTGCACGGGGAATAGGTTCCAAAAAAGCCAGCTCATATGCCAGGGACAGGTCCTGATCCCACCGCTAAGGGTTCCACAGACAGACCAAGCTATACAACTGTCACTCCCATACAGAGGGCCTACCTTGGTCCCATGCAGGCTCCCCAGCTGTCAATCTAGAGTCTGTGAGCTCCCATTAGCTCAGGTCACCGGTCTCTGTGGGTTTCCCTGACATGGTCTTGACCCCCCCTTGCTCATACATTCCCTCCTCCCTCTTGTCAATTGGACTACTGGAGCTTGGCCCAGTGCTTGGCTGTGGATCTCTGCATCTGCTTCCATCAGGTACTGGATGAAAGCTCTCTGATGACAATTAGGGTAATCACCAATCTGATTACAGGAGGTCAGTTCAGGCACCCTCTCTACTATTGCTAGGAGTCTTAGCTGGGGTCATCCTTGTGGATTCTTGGGACTTTCTCTGGCACCAAGTTTCTCCCTAACCCTGAAATGTAGCCTCCTTTTCTTAAATAAGGCACTGAACATCAGTTTTTCCTACTAACAGATGGACTGAAGACTTCAAGGGAAGGATAGGGGCCCTTCCTCTGCTTTTTCTTCCACAAGGAGATGTGCTGGTGGTCTCCCTCAAAGGCCAGCGTCTTATTCAGCAGCAAACTCTTATCAGTTTTTTTCCTTCTATTGTTATTTTATTAGTTGCCAATGGCACAGAGATGTGGGTTGAAGCTGCCATCGGCATGTGTCTGAGGTTGTGGGTGGCGGATGGTAGTGAATAGCTAACAGCGGCATAAGGAGTAATTCATGTCAAGCTGAGCAGCCCAAGATGATAGAACATCAACAAGGAATAAAGGTCAGAGCTATTGATTCTTAACACACTCCTGCATAGACCGGGAGCGCCCAGTGGCGGGAGCATTAATAAGCACCCGCATGGCAGTGCAGAACAAGTGAAGAGTATAATGGATCGGCTTTGCCATGGTGCTCGTTGGAAGACCTGGAACCATTCATTCCCTTAGGTCTGTCCTTTAAGGAAGACCAGAGAAAACAGATTTCACTCTGTGGTGTCTTAGCTGTCTATGGCTGCAGTAACAAACTGCCACAAATTTCATGGCTTAAAACACTAACTTACGCCCTTGGAGTTCTGGAGGTTGGAGGTCTAATACTGAAGTGTTTTTCTGAGGCTGTGTTCTTTCTGGGTCCTCCAAGGGTAGGTCTTTTTTGTTTTTGCCTTTTATTCCTCCACTGGATTTCCTGCATTCCTAGGCTCATGGTCTCCTTTTTCTCCATGCATCCCTAGGTGCATGGTCTCCTTTTTCTCCATTTTCAAGGACCTGCAATCCAAGATGTTTGGGAGGGCCAGACAAAAAGACTGAAAGTTCAGGAGTTGCTTGGGCTATGGAGTGAATTCTAGGTTATACTGGGCAACTTACATACTGTCTCAAAAAAAAAAAAAAAAAAAAAAAAAAAAAGGAAATAAAAGGCTGGGAGAACATGCAAGGAACTAGATTCAACCCCTGGAACTGCAGAAAGGGAGAAAGAAAACAAAACTAAAGTCTGTGATTTTTTTTTCAACTTTCATTCTTGTCTACATCTTCTAAAATCTCAATGATAAATCTGGTCTTCTTATGTAATTAAACACTTTTCCTTATACACATTGTAAAAAGATGACTTCTATTGATCTGGCTTTTGTGCTGGATGGGGAGGAGTCACCTCACAGCCTTGTCATTAAAGCCCTGGGTCCTTGTTGCAACAAATGACTTGGCTTTGGAATAGTGCTAAGAGCAATCTCATGTTCTGAGCATAACAAGCTCCCTCCCCCACACTCAGGGAGTGACCCATTCTTCTGGGGTGGACACATTCATGGGTTTCTGAAAATTGAGCCTGTGTGAGGGATGCTCTTCTGTCTTCTGCAGAGGGTGGGGCTGGTCAGATGCTTGAGAGACTGTGGTGCTGATTTCAAGGACATGCAAATTGGGGTCAGAGATGAACTGTTTCTAATTCTAGACTATATTTTGATGTGGGAAGACAAGGCGATCCATAAAACGTGGCAGTTATTTGATAGCTGGTAGCTGAAGAGAGATTTTTGTGAGGAGAATACATAAATCTAATGGGACTTTTATTAAACTATTTGGCATGATATAAACTAATTCCTTCCTTCCATAAAGCACATTTTAACAAACCCATGCCACTCAAAACTTTATTGTGTGGATTTGCATTTTAAGGGATGGCAACAAAAATCCTGTTTCATGGCTAGTAGAAGGTGAAAGTGAAGTCTCTTGGGGAGACAGCTGTGGTTTACACTATTGTCTTATGTGAGTCAAACTGCTAAAATTGCTGCATCCCATTTGGTTCCACAAACAGCATCCAGCAGCCTCTTGAGTACCAGATACCCTGGTGGCCACTGGAAATTCACAAATAAATAGATCTGCCTCCTGACTGTAAGATGTGATCTGTGCTAACTAATTTGCAGGGAATATTAGCAATATTAGTCATTTTTTCAATATGTATGAAGAACTTTTAGATAATATTAACTTTGCATATGTGCATGTGTATGTATGTGTGTGCCTGTGTGTATGCATGTGTGTGCATATGTGTGTAAGTAGGCATGCAGTTTGCTGGTGCTGGGTGTGTAGATGTTCACACTTTAATACTCAAGACATCTGTAGTAGTACACAGACCCCTCTTCTAGTTTTTTTTTTTTTTTTTTTTTTTTTTTTTTTTACTCTCCACTCCCTTTTTCCTTCCTGTAAGATAGAACTAGATGGTGCTTTCTACAAATTTATCAGAAAAAATAAAGTGTTCTTACAGCTTGGACTAATCTTGGGCTCATGGGCACACACTTGGCCCCCACTGAACAGTAGCTAAAGGGGGATGATTAGGAATACAGAGATACAAACACATATGTTGCACTTGCTGGTGTTTAGAGGTGACAAGGGGTCATTTTGCATGGGAGACCAGGAGAAACAAGACCCATAGACAAATTTCTCAGTAGGTATAGCCTAGCTTCTGAGGGCCATTTGTGATCCTGAGTATGGTTAGTGACCCCTGGCCTAGTACCCTTGAGTTTTTTACAGAAATACTCAAGGCATGTTCAAACAAGCTGAAAGCTCCTGGAGAGGTCCAACTATGTACATCCAGAACCAGGATTCGAAGGCACTGCTGCTTAGTGCTAGGTCAGTGCCGCTGAACAAAGGCATTTGATGATGTCATGTCCTGGACAGAAGAGGACTTTTTAGCAAAAATTCTCTCGCCAGCTGGTATGCTAGCACAGCCCTTTAATCCCAGCACCAGGGAGGCAGCGCTAGGCTGTGGTCTATGAGTTGCATGATGCTTGAGTGACTCTGTTTGCAAGCAGAGTGTGTGTTCACCTCAGGAGTTCCTTATCTCCTTACTGAAAATGACACTGGGTAAGCAGGGAGCTAGATATGAGTGACTGAGGATGCTGCAGCTGTTTCTTGGTAGCTGTGTCTCCTGGTGGTCAGGGTGCCCTTTGTGACCAAGCACCCCTGAAGCCACAGTTTAGTGGTTCCTGCTGTATCAGAAATTAAGCCCTCAGGGCAGTGGTTCTCAACCTGTGGGGTCACACAAACCACTTTTTCATGGGAATTGCATATCAGATACCCAGCATATCAGATATTTACATTACAATTCATAACAGTGGCCAAGTTACAGTTATGAAGTAGCAATGAAATAATTTTATGGTTGGAGGTCACCATGACATGAGTGTGGCAAGCCACAAAAATATACTATGGAGATTCAGCTGTGTATTAAAGCTATACTTTGATAGCCAAGGGTCTGTCAAAAGGCAAGCCATTTATTATGAATATTTGGTGCTATTCAGCTCTTAATATCTCAGCTGTCTTCTACTATGAAATTCTTGCACGCCCAATTATTTCTAGACCTGTTGAACTAACTCCCCCTGAGCCTAAGAGAAAGCTGACCATAGCTTTGCTTCTTGTGCAAATGAAGCTCAGACCTTACCTCTGCCTCAGGGCCTAGCAGCTCTCCAGAGCAATTGACTGAGGACAAAAGAGATTTTTACATATCAAGGTGGAAGGTAGAACAACATTCCTGAGGAGGCAGAGAACTGAGTGGCCAGGGATAGAAAGGGCAGACATTTTCTGTAGAGCCGACAGAATGACTTGGCTAGAGAGAAGAGAGGAAGGCAGAGGCTTTGTAGGCAGTAATGCAGAACTCTTGTAGAGTCCATTAGTGCCAGGAGTAGAGTGTAGTAGAGATGGAGAATGAGGATATAAAGGACAAAGATGAGGCTAGAAGCCTAAGAGCTTAGTTGTTAGCAGGACTATGAGAGGAAACCAGATGGAACTGAAGCTATGTAGACAGGATTTCAGACCAGAGAAATAAAGTAGATGGATAAAGAGCTTGGTGTGTCTAGAGTTATTCCTGCTCTGAATGCCTGATGGTGCTATAGCTGTATTGATAGAATTTTTGTCTTAGAGGAATAAAGTTAACAGACATAAAAGCATAGTATATGTAGATTTTTTTTCCCCTCAGATATCCCATGCTGGACATAGCAAAATCCCTGGGATCCCTGGGTATTCAATACATGAGGAACTGTATTAAAGGACTGCAGCATTAGGAAAGTTGAGAACCACTGCTCGAGGGTATTCTCTGACATATATGCACCAATGAAGGGGCTGCATGCTCTAAAGAGCTCATATTACTTTAATTACCTGTGGTTTTGACACTCCCTCTTTGGTGGAGATCATAGGGAAGAAATACCCCAAAAGAGAGATCTAGTCCACCATTATTGGGAGGGAAACAAGGTCATCTATCTCATAAATATTCATTAGAGACTTTATACTGCACAACATAGAACCTACTGGTATGTTTCTGTTTTAGGGCAGTCCACCCCGTCTCTCTTCTGGGCTGTTTGCTTTGCTAAATAAAATTCCACTCAAACTTCTCTTTTCTGAATTTTTTTCTCTTAACAAACAGTAACTGAAGAATGCTTCCATGACAAAAAGCCTTAGGAGGGGGAGCTGGGAGAGGTGTGGGAGCCCAGGTGAGAGACTGGCTCCCCCATTTTACTCGAGGGTACTCTTGAGGAGTGAGGGATAAGAGATTTAGATAGAAGGATAGAGGGGCGAGAAACAGAAACACAGGACAGCCTCAGGAGGCCTGGACCTTTATCCATTGGCCTGTCCTATCTCTTCTAAAGGGCTATTTATAGAAATGCCAAGGGGTGGAGCAAAAGACTTCTCCCTATATCAACCAAGTGTAGACCCTTCCAATCATCTAGAAACCATGCACATGGTCAAGCAATCCCATAATGCAGCCCTTCTGGGTAAAGCAAGCTCAGATCTCACTAGGAAAACATGGGCCTCCACAATTCCCTTTTCTTGATATAAAAAAGGACCCCCCAGGCTTCTCAGATAGACTGTGCCTGTCTTAGGTCATCCTTCTTGATTAATTTTACATATATACATTCAGGAAGTTATCATGAAGAAAGTTGCCCGTCTTTGGCCACCAGCCTCTGGCAAGAGGGGGTACAGAGCTTAACTCAGCTTTAACCCAGGTCCCTACTAAGAACTTGCAAACATCCACAATGATCTCTATAGCTGTCACACTTCCCAGTAAAGGAGTAGAGGATAATAAAGATAGAATATCCTTATTGGAATGGGTCTAAGGTGATTGCAGCAGTCTTAGCTGCGCCAAGCCCTTTTCGTGGATCAAAATTCTCTCCTAACAGATGTTCAATAAAATTTTTGAGAGACTATTTTGATTCACTGGAGAAAACAGTCATTTCAAATCATTTCAAAGTATTCACTCAAGTAAACAAAAACCTGTGCTAACTATAAAAACACTTTTAGCTGTTTAGGTAGCTCATCTATACCAGTGTTACAAACTAACTTGACAGTGTTACAAACTAACTCTTTGTGGGATGCCTATCCTTTCCAAACAGAAATAGAAGAGTGGAAACTTAGAAAGAAGGCAGAAAAGCTCCCCTAATTATGACATCTTCACTTAAGTGTTCCAAGGGCTACTGAGATCATAAAATTATGTTTTAAGCTATCATAAAAATATTCAAATATATATGAAGGTAAAAGAACAATAAAAACTTCAAGATGCTTCTAATGTGATTGATTTGGTTATCCTTTAAAAATTAATGTTATCTAATTTGTCTGGACTAGACAGATATTGATGGAGTAATAAAAACAATTCTAGTATAAACTTACATTTAAAATTTACACTTTTTACAAACTTACATTCAACATTTAAACTTACATTCAACATTTACACCTTTTACAAACTTATATTCAAAAGGAAACTCTATAGGAATATTTTACAAACTTTAGCACATATCTAGAAGAGATTTCTTAGAAGAACTATTTACCAAATTTATATTCAAGAAGAAACTTTATTAGCAAACATCCAGAAAGAATCTCTTAGCAGAACTAACTTATTTTCTTTCAACAAGACAGAGAGTACACAAATCCTGAGTTACCATAGTAAAAATTATAAGTGAAATCAACACTGCTTTATTTCTGAAAGTTCAGAGTTAGTGGTCAGCTTTAATATCATTCTGAAAGTTACTTCAGTTCTTCTGGAGCTGACATTTCTCTGTTTAACACATTGTACCAAACTCAGGTAGCCAGCAAGCTTCTGAAGGTACAGTTTCCCCCTTCCTAATTTTTAAAAGCTGTTTCTTAAGATTGCCATTGTCCTTGAGGAGTATAAAGAATGCCTATTTTATGTTCAATTCACCATCTTGCTTTTTCATAGCAAATAATTCCCACCTGACAGGCAAGCTGTTTGCCTGTTTCTCATTCCCTGGAGGCAAGCTAACAAAGCTTGTGAAAAAATTAGCATCTTGAGCTGAAAAAAAAAAAACCCAGAGTTTTTGGGCAGAGCAGTACTGGTATCTCTTTTACAGACTACATTTCCCAAAATGCCTTTCTCTATATCATCATGCCATTATGAACCAACTACATTTTCCATGCTGCCTTTCTGGGTCTAGGAGAAAACTTCAATTCACACTGTCTGTATTCAAGCATTTGCTTTTACCACAGGAGGTTTTTTGAGTCAAGATTTTGCTCTTTTAACAAAGGGAAAATTTGTTCTCCCTGAGCTGGTATTGATAGGTGTATTTCCTTCATCTGACATTTTCCGAGAGTGGGCCATGTGTAGCTAGAGTTTTTCTCTTTGAGTCCTGCCAAGCCTTGGCAGTCCTGTAGCCCACTTATAAAATGAACATACAGATGCTTATATTATTTAAACTGCTCAACCATTAGCTCAGTCCTACCATTGTCTAGCTCTTACTCTTATACTCAGCCCATCTCTGTTAATCTATATGTTTTCACATGTTTCATGGCTTTACCTGCTGCCTTTACATGATGCTCCCTGGATGGCAGGCTGGCATCTCCTCCTCTCCGCCTCTCTACCTTCCTGTTCTCTCAATTCTCCTCTCTGCTAGTCCTGCCTATACTTCCTGCCTGGCTACTGGCCAATCAGTGTTTTATTTATCAATCAATCATCCACAGCAACCATGTCTATTTGCCCATACACATTTGGACAGGTGCTTTGGTGCCAGAAGCAAAAACTCCCAGGGGCTTGCTCCCCCATCTTTCTGGGTCAGTGAAAGAAAATGAAAGTACTTGAAATAAAGCTTTTTCAGTAAGATTTTTTTTTCTAGGATTGATCCTCTGCTTGCCCCCACTTGTCCCCTCCCCTGATGCCTTAGCTGAGGCTCAGTTTCTCTGCTAACTTCTTCCACACCAGCAGCTCCTCCCTGGGTCCTGCACTGCTTTTGCTATGGCTCCACCTTGGGGGATTCTGCCCCTGCTTAGCTTTCTGCCTGCACTTTCTTGGGCATAGGCTTTGACTGTAGGAGATTCTGGCTGCTGTTTTTACTGGCTTGAAGGAGAGACAGGACTAGCAAAGAGGATTTGTCATATTCCAAGATATTTTTGTTTTTTTCTTAGAGTAATTACAGGTGATTTCCCCATACTGATAGATGTTATTTCTAGGTGAATCTAATTTTGTCCTTACAGGAAGAAAAGAGATCTGAGAATGAAAAATCTGAAAAGCTTTCACTTTTTTTAGGGAAAGATTACTAGCTTTTCTCCAAGACTTCTGTTCCCTAAACTTGGCTTCATGGCCAAGAGGAAATTAATTCTGATGGTACAATGTTTTCATACAGTGGCAATGCCAGCAGTATGGTGATATTTTATTTGTACTGAAATGTGATTTTAATTTTATGTTAATAAATAAAGTTGCCCTGGGGTCAGAGCTATTAGAGCCATAGCAAGAGCGTGGTGGTTAGAAGAGCTAGGTAGATTTCTGTGTGTTCAGGGATACAGCCAGTATTGGAGACATACGCCTTTAAGACCTGGAGGGCGGTACTTACAGGCAGTGACAAGGCAGTCATGTGGTTGGGTTTACAACCAATGAGAAGGCAGAACAGAAAGACTATTTAAAGACAGACAAACAGGAAGAAGCGCTCTCTCGGGGAAGCTAGGAGCACTGCAGGAGGTAAGATTTTATCTCTGAGCTCTGACCTCTCAGCTTTCTCTTTTACATTGGCTCTGTGTTTCTTATTTTAATAAGACGATTGGTTACATCTACACAGCAGAGTAAAGAGGTTTATTTCACCCCCACTGCCTGAGGGGAAATTCTTTCCCTGTAGCTCAGGGCTTAGATCTAAGCTATCCACAGGCCAAAAGCTTCCATAGGAATCGTTTTCTGCCCATTTTCTTTCATAGTATTTTTTCATGACTCTGATTCTTCTCAGGAATTTGCATTCATAGCCCCATAGTTGGAAATCAAGGAACATAGTCCTCTGTCTTGTTGCTTATCTTATTCTACCTTACCCTAAGTTTCCTTTTACCCAATATCCCTAATTCTACTCTTACTCTAAATGTCTTCTTACACTATATTCCTATATTCTACCTTACATTTTTTTTTCTTAATTTTTATAGATAGAAATTAAGAGAGAGAGAAAAAGAAAAAACCTAGATAGCAAGATATATGCTGCAACTTCACTTTTCAACTTCGGCATTCTGTCACATAACTTTCACTCCTGAGAATAAAACACCATTGCCTTTATATTTTAATTCCTTATCAGGCATGCCTTCTTATACCCATGATGCCCCCTGACACTTCTTTCACCAAGGCCCTTGTCCCTGTTCCTGGCACCATCTGTGGAAGGCCAGCTGGAAAACCAGCTCCCACATTTTACACTAGGATACTCTTGAGGAGTGAGGGATAAGAGATTTAGATAGAAGGATAGAGGGGCGAGAAACAGAAACACAGCATAGCTTCTGGAGGGTTGGATCCTTATCCACTGGCCCCTTCTGTCTCTTCTAAAGGGCTATTTATAGAAACGCTAAGGGGTGGAGCAAGAGACCTCCCCCTAGTTCAGCCAAGTGTATACTCTTCCAGTTACCTAGAGACCATGCACATGGTCAAGCAATCCTTTAATGCAGCTCTGCTGGGTAAAGCAAGCTCAGATCTCACTAGGAAACCTTTGTGGGCCTCCACAGAGAGGTGATTGTTTATTTGTGTTTATGGGTGCTGCTGTTTCAGTTAGACATCTTGCTGGGGGATTTATATTTAAAGAGCCATCAATTTCTGAGGCTGAGAGGAGTTGTGTGCCACACCACAGACAACCAAGCATGGCTAGGTGTCATGGATACTATGGAAGCTAATGCTGAGCCTTAGGTTTTAAGACCCAAAGTATCACTGAAGTCATGCCCATTGTTAGCATTTACTATTATGTAGAATAAACTGAGTCCATAGTTAGAGGCTATTTGGCTCTTTTATTGATTGTCCTTGGATCTGAGATAGCAAGAGCTAAGCAGTAGAGGGAATGGTTTGAACTCTTCAGATTTACTGGTGGGGAGCCACTCTTGCACTTAAGAATAATTCTAACAGTGTTCTAGGAAAACAAACATACAAAGCACTCAAATAGACACAGAACAAAACGCCTGTGTATGTAGACTGACAGGCTCAACACATTCCAAGAAAGATAAAGGGTGTGGGAGTCAATATTCCAGGGAATATTTGCATGAAGAGATAGAGACAGAATCCCAGGAGCATCTGAGCAGAAAAAAAGAAACATGTTAATGGAGAGGGAGTGAAATACAAAATTAGACCTCATCACTAAGTGGCAAAAGCAATTAGTAAATCATTCAGGGTCAACAATTATATCCACCTACTACTATTGCTGCATAACAAATTGACCCAGCATTTGGCTTAATGCCAATATTTTATCATATGGATTCCATGGGTCAGGAATTTGGAGATTGCACAGAAAGATTTAATTAATTAATTAGTTAATTAATTGAAATACTGATCTACGGGAACAGTGCTGTCTGGATCCACAGGAAACAGTGCTGTCTGGATCTATAGGAGGGAACAGTGCTGTCTGGATCCACAGGAAACAGTGCTGTCTGGATCCACAGGGAACAGTGCTGTCTGGATCTACAGGGAACAACAGTACTGTCTGGATCTATGGGAACAGTGCTGTCTGGATCTACAGGGAACAACAGTAATGGAACAGTGCTGTCTGGATCCACAGGAAACAGTGCTGTCTGGATCCACAGGAACAGTGCTGTCTGGATCTACGGGAACAGTGCTGTTTTTGCTCTAGGCATTTGCTGCTCTGCTCTTTCTTCTGTACAGAAATGGGTTTTCCAGGCCAGGAAGGGAAGCTATTTTCCATACTTTAAATGTCTCAGTTTTGAATTCTTCTTAGAGTCCCAAGCACTTTTTTTTTTTTTGCCATAGGATGTAGCACTACCTTAGCCTGGGTTTCATGACACCAGATTACTGCTTGCCCCTTCCCTCCATATTGCTTCTTCCCAAATGGTCTACCTGGGGGGTCGCTCTATTGAGACCTCACATGGACAAACTTGGTTCCTGCCTAGAGCACATTCACTCATATCTTAATGACCCAGTGCACCATTCTTCACACCTTCCCTACCCTGGGATACTTGCTATATTTCCGGATGACAGTCAGAACTAGTTTTGAGGAAAAACTGTCCCCTTGCAAACAAGTTGACCGAAACAATCACTTTCCTGTGCCTTGCTGCTGTATCGTTATTAAATTGTAAGTTCCTCAGGGAAAACCAAATCAAGTTTGAAAAAATAGTTTTCAGAAAGGTGAGGAAATGAATATTTAAGGCCAGGGCTAAAGGAGAGTCCCTCCACACTACCATGTCTCCCACATATGACAAAGCCTACTATTATTCTCTATAGAGCATGATTTCTGTTCACCTGCTCCCACTTCTACACCTGAAGTTTATCCTATGGTTAAACAAATGAAAGCCACTAGCCTGTGTATACCTCACTAGCATTTATTTATTTGTCTTTTTTTTTTTTTTTTTTTTTTTAATTTCTCTGTGTAAGCACCCTGGTTGTCCTGGAACTCTCTCTGTAGATCAGGCTGGCCTCAAACTCACAGAGATATACCTACCTCTGCCTTCTGAGTAGTGGGATTAAAGGTGTGTACCACCAATGCCAGCATTTTAAAAGGAAGCATCAAGTTTCATTTTGCACTGAAATTCTATCCCTTTTCCAATTGTTTTATGGAATCTAGCAAGTGCTGGATATTCCTAAGAATCCAAGAGTCCTATTATACTAATTGTTAAAACGTCTCTTCCTAGAATGGTATGCTGTTCTTAATGAAGAAACAGAGGCCTGTCTTGATGAGACTAGCAGAACTGCATTGAAAGCAAGATGATGTCATGAGACCACACCACTCTCAAGTCCTTTCTTGGAGCAACATTTGAAGTTGGAGAAGGCATGATTTGCTCAAAGCTCAGCCATTGATTAGGATACACCTGTCATACTAGAGTTTGGAGTTCATTTCCCCTTTGGGTCACAGCAAGCAGCACCCGCCAATCATCCTTTGAATGAGATGGGTTTACCCTCTCAGTTTCTCCTGTAGGTCCTTGTAGATATGGGAGTTGTGCCCTAGTACTGGCCTTTTTCCTGGGAAGGAGCCTTTTCTCTCCTGGTTTCTGCCAAGTGTGTGTAGGAGGTCACTAAATATAGTCATGTCAGATTACCAAAAGTAGACTACAGAAATGACTATGGTTCCATAAAATTACAGTATTTTAATGTTCATATTAGTCTGTGTACAAACACTGGTGCTCACACAATGAGAAAATTAGGAAGAGATGTATGGCAGTATTTGTTGGATTTTAAGAGAAATATATAGTGAAGAGAGTCTTCTTAGAATTGTTATTCTCCTGAAATGATCTCACCAGAACAAGCAAAAATATCCTCCTTAAAACAAAACCGGCAACAACAACAGAAAAGAATCAACTTTCTTCTTAGAAGAAAGAGTCAAAATCCAGCATGACCACTCCAGAGGGCCAGTGAGAATGCTGGGCTGTGTCCTGTGCTTGCCTGTCCATGCCAGGTTCAGGTGAGGGCACTTCGACCTTCCCCTCCTCTTCCTCCAATGATTAAGCACTTGATTGATTGTAGAGGTGAAACCATTGGATGGGAAAGCCATCTATGAATTTTGGTTTTTAATGAAAAAGTGCATCATATTTTGAGTTAAAGGTGAGGGTGAAGTGACTGTCCTTCAAAACAACTGCTGAAACTGTGTTCTAAAGACAGAGCTTGGCAAACTTATTCCACTGAAGCAATTTCCTCAAGGATATTACAAAGACCTAGCACTGTAGCAGGAATCTTAAATGGTCTTATTAATAAGACAAACCCAGAGCCAGGTATTGGGGTAAATGCTGGAAGATCAGAGAAGCAGAACAAGCCATAGTCACCTCACCTCACCAGTTCCTCAGCTGATCTTGTTTCCTCAGACTGGAAGCCTCTGTGTCCTCATTCAAATGGATCTCAGATGAACTGCTGCTCAAAAGCCTGAAAGCTTAACCAGCTCTAGTTCCTGGTCCTCACACCTTATATACCTTTCTGCTTTCTGCTATTACTTTCTGGGGTTAAAGTCATGAGTCACCATGCCTGGCTATTTCCAGTGTGGCCTTGAACTCACAGAGATCCATGCCTCCAGAAGGCTAGGGTTAAATGTGTGAGTGCCACCATTTTCTAGCCTCTGTATCCAGTGGCTGTTCTGTTCTCTGACCCCAGATAAGTTTATTAGGGTGCACAATATTTTGGGGAACACAATACCACCACATAGCACCAAACCCCAGAATGCCCTACTATACTTTTGCTTGGATTCTGCTAATATCAGCAGCCCACTTAAATCAGAAAATTGGACAAAATTACAGAAAGCTTTCTTCTCTGGGGATTCTCCTGGCTGTTCTCAGGGACCATATTGACCCTCTGGGCTATGTATTGGAAGTGAGCCAACCTGAGTTCTGGGCCTCTACTTCACACCCTATCAGTGACTTTCTTGTAAGGTGTGGTTACAGGTGGCGTCAGTGTGCTTCCATTTGGCTACCCGAGGGAACCTCTGGCTTTTATTCTGAGCAAACAGCACCTCTGTTTCTCGAGTGTTAGCAGCAACACAATGCTGACAAGTGGTTTCCTGTCTTTGGTTTTTGTTTCCTTGAGACACAGGCTTGTTAAGTTGGCTACACTGCCCTTGAACTTGAGATCTACTTGCTTCAATTTCCTAAGAGCTGGGATTATAGGTATATATTACTATGCCCAGCTAAACCAATTCTTAAATATCCTCTATATCAAAGACACCTAGAAATCTCTAAACCCCTGTTTATCAATCGCCACTGAGGCAGACTAACACCTTTGTTTTTCCCTTTGCTAAAGGCACAATCAATTTTGTCCTTAAACACCCGGCTGCATACTCTATCCTGGGAGATGTGGCCCTACCATGACATGGACACTCAGTTCATCCCAGCCTTCAGTCAGCTCTCTTCAGACAGAGCTTAAGTTTCAGATTGATTGGAAACATTTTCTACAGTGCTACCCAGTACCATCTGGGCCAGCTGCACTATCAATTGGCAAATAATGATGTTTGAACAAATTGAGCACTTTGCAATCGTGTGTGTGTGTGTGAGTGTGTGTGTGTGTGTGTGTGTGTGTGTATGCTTGATGGTTAACCAGCTCCGTGTTAAGAAAGCCAGAACTGCCTGTGCTTCCCTTCACTTGATCTATTTCAGTGCAGTCCACCATTTGCCTGATGTTTGCTCAGCACTTGGTAAACAAGGAGCTTTCAAAAAAAGGTAGAAAAGTAAATCAATATCTCTGCCCATTTAGATAGACTCTCACCATTCAGGGACGTTTGCCCAGTGCCGGGGAGGAAAGCAAGATGTCAGCGTATCTTACAGACCAGAGGAGGAGCCTTGTAATTTCATCTAAGCAACCAATGGCATCCAATGAGCTGCTAGCCTGGATTCAGATGACCAGGGTTTTAAGCTGTGGGTTGAAGGAGTAACACCACATACCCATGTTCCCTTCTGATGATAGGCATCTTTTCAATTGATAAGATCACCAGCTTATCTATCTTGTTGTGGGAAAAAACTCTCAGTAGCACCAGAGTCTAAATGTCATTATTAAATATACAATCTCTTCATGGCTTTATTTCCCTCCATTGAGAGGTAGGACCCATGTCCTTGCTCTTGACTAGAGCAACTATCTACCCAGCATGGCATAAGAGATGCCACTTGGGCTGGGGATTTAGCTCAGTGATAGAGCACTTGAGCACTTGCCTAGCAAGCGCAAGGCCCTGGGTTTGGTCGAGAGAGAGAGAGAGAGAGAGAGAGAGAGAGAGAGAGAGAGAGAGAGAGAGAGAGAGAGAGGCCACCTGACTGCCATGACAGGGCAGTGAAAGGCTGTCTATTTTGAAAAATCTAGAGGAAGAAAGGCACCATGTAAGGAGGTCCAACTGTCCTGAGATTGACTTGCCGGAAAACCTAGTATCCTCATAGGAGCTCCCATCTTGTGATCCTATGAGTGGTTGTCTTGGACATCCAACACTGATGAATCTCACTGCCACCTGCCCCAACCTATGTGGGATAAGCGGGAGTTCCCAGGCTCATTCCAAATTCTGGACCAACAAAATGACAATCAAATAGAATTTATGTTGCTTCTGGTCTCTGGGTTTAGAACAATTTGTTCTACCTTAGTATCACCAAGAACTGCTAATTACCATTGTGTGTGTAAAGAGACTGGAATTTCTGAAACTTGTAGTTGCACTATTTCCAAGTTGGTTGCTTTATATCAGCCGTTTCCTTGTTTGAAACCAGTGATTCATGTTTATACCATAAGACTTTTCTAATTAATCAGTCAATTGTAAGTGAACCCCAAATGACTGAGAACAGGTGGCTAAGAAGTGAAATAGTGCTATTTTACATGTTTCCTTGAAGAGCTATTGGGGTAAGGATGGACATCCCAGGCTTACAGTTTGTGAACAAGGAAGTGATGACTATGTGTTGTTAGGTTGCCATTGTGTCACTTAGGAGGCTCCTTGGAGGCGTTTCCTCCAGGCTTGGCTCCTCTTCATGCCCTCTTCTTACTGACTTGCCCAGTCTCCAATTCACCATCAGGTTTTCTGCCCAAATTCAGCCATTGGGGAGAAAAGAACAAATACTCGTGTGTGGGGGGGTATTGTGTCCCCCAAAATATTGTGTATTCTAATAAATTTATCTGGGGTCAGAGAACAGACAGCCACTAGATACAAAGGCTAGAAAATGGTGGCACTCACACCTTTAATTCTAGCATTCCAGAGATAGAAATCCCTCTGGATCTCAGTGAGTTCAAGGCCACATTGGAAACAGCCAAGCATGGTGACACGCCTTTAATCCCAGAAAGCCAGCCTTTAATCCCAGGGAGTGGTGGTAGAAAGTAGAAAGATATATAAGGCGGTTGAGGACCAGAAACTAGGGCATTTGGCTGGCTAGGCATTTGGCTGGTTAAGATTTGGCTGGTTAAGCATTTGGCTGGTTAAGCTTCAGGCTTTCCAGCAGCAGTTCAGCTGAGAGCCATCGGGATGAGGACACAGAGGCTTCCAGTCTGAGGAAACAGGACCAGCTGAGGAATTGGCGAGGTGAGATAGCTGTGGCTTGTCCTGTCTCTCTGATCTACCAGCATGGACCCCAATAACTCGCCTCGGGTTTGATTTTATTAATAAGAACTTTGAAGATTCCTGCTACACTCGTGGATCATCAATCACCCAGCTGCCATCTGACATTATAAGGGGATAGAAGTTTCTGCATTGTTTACTGTGTTTCCTAGTTAGTATTGGCTGTCAAGTTGACATAGCCCAGAATCACCTGAAAAGAGCCTCGATTGAGTACTTGCCTGTATCTGTGGATACATATGTGGGGCATTGTTTTGATGGTCTGAATTGATGTGGAAGGTCCCAGCCTACTATGGGTGGCACCATTCCCTGGGCAGGTGGTCCTGGGCTGCATAAGAAAGCTCACTGAGCATGAACATGGGAGTGAACCAGTAAGCAAGCCAGCAACTGAACAATCCTCTATGGTTTCTGTCAAGCTCCTGAGTGAGACCCTACCTTGACTTCCTCAGTGATGGACTGTGTAAGCTAAACCATTTCTTCCTCAAGTTGCTTTTGGTTACAGTGTTTTCTCACAGCAGTAGACAGAAAGTAGGACACGGTGCTTCATGGATGCAGAGATGGGAGCGACCCAAGAGTCAGCCACCTGCTCTGTTTGATTGGCACATTTAGGCCCACAATTTTCTGAGTCTCATTATATGGTGGTACTTTCCTTTCTCTTAAAAATGCTTAACATTTGAAGAAGAAATTGTGGTCGAGTACTCTGGACCCTGGAAATTCTTACTCTGATACTTGGTGGTAGATATTAATCCTAGGTCCAGAGGACCTGGTACCTCAAGACCAAACTGGGTCCCATTGAAAGTCCATCTCTGGAACATGAGAGGGCCCCTTGCCACTGCTTTTCTGCACCTCAGTCTTGAGACCACGCTGGCAGGAACTCTTTCAGACGCAAAGGACTTGAACTGGTAAGCAATAAACTGTAATACTTGGGGAAGTAGTAAGCCCTCTGAGTCTATTTCTTTTGGTGAAAAGGGAGAGGACCAAGTGAAGTCGACTGTATTATGAACATACAGATATCTGAATTTGAAGGTGTATACATACGAAATGACATCTAATAAAAATAGTAGAGAAATAATAGCACTGATATGAATTTACTGATTAGTGTGTCGTGCGTTTACTGTATTTGTGAGCACATTAGTCTAATTTAATCCTCATTACTTCTATCACCCCCATTTTACAAATAAGGATGGGGAAGGTTTGGCAAAAATGACTTTGGTAGAAAATATACAAGGTAGGATTTAAATCTGGCTGTTGAGCTCAGAAGATGTGCTCTTCTTTTTTCATTTTTGTAAAAATGTATTTTATTCTAAAATGAGTCTATAAAAGCAGAAATCACATACAAAAATACAGATTACTGCAACATGTTGGCAAAATAGCTCCCAGCTGGACTTGAGTAAGGAAGAACAGGATCTGTATGTCTGGGGCAGCTGGAGGCCAGAGTCCAACCAGAGGCCACTGTCAGCCCATCACTAATCTGTAAACAATAGTTTCAAGTGGTAGTTAGCACTTTAACTAACTCTTAAACCACCTTAAAAAATGACACTTTGCAGTTGTCCAAGTTTATGGGGACAGTGAGATGCTTTGAAATATGTATACCATGGGTGAT
Organism: Peromyscus leucopus; assembly: GCF_004664715.2. Classification (NCBI taxonomy): domain Eukaryota; kingdom Metazoa; phylum Chordata; class Mammalia; order Rodentia; family Cricetidae; genus Peromyscus; species Peromyscus leucopus. Next base: position 119,888,605 of record NC_051066.1, on the reverse strand, counting down.
AATCCAGTCAGGTCACTTGTCATTTACACGTCCATGCTACGGCAAATAAACATCATTGCCCTTGGAGAAACAGTAATGGCACAGGGCTGTGGAGAAAAGGGGAGGATGCTTCTGGCTGGCCTCAGTGATCACTAAGTGGGGAGGCCCAAGAAGCCTTTGTTCTTCACTTTCATCCCCAGCTACTGGCCTTCTTCACAAACATCACTATGAGCATCTCCTGCTCCCTCTGCAGGGAGGAATGTGATGACCACAGATGAGATAGAGCACGGAACATAATATTTTGTGATATTAGTCACATTCAGAGTGGAAGTCATAACATCACCATTTCCTTTTCCTTTGTCAATTTTTACTTTGAAGTAAGAAACATGGAAAAAGTGGGTTGGGGAGACGGCTCAGTGGATAAAGTACTCACTATGTAAGTTTGAGGTTGCATCCTCAGCACCCACATAAAAGTCAGGAGCAGTGGTGTAGTCCCTACTTCTGACTTTAATAACTCATCCTAGCCCACAAGTGTCATCTTGACCCACTTGCTGTACTTTTCTGAACCTTAAAATTGTTAAATAAATTTGGAGATTTAGTGTATTTTCTTTTCAAATCACAAGGGATGGTGGGCATAAAAATGCTTCGAAGCCTATGAATCAGCATGCTGTCAATATTTTTACTGTCTCTTTAAGAATATCTGCTGTTCTCACACTTTACAGCGTGGTTCTCAACCTTTCTAATGCTGTGACCCTTCAATGCAGTTCCTCATGTTGTGGTCTCCTGACCATAAAATTATTTTGTTGCTACTTTTAACTGTAATTTTGCTACTGTTATGAATCCTAATGTATGCAGAATAAGGGTTTTGACCCACAGGTTGAGAACTGTTGGTCTATAGGTAGATCATTCAGTTCTGAGATCTGCCTTTCAGGCTTGGCTAGAGTGCCTGTGAACTTTTACAAAAACCAGAGCTTATATTGGGAAGGATTGGCTCTGAAATTGGACTTTCGAATTGGACACACACACAAACCCACATGTATGGGACACAAATGAATAAATAATCTTAACTCTAAGGTTTGGGGGTCATCCCCTCACATACTGCTTCCTCTCAACCTTTGAGAGGACACTGCTTTGAGGCTCTTTAATTACCCTTTCAATTTTCATGAACTGTTTTTTTTTTTTTTTTTTTTTTCCATGTCAGGTGGGTTGCACTTGAGGGTAAAAAAAGTGGCCAGTTTGCACTGTAGGATGGTTCACGGCTCAACCTCCTTTTTATAATCTGGGTAAATGACTTCACTGCTAGATAAAATTAATGTGATATTTATAAGAGTGTAGACAGCACATATTTGCTGGAGAATCCAGTAGTGCCTGGTATTCCTACAGAGGCAACGAGACACATTTTCTTACACAGCATTGGAGGAAGTGTCACAGGTCATGTGCTGAGTCCACCCGGCTGCTGCTGTGACCTTCCTTCCACAGAATTTGTTCTGGCAAGGAGATAAAGAGGGACTTCTGGGAAAAACTTTTTCTTTCCACCTCCTCATCCTCTTCCTCCTCCTCCCCTTCTCTCTTCTTCCCCTCCTCCTTTCTTCTTCCACTCCACGAATAAAGGAAGATCTCTGTTTCATTTTCTCAGCCATCCTTCTGCTTCCTGTCTTTGGAGGTAGGGGTAGGAACTTGCACTACTTGGACACACAGGAACTATTTTGAAACCATGAAGAAACTGGAGAAAATGCAGACAGCAACTTGGACAGGTTATTGGATGTTAGTCTAGCCTTGGGATTATCTACACTGATTAAGGCTTCCTTGGTTCCTTCTTCCTCTCTCCCTTTTCCTTTTCCCTTCTTCTCTCCTTCCCTCACCTTCCTCCCTTTCTTTCATTTTTTCCCAGGCTGGAAATAGCTTCTTCCTCATCTCCCTCCTAAAAGCTGTGATCACAGACACATTGTTAAAGCCACCTGTGATGGTTAATCTTGGTGGTTAACTTAGCCAGATGTGGAATCAACTAACAGACAGGCAGTTCAGCACACCTATGAGGGATTTTCTTGATCAGTTTAATTGAAGTGGGAAGATACCCTAAATGTGGAGGGACCTTCTGGTAGCAGCTCAGGTGAGAGAGAAGCCTGAGAAGAAAAGAGTTTGCTTTTTGCCATCAAGTTCTTCTAGTAAGGTCCTCTACCCTGTGGGCACCATGTGGCCACTGCTACCTTTCTTCACTGATGTTAGGACCCAGCCTCTTGGCCTTCCATAGTGGATTTAAGACCACTGGCTCTTCAGGAATCCTCCAAGCCTTTAGTTTCAGACTGGAACCACTGAGACATCTGGTCTTGTGCACTGGGTGGCTACCGGGTTCTCAGCCTCTTGAGTGTGAAGTCAGCCATTGTTGAAGTACATAGGGGCATCATGAAAGCCAACTGAATCAATATCCTTCCATATATATCCATGCTGTTGGTTCTGTTCCTCTAGAGAACCCAGACTAATTAGTTCTATTACTGTAAGCCAAAGATTATGAACGGATACATGAGCCTACTGTCTGTGTGACTGACAGAAAGATTTAAAATTGGATTGTTTCACGAGTCCCTGTTCTGTGTGGCCGCTAAGCATGTGAAATCTGACTGGAAATAATTGAGATGTCTGAGAACTAAACCGCGTATGTAAAATACCTCACTTTAATTTTATGCTGGTTACATGTTGAGACAGAAATACTGTGGGTAGTAAGTAAAGTGCTATGGAGATTAATTCCAACTTCTTTCCTCTTTCCAGTGTGGCAGCTTAACATCATGCACTCAGTTGTGGTTCACTTTTCACTCCCAATGCACAGCTCTGCGACAGAAGGACAGACACTGAAATAGTGCTAATGGCTACTTTTATGGTACATGGGGAAATATGTCCTTCCTCTATAAGCTTTGGCATTCCCCACACTGAACACATATCCTTAGGCCACTTCTGTGAGCTTTAGAACTATAAGCTCATAATCAATAAATTAACACATACACAAACATACCCTGGCAATGTGAAGGTAGACAAACGTTAGCTGTAAGGAAGATTTCAAATTTAATAACCCTGTTCTGGAACATTATGCGCACCAAATCTGTGTAGTAGGTGACATTCCCGTTCTCTACAGTTTTCACTCCTGTACAGAGAGCCCACAGAGATGCTGATAGAGTTGTGACATTGAGACGGGTTGTCTGTTTTGAACAGCAAATCCTGCCTATAAAGCTACCCTGCTTTTGAATAATCGGGGCATACTTATGAGTTCAACACAAATAAAAGCTGGCTTGTAAAGGCATTAAGATATATTATCTGGCTCCCGTGTAAGTAGCCATATTTATGGTGATGCTCTTTTCACTGAGAATACAGCGACTTGTAGAATAACCGAGAGATCTCCTGACTCTTGCTTTTTTATCATTCAGGGATGAGTTTATTTTTTCCTCCCAAACCTACAAGTCATTAAAGTTCAGGTTTACCATTGATTTATCTCTTTTGAGGACTTGCCAAGCACAAAGATAAATTACTGGGCCTCAGTGGTTAAGGAAGAATAATGGTTTGTTTGTTTTCAACACTAATTAGTATGTTAATTATTATTAATTTCAATTAAAAAGGCATCCCATGATTCCTAACCTGCTAGTACAGCTGGTGAGAAAGCAGCTAACAGAGTTCTGGGAACCAGTGGTGCATCAATCATGGACCAGGTTGTGGGGAAGTAAGGGGGCCCAGGGTGCGCCTCTGTCCCGTGCTAGCTCTCCCTGCGTTCCTGCCGTCTAGGTCCCCTGGTACTCAGGTGTGTACACTGGAGTCTCCCAGCGGTGTTTCGTGATTGCTCGCCATTCAATGGAAAGCCAAGTGACTTGCTTTGATTTCATCATTTTACTCCCAGCTTAGGTGGCTTGAGGTTGCTGGCCAGGTCAGCTTTCCTCCAAGACTCCAAGATTTCTCTTTCTTTCTTTCTTTTTTTTTTTTTTTTTTTTTTTTTTTTTTTTTTTTTTTCTTTCTTTTTCTTTCTTTTTTTTTTTTTTTTTTTTTTTCGAGACAGGGTTTCTCTGTGTAGCTTTGCGCCTTTCCTGGAGCTCACTTGGTAGCCCAGGCTGGCCTCAAACTCACAGAGATCCGCCTGCCTCTGCCTCCCGAGTGCTGGGACTAAAGGCGTGCGCCACCAACGCCCGGCCAAGATTTCACTTTCTAGGCCAATGAAACAGGTGTTTGACCCAGATGCCGTTTTTTAGCTTTGAGTTTGCCTCCCCCTTCCTTCTCTCTCTGTGGCAGCCTCTCTTACCTCATGCTTAGTGTGTCCATAAAACACATAGATTGACATTTAAAGCCTCAGTTAGTTACACCTCAAATATTCCTACTGTCAATACATATTATTTATTAAATGATGTATGTGTGTTGTAGTATGTATAATTAATAATGCATAAAATTACACTTAATTATGATTATGTACAGCTTCAAACAAAAATTATGTATACTTTTATAATTGTCTATAATCATCTATAATAATGTAGAATACATAAAATTATATATAATTTATGTATTATATACTCATATGCAAATACCATACAATTATGTTACATATGATTATACATAAGAAAACACACATACACATGCACACACACACACACACACACACACGCACACACACTCACACTCATATGAGGGATTCTCTAATTTGATAACTATATACACAAGCTTCCAGAGATCAAAACCTTCTCTGGATGAGAATAGAGAAAGAAAAATTGGTAGTTTCAAAACTGTAATAGAATGTTGCCTCTATTCTATTAAAAGTGCTTTCTAACAGCAGTGAAAATATAACATTGGGGGATGGATGGTAGATTTTTTTTTTCTTTTTATTCTCCTCACTTTTTCACTTAGGGTTGTCATCCCTAAACCGGGCTCCTTCAGAGATAAAGTAGGAATTCCTCGCTAGCTCCCATGTTTTTACCACCTAGCATTTCAGTACCACTGCACACCCAGACTCAGGACACGGCAAACAGCTCATTAGCAAGTCTTGCCTCAGCGTGGGCATGGCACGCAGGCATACAGGCATGATTTACTCAGCCATATTAAGGCAACAGTAAATAAATTTGGCAGCAGTGAATTATATTAGAAAAAACATGACTGAGCAGTTAAAGGTCTTTTTCAGTGAAATCAATGGTAAGTTTGTAGACAGTCTCTTTCCTGTGCGCTAATACGAAAAAAAGTGATTAACTAAAACCTAGTAATAGAAACTAGAAGATATCTTAATTTGTGTTATTATCCCAGGCACTGCAAAATCCAGGGCAGCAGAAGTGGCACCGGTGGAGACACAGTGCCAGCAGCTGCTCCAAGACATCATGGAGTGAAGTCTACTTGAGGGATGCCTCGTTGCCATGACAGCAAGCTTTGCCTTGGAACTGCCCAAACTCTAGGCTCTAGAGCCTCAGAGAGCCAGCTGCACCTCAGAGAAGGGGTGCAGAATATCATTGTGCCTTGGATATTGAGTAGAATGGGGAAATAGCGGTGATATAGCATTTTGTTAAATTTTTGAAGTATGTAGGATGTATTCACTTGGTCCCTGTCTTCAGGAAGCTTGTAGTTAGGTTGGGAAACAGCTATAGGGAAAAGCTTATATGATGTAAGGACTTCCTGTGCCCAGAGGAAGTGCTGCTGTTGCAGGTGCCGTAGCCTAAGAACTTCCTTTGGAAGGAGGCAGGGCTATGCTACAGAGTACCACCCTGTACCTGTTCTGTCTATGGACTTTGAAGTTGGTTTACTTTCATAATGTGTCTGCCCAACTTGGCAGAAGTTTGGTGTTGAGTCTGAGTTTCTGTACAGTTGAGGAAGACAGAAGAGAAGTGAGTAGAGGCACATATCTTGCTAGGAATAAGAGCAGAGCAGAATGAGGCTGGAAGGAGCCCAGATGGAAGGCATACAGGGGATGAAGCCAGAGGTCCTTTCTGGGGCTCTCTCTCTCCAAGCACTTCCAGCTTTTGCAAAGAGATAGCTCATCACTTCAATTTGAGCCTAGCATGCAGGTGTATAGCCATAGTCTACCTGGATTCACTGGGGAAGCAGTTGAACAGCCTGAGAAGATATCTGCCCTCTCTCCAGGCAGAATCTGATTTTTGCAAAACAGACCAAGAAGTTAATGAGCCTAGGTGAGAAATGATTGGAATAAAAAAACCGTGTTTCATCTCTGACTGATTGTTTAAATAAACTTACTTTGGGATAGTTTCAGATTTACACAGAAGTTGAAACTACAAATTTCCATATATCCTTGTGATGGTGTAAACGAGAACGGCCTCCACAGGCACATATATTGGAATACTTGGTCCCAGTTGGTGGAGGTGGAGGTGGAGGTGTGGCCTCCTTGGAAGAGGCGTGTCAGTGGGATTGAGCACTGGGATTTCAGAAGCCGTACCATTCCCAGTCTCTCTCTCTCCATAGTGCTTGTGGACCAGGGTGTATTCTGTCAACTTCTGCTTCAGCACTGTGTCTGCCTACCTCCTACCATGCCCCCATCATGCTAGTCACAGACTCTAACACTCTGAAGCTGTGAGCCCCGATAAACTCTTTTTTCCATACTTTGCCTTGGTCGCAGTCTCTTCACAGCAACAGAAAGGTAACTAAGACAATGCCTTACTCAATCTCCCTTGTTAATATTTAAAACCACTGTCATGAGCATGCTGTGCCAGAAACATAGATGGGCATGCTTGTGCCTTTTCACAATGCCAGAATTTATTGAAAAACAATAAGTTTCATTGGTTTTGATGACTATGATTCACCAGGTACCTCCAGTTTCTTTTGATAGCTGGCTGGCTGGGGCAAACAAGTTATTTTATCCCAATCTTAACTATTAATGTAAACTGATCACATATCAGACATTGCACAATAAACACACACACACACACTATATATATATATATATATACACACACATATATAGTATACATATATATATGTATGATGGGTGCAAAGGGTTGAAAGGCCTCTGCAGGGTTCACTGAGTCCAAGGCTTGCTAAAAGACAGAAGCAGACGGTTGCTGGAGAAGAGAATCTTTGCAGCAGGCAGATAAGGAATCCTGTTGGAGGTCTGCTGGAGGCCTCATCATGGAGTCGAGCTGCAGCATCAGAACTGAGCTGAACCTCAGGGCTAAGTCAAGCTTCCAGGGAAGATGAAGAATTGTGGCTGCTGAAGAGGTGAAGTGAAGTCCGAGGTCTAAATGGATGGATGGGTTGATGGACAGATGTAGTAGGCTGCATGAGCAGTGGAGACTGGGCCAAACTGAAGTCCCTGGGGGCAGTCAGGAGTTCTCTGCCTGTCAGTCCCTTGACGTACACACTGGGTCATCATATGACAGCCAGTGGGGCCGTCATTGTCACAGAGTTAGGTGTCCTCTTTTCTATGGGAACCAAGTGAGGATGTACTCTGGCCTCAATTTGATGCGTTTGGTAAGATTTGGGGCCTGTTTCCTTGACATTATTTTAATATGCTCATGTACTAACATGCCCCAATCTTCTTTGATAAATTACAGAACAGCACCTTTTTTTTTACTTTTAGGCATAAATGATTTTTCAGTCTGTGCTTTGTGGGTGGCATAAGACAGATGGTGTTGTTTACATGTCCACCAAGGTGCAGAGTCAGCCTGCCTCTGCATTCGCACTCAAAATGGAATCAAATGCTGCTTGTAAAATGGAGTCACCCAGGGCAAAGCACTTCCTGGAAAGCTTCTGTACACTACAGAGTAGCTTTGAGCAGGCTCGACTCATCAATTAGTATGGAACATTTCTCACAACTGATAGTCTGATATTAATGTAATGATAACTAGAGCCTGTACTTTATTCAGATTTTTTTAGTTTTAACTCAGTGCCCTTAATTCCTATCCCATAAGCCCATCTTATTACTTAAAAAAACATTTATTTATTTATTTTTGTGCAAGTGTGCATGCACACACACACACACACACACACACACACACACACACACACACCAGTGCAATGACACACTTGTGGAAATCAGAGAACAGCTTGCAGGAGTGTAGCATTTTCCTTCCATGATGTGGCTTCTGAAGCCCAAACTCAGACTGTCATTTTTGGCAGCAAGTGTTTTAACCCACTGAACCTTCTTGTGGGCCCCCTTATCATTTTTATTTGCCATTTTTCTTTAGGTTATTCTTGACTGCGGCAATTCCCCAATTTTTTGTGTCTTTGATGATCTGGGCATGTCTAAAGATTATTGACTCTGACTTTTCCTCAAAGGGTTTTGAACCTGTATGCTGGATGAGTAACTGTTTGCTCCTAGCTTTCTAAATACTTATCATTTACTTGACCTTTCCTCTTAAGGTAGATCACATGTTTTTAACCCTCTCTGCATCCATGTGCTTGCTGTGGACTTTGTGGGTAAACTGCGTCTCTATCTGTTGCCTGTAGGCCTGATCATGTGTGGGTCTGCTGGTCAAGACCACATGGACAAAGATAGCAATGGGACAGGGACAGCTTGGGTGCCACTAGGGCTCCTGTGACTCTTTTTGTCGTCCTTTGCTTCTGTCACTGTGGTGAGAAGGATATGACTGAGCTAGCCCTCTGGTAGCATGAGAAGGATGAAGTCACATAAAGCAGAGCCACCTCAAAGGAGCAAGGCCACTGTCCCCATTACCAGCTAATCACCAAGGATGAATACTAGTCACTGATGTTGTTTTCTGCCTCTGAGCTTTGAAAATATTTATTATGTAGTCTTTTCAAAACATATTTTGGGAACATGTAATGAATGGCCATATATTTTGTTGACTTATTTTCATTAGAGGACACATTTCTCAGAGAAAAATCTGATATAAATATCTTATGACTTCAGATATTAGAAAATTATGTAATGATTTGGGAAAAAATTGAAAGTGGGCTGCTTAATTGTGTGTTCATTCATTCTCTTTAAATCCCTTCAATGGCTATTTCTTTGGTGTCTGATGGGTGCTGAGCCTTCTGACTGGTGTTGAGCACACAGAAATAAGTAAAAATGAATGCAGACCCAGCCCTTGGGGAGCTGACTTCTTGGAGGGATGCAGATAAAAAGCAATTACTAGGGGAGTGCCTTTCTCAAAGGAACGCTATTGTGTGAATATTTCCAGGAGAGCTGACCTGGTTGTGGTCTCAGGAAATCTTCCGTTAGGAAAACCTATGTGGATTCTGAAGAGGAAGAGAACATACTGCCCAGAGGAGGGGCATAGAGGGAAGAGTTCACTCTGTAGCCAGAGGAAGCATGGTGGCTCACAGGACTGTAAAAAGCCTGCTGTGGCTCAACTGAGGACAAGGAGAAGTCTGAGAGGTAGAAGGCTTTGAGCTCACTGTGTATTTGGGTTGTTATCCAACTTGCTCCTGCAGATGCACAATAAGGGGACGTGATTTCTCTCTTGCACACTGGTAGCATGTCAAGCCTATAGCCCTATCTCAGTTTTTAATTTTTATTGATATGACAGGAAGGCACTTGACATATTTTCTCACTGGGCTGCTGGTAGTTGAGTATCCATTTGCAAGGAGGATGTCTGGGTAGTGGATTATGGCAACAGAAAGCTGGTGATAAAGGCCAAGATGCATTAAACCCTGTCTTCAGGAATATCCCAAACATAAGGTTCTTATGGCAGGCCCTTGCTTACCTCAGCCTGATTCTTGGCCTTCTAACCTTAGCTAAGTGCCACATCATGCCAGTTTTTCCAGAGCCAATTAAAGACAGTTGCATTTCTCCTGGACTGCTAGTAGTCTCTGGAGGTACTAGAGACAGGAGAAGGAGCTGCTTGGAGCCTCTAGTAATGGCCTGGTGTCTTCATTTGGGTGCCTCCAGAAGACTCTAAGGCAAGGAGTTGAAGAAAATTTAATTGAGTGATGTTCCAGGAAGTGGAACTGCAGGGGGATGGGCAGCCAGTGAGGGTGTGTGAGCAAGCCAGTCGTGACAGGAGCAGCCAGGGTTAGTGCTGTTCTGAGGAGCTCTGGACACAGCCTTCACCCATGAGAGGAAGGAGAGGAGGTATTTATCCAGCAACCCCTCTTCATTATTGCTTTGGGCCTCTTCAGGGGGATGTTCAGGATTAGAAACTTCTAGTCTGGCTTGAGCCGGAGTCAAACAGAGACTCCGTCAGGTGATGGGTGGCTGGCATTGGGTACCAAAAAATCATGACTTCTCTGGCCTGAAATAGTCAGTCATGATAGGAAGCTGAATGTGTGTTTATGTGGTAAAAACAAACAAACAAACAAACAATCCACCAGCTGGCCTTTGTACTAGACAGTGTAAAACATTATCTTAGGCGGGAGGCTGGATACAAACCTGTGTTAAGTGTCCCGTGTTGCCTCTTGCCCTAGAGAAAATTGATCGGTCACTAAAATGAGTAAGAAAGGCCTCATTACTTTCTATTCAATCTGTATTTGTAATTAGTTTCTGTTTTAGAGGAACATTCAAACGGCAGGGGAGAAGTCGGTAAGTAGCACAGCTGACTTCTTCCCCCTCCCGTGCTTAATCTCCACTCTTGGAAGTGCCTTCTTGAAGAACAGTGTGGCCTAACTCTATTAGTTTCATAGGGCTGTCGTAACAAAACAGTACAGATTCATGGGCTTAAACAAAAGCAATGTATTTGCCCACAGCCCCAGGGGCTTAAACTCCAAGATCAGGTCCAAAGTCTAGGTTCTCCTGTGGCTTTTCTCTTTGACTTTTAAGTTTCTGCTTTTCCCCTGTGTCTTTACAGCTTCTTCCTTCTGTGTACCTCAGTCTCCTAATCCTGTCTTTAAAAAAACTTAAAAGATTTACTTATTTTTATTTTATGTGCATGAGTGTTCCATCTTAATGTATGTTTGTGCACTGTGTATGTGCCTGATGCTCATGGAGGTCAGAAGAAGGTGCTGGATCTCCTGAAGCTGGAGTTGAGGTTTGTTGTAAGGATGCTGGGGATCAAACCCTGGTCCTCTGCAAGAACAGCAAGTGTTCTTGACTGTTGAATCTTCTCTCTAGGCCCTTTTACTCTCTTAAAAGAGTAGATTGCTATGGTCTGAATGGTCCCACAAATCTATGTATTGAAATTTATTCACATTGTGGTTATAGTAAAAAGTCGAGCCTTGGGAAGTGATTGAGAAACAGAAGAGTCACCCTTGAAGCTGCATTTAGCCTTCTTTAGAGATATGTGAGAATTCTTCTCACTTGCTTTTCTGTCCTTTCTGCCATCCAAGGACCCAGCATTCCTCCCTTCCAGAGGATGCAGAAGGAAAGTACTATCTTAGGAGAAGAGACCAGGCCCTTCCTTAGACACCATATTTGTTGCTTCCATCTTGGATTTCCTAGTTTATAGGACTTTGAGAATTAAATATAAATTAATAAATTACATGTTTAGGTATTTTATTATAGCAGCCCAAACTGATTGCAATACCAGTCATATTGGATTAAGACTCACCTGTGTAACCTCATGCAACCTTAACCTCTTGGTCTAGTTTCATTTTTGTTACTGTGATAAAAATACTTTGACCGAAAGTAAATACTACGGAGAAAGAATTTATTCCAAGTCACAGCCCATCACTGAGTGTCGCAGTTAGGGTTTCTATTGCTGTGAGAGACACTGTGACCACAGCAACTCTTATAAAGGAAAACATTTCATTGGGGCTGGCTTACAGTCTCAGAGGTTTATTCCATTATCATCATGGTGGGAAGCAAGGCAACATGGCAGGCAGACATGGTGCTGGAGAAGGAGCTGAGAGTTCTACATCTTGATCTGAAGGTGACAGATCAAGTAGACTGAGACACTGGCCATGACTTGAATATATATGAGACCTCAAAGCCTGCCTCCATAGAAACAGACTTCCTTCAACAAGACCACACCTATTCCAACAAAGTCTTAATAGTGCCACTCCTTATGAGCTTATGGGGGGGGCAATTACATTCAAACTACCACACTGAGGTAAGTTAAAGCACACACTCAAGGCAGGAACTTGAAAGCAGGCCTGCTTGGCACTATACACAGCATTACCTCTGACCAAGGAACTCACTTCAAAACCAAAGTAGACTGGTAAGGATCACGGAAGATGCTGCTTGCTGACTGGCAGTCAGGCTTATACTTAGCTTTCGTGCACATTCCAGGACTATCTATCTGCCTTGGGAATAGTGCTGCCCAGAGTGCTAGGCCCTCTTATATCAATTAACAAAGAAGACAATACCCTACAGACATGCCCATAAGCCTATTTCTTATCTCAGGTTCTCTAACCAGATAATTCTAGGATGGGTCAAGTTGATAATTAAAACTAACCAAGACACTCCTTTAAAAGCCCATCTTCAAATGTGCTCCATTTTGAGGTGGGATGAGTTAAGAATTCAACATATGGATTGTAAAGGGACTTAATTATTTCTGTAACACCAATGAACTAGGTTAGTTACCAAGATTGACAAACTTAAAAGTCAAAACTCCATTAAGGCCCTAATACCAGCACAAAGTAAATAATAATATCATAAACTTTAGTCCCAACAAGCCACCCCTTTTGGGGACAGAGTCTAGCTTAATTCAGAAATCATTCTCCACCAAAGCACTGTTCTCTGTTACCACATTAAGTCTGATAAATAGCTTTACTTGGTCAATGAGTTTCTTTGATGGTCTTTGGGGGAAAGACCAGGATCAAACAAATGACAAATGAAGACTCTGTCACAGTATCTGGCACTCAGAAGGGCTTAGCCAGTGTTCATTTTCTTCCTGATGCCAATATCTTCACAAGGGAAAAGATTTTCAAAGCTTGAGCAGTAATTTTTGTTTTCTTCCTTTGTCATGTCCAAATTGACAAAATAATCTCACACCAGAAAGCATCCTGTCTCCCTGTTTTGTCTGAATAAATCTAGGCCTGATATAAGTCAGCAGTTTTTAAATTATATTCAACTCTTTCACATAGTCCTTGATATGTCAGAGTCAATTGGAGGTTAGTCAAAAGTGTGGAGCGATTCTGTTGAACATGGCAGTTGGTGGGGAGTGTGCAGACTCTAGCAGTTGACTCTGAATTATAGAATCAACTATTGTTAAGTAAATTACAGGAAAACAGAGGATAATTCCTCTCTCAGTGAAAGATCAGAACATGGCATTGTTTCTGTTGAAAGTACTTATTACTACTTCATTTTCTTAGAGTCGCTTCTTAAGTGTCTGTCTTTCTCCAGAGCAAGATGTGACTAGAGGAAACTAGTTAATTCTCCTAGTATGCCTAAGGCAGAAGGACTCCAGCCTCCTCTGAATGCTTTTGGCATCTGTCTTTATGAGTAGAAGACTCTGCTAGGATACACCAAAGACTCTTCCAGAAAGCCGTTTTCTGGCATGTTTTTTTCCTATGCCCAAACAACTCACAAGTGGGTCATAACTAAATCTATTGGAGCACTCTCAAGGATCTGCTAAATGAATTTCAACTTACTCCCAGCTGAGGGGGAGAACACCGATTCACGTTCTCGTTTCCCAGAAATCCTCAGGAGGTTGAGCCCCAGGTGCTGTGGTGGCAGTTTGCTTGAAATCATAGGCTGCTAGTGTCTTCATTTTCTTCCCTGTCACGTTCCTACCCTTCTACTGCTGCTTTCTGAGGACCTTGCTGAAGGTTCAAAGCCCTTTCAGACAAAGTGGCCTGGTCAGGCAGTGGGAGAAAATTCATCCCTTTTCTGCCTCAGTGAGAGAGGACTGCAGTCATAAGAAGACTGTTTTTAGGAGGAAGAGATCAAGGCAAGAAGTCTCCCTGGGGAACACCTTCAGGGGCAGAAGCCTAGGTTTCAGAAGATGTTTTATGAATTCCATATTGTTCCTAGCAATAACATGGGTGAGGACTGTCTCAAGGCATCCAGCCCCGATGAAGGAGTGCTCTCCCTGGACATTCCTGAACATCAGTCATATTCCTACTTGCCACTGTGAGGACGGATGATGTCAGGGAGGAGAGATTCATGCAGAGGCTGGACAGAGATAAAGAGGAGGCTGGACAGAGATGAAGATGAGGCATTATATAGGCAAGACTAACTCCCAGAAGAACTAATTACTCAGTTCGACTCTTCCACATGCGGTATTAGCCTCATCTGGGAGTGTGTTATAACTGTAGCACCAGGCCCGCCCCTGAGTCAGATGCAGTGTGTTATAACTGCAGTGCCAGGCCCCGCCCCTGAGTCAGATGCAGTGTGTTATAACTGTAGCACCAGGCCCCGCCCCTGAGTCAGATGCAGTGTGTTATAACTGCAGTGCCAGGCCCCGCCCCTGAGTCAGATGCAGTGTGTTATAACTGTAGCACCAGGCCCCGCCCCTGAGTCAGATGCAGTGTGTTATAACTGTAGCACCAGGCCCTGCCCCTGAGTCAGATGCAGTGTGTTATAACTACAGCACCAGGCCCCGCCCCTGAGTCAGATGCAGTGTGTTATAACTACAGCACCAGGCCCCGCCCCTGAGTCAGATGCAGTGTGTTATAACTGTAGCACCAGGCCCCGCCCCTGAGTCAGATGCAGTGTGTTATAACTACAGCACCAGGCCCTGCCCCTGAGTCAGATGCAGTGTGTTATAACTACAGCGCCAGGCCCCGCCCCTGAGTCAGATGCAGTGTGTTATAACTGCAGGGCCAGGCCCCGCCCCTGAGTCAGGTCCAGTGTGTTATAACTACAGCACCAGGCCCCGCCCCTGAGTCAGATGCAGTGTGTCATAACTACAGCACCAGGCCCTGCCCCTGAGTCAGATGCAGTGTGTTATAACTGCAGGGCCAGGCCCTGCTCCCCAAATCAGATGGGGTGTGTTTGTCTCAGATCCCACTTCCTAAATCAGAATCTTTCCAAATCTATTGATGATTCAGAGGCACACCAAAGTCTGGGAAGTGCTTCCTCCCATAGCTAAAATAATGGGGATGGTGGCACACGTCTGCAGTCTTTGCTCTCAAGAAGCTGAAGCTGGGGAATCATGATGAATTCAAGGGCAGCTCTGGTGAGTAGGAAGTTTGAATCCAGCATGTGCGACACAGGGAGATGGGGTCTCAAAAACAAACAAAACTTCTTCATACCAGCAACCTCCAGAAAAGCCTGAGGAAAGCGTGACACCATGGGCATCAGGTGACTTTCCCTTGTGACAGCTCTTCGTTACTTACCCACCTGAGCTCTGTCTTTTCATTTCATTTCATTGCTAAAATATGTTTCTGACTCTAAAGCTCCAGCATATTTTTTTTTCCCTATCCTAAACATGGCCAGTGATTCCAAATGCTTTCCAGTACCTACATACTGAATTATCAAGGTAGTCACATGGGGCAAATAAAAAAATCCACTTCTTTGAGTTGAATTTGCCTCATCTATTAAAGGAAGGGTTTGAATACATCTGAGCTTCATTCAGTCATGTGATTGCATGACTCCAAGTCCCCAGAGCTTTGATCTCATGAGACATGAAACTATTTCTAAGGATACTTCTCTGGTAGGTTGTTGGAGTTATGGGCCTGTTTGGCTTCTGCCCCCTATTTTATTTCTTGGAATTTCCTATCCACACTGACCCTGGGTTTGGTTGGCCCTGGACTTGCTTTGTCCAATGGAGCATAGCAAACATGTCATAAACAGTGGCTTGATCAGTTTTAGTGTACTGGGGCTCACCCTTTCTTACTGTATCTCAGAACACTGTGACCACCAGTGGGTTAAAAAGCCTGGGCTCATCTGCTAGAGACATGCAGCTTACTCCCATAACTTCCCCAGACAACAGCCACCACTGAAACAGGAAACATTAGTAAGGCAACCAAGGGTCATCCAAGTCCCAGCCACTTCACCTGCTGATTGTATGTACACGAATGCTCCAAATGAGACAAGCAGATATGCCCAACTGAACCCACCCTCCCTGCTGACCTAGAGGACCAAAAGCTTGAGTTCTAATCCATTCCACCTTGATGGCTTGTGAAGTAGTCAAGAGTGACTTGCTCAAAGTTATTTTCATTCTGTTTCTTATGGAAGCAGAGCACAGTAGCTGCCTATGAGGAAATTATAAAATAGCATAAAAATAACAAGCATTTTTTTAATTATCAGAAATTGGTGTTCTCTTTCTCAGAGTTGATATTTGTATTGATTACTTCTGATTAATTCTTGCTTGTCCACATCCTATTAGATGAAAAAAATGCTTCTTCGTCAAGCACAGGCTTAGAAATGAGTCTTGTAATAATGAAATACAGCATTCTCCTCCCTCCATTCAGTTGAGCAGAACGACCATGACTTTTGTTTTGATTGTGTGTGTGTGTATGTGCTCATCTCCTGAGCTTCTCATCTAAGCCAGCAGATGCATTCTTTTCTGTCCCTGCAGAAATGACAATAGAAGCCAAATATGGCTTGGTAGGCCATTCAGCACGGCTGAAAGCAGAGGCAGGCTTTGAAGAACCCTGGAGACCTTTGACATTTGTAGGCATTCTGGCAGATGGCAGCTGCTGGCTGGAATACTCTGTGGTGTTGGGACACTACCGGCCACAAGTGGCTTGGGACCCCATTGTGTTGAGGAAAGGACAAACATATTCATTGTCTCCTGACTTAAGTCAAATTGAACCAGAACAACTTCCACACTGCTGTTCGAGGCACTTGACATTACCCAGCTCATATACAACCCAGAATGCATTTTGCCTTTCTGCCAGAGGCTCCTACTGTTTTCCAGCTATATGGGATTTGGGCAAACGAGAAACATGATGACAGACAAGTAGACCTCAGTCTGTTCTGGATCTCAAACATCCATTCATCAGAAGCCGCTCACATCCCGCGTCTCTTACAGAGTCTATGTAGAACTGCAAAGTGGCCGAGAACAAACGAGTGTGAGTTCAAGGGCTGGGGTTTGCTTCGACCCCATTATGGATGGAAATGGGGTTGGACCTGCTGTTCTGTCCTCCGTTTCTCTTGGTATTTGGAACTGTGTCCCAGCCAGGAGTCCATTGTAAGTACATAATACAGCATTGTGACCATAACAGCACATCTTAAAACATATCCTGTCATCCAACTAAGTGACATCTAAAGCCCAGGATGGATACAGGAGATGCCAGACACATCCAAACAAGTTTGAATGACATGTAGTGTTTGAAAGGCCTGTCTGTGTGACAGTGTCAGACAGGCTTGAGTTTTCTCTTCTGATTTATGCCCTTCATCCTTGCCGCAGGCTAGCCTCTGGCAATTTCATTTTCATTCTTTTCTGCATCTAAATCTTTTTCTAAAAAACAAATTGTTTCCCAATCTTTCATTTGTCGTTTCTATGTTCTTTTTTTTTTTTTTTTTTTTTTTTTAAAAGCGTCTTTCCACACCTATTTGGGAGTGAAATTTTATTTTATCATTTCGACTTTGAGTTACTTCTCTTTTCTCTTCTTTCAAAGAAAGTCTTAGAATTGAATGTGACAATACATAAAGGATACCTGGAATGAAAACCTCTCAGAGGGTTTGAGAGGGATGGTGGGCATTGTATAGAGCCGAGAGGAACAGGTGATGGCTGCCAGTAAAAGAAAAAAAAAGGACCTGTAATAAATGAAGATGTTTTACCTACCCTCAAATCCCAGTTTGTCAAGGAGGAGCAGAACCAGCCAGGCAACAGCCCGGACCGTTTTGAGAAATTACATCTCTCCCAGCAAGAAAATAAAGGGGGAAATAGCTCGACTGTGGGAGGATTTCGGGTGATTCCAGCCAGCGCTGGATGTCTGTTTGCAGAGTTCACAGGATGCTACCGTGAGGAGATGTGTATGCATATGTATGCACAATCATCTTCGTCACACCTCACTGTTTCGTGCTGGGAATCATTGAGTCAGGTCCTCAGTTTCATAATGGAGGCTGAACATGAAAAGTTAAAGATAGGCCAAGCTTTACCTAACTAAGCTTAGGTAGAGACAGAAAGGAAGAGGAGGAAAAAGGAGCAGGGGGAAGAGGAGAGGGAGGAAGAGGAGGAAGTTCTACAGAGAGAGTGTCCAGAAGTCATGAAGACGACAAGGCTAGAAGGGAGGATGTGACACTGTCAGCCACCTGGGGCGCGAGAGAGTCGGTGAGACATCAGACTTCAAGAAATGTTTTGGCTAGTGTTCTTTGAGAAGATTAAGAAATGCTAGGCTAATTTTTAATAACTTTTGTCTGCTGGGCCAGATGATGAAGAAAACCAGGAATGACTTAAAAGAAAATCTCTACACATTTCACTCTCACAATCCAGATGCCATACCATAACACCAGGTATCACACCTGCAACACCTCACCACGTCACAATGTAGGGCACGTAAGGGTGTGGAGGAAAGTCGACACCACTGGTTTACAGATCAAGCACATCTTGATGGTGTTTTGGGATTCTAACTCAGTTGGGGAATGCATGTTCTCTGTGGGTAAGACCATTCTGACGTCCAGGAAGCATGCCAAGGTACTACTGTTACTCTCTATGGTCTTATCAAATTATACCATTAATAGAATTTGAGAACAAGTAGTGTGTGTGTGTGTGTGTGTGTGTGTGTGTGTGTGTTACAGAAAACTCTGGTAAGCAAGAAAGAAAGGGAGCCAGAGACAGGGCATTCAGGTATGTTTTTAAACTTGTTACCTGAAGAAAATGTACAAGTGCAAGCTGATGCGGGATTCCACAGGCATCACTGAATGAACCCTTGCAGGGACTGCAGAAGTTACCAAACCTGTGGCTGTGGATGAGGCTGGTTAGATGCACAAAAGGGGCTGCATAAACCTCCAGGGAGACTCAAAGAGCAGCCTAGTGGCTTACTTCATTGGCTCATTTCAGAAAGGGCTGGGAGAGTGTAGTCTATCTCTGTAAGGAAGTCTTCTCTGACACCTTTTCTGATCTCTGCTGGTGCACTTTGACAATCCATATGCTCCAAAGAGTGACCCCAGGAACCCACTGGAACATTAGACACAGTAAGTATAAAAGGAGTCACTCTTGCCTTAGTAAACATTTAAGAAGCATGATTACATTAAGAGGCAAAGATAACATTGTGAAAATCTAATTTTTAAGGTCAGTGACTAGCAGACACTGCAAAATTGGAAAGGCTCTTTAAAAAAATCAATAGAACAGATCAATATTCTTACTAGAGATGTAATTTAAAAAAAAATAACTCAGAAGTAACATTCATTATCGATGGGTTTATCCAGCTTAATGTGCAACTAAAAGAACAAACAAACCCACCTTCCTGACCAAGCCAGAAACTAACCACTTTGGCTACTTGCACATACCCAAGTCTCACTTTGGGCCTCCTGGAGCACAAGCCAGGCAATGGCTGTTTAACTCACAATTTCCAAACCAATGAGGTCAGTCCCACAGTGTCTGGCAAGGGAGTGTTTTCTTTCCCATAGGTTTGGAGAATCTGACTGGCTTAGTGGTCCCCACATGGATTCTGAATTTGAGTCTAGATGCCCAGCATCATTTTTCAAACCTGGCTCAGTGCTTCCCTTGATATACAAAGTCCAGGCCCAACAGAACTCCAACAGGATGCTCAAAGCAGCTCTGTCATCCCATGAATTGCTAACTGAGTGGTTCTGTGCCTTTTCAGCTGAAGCGCTTTTTTTTTGGGACAGAGTTCAAAGGTAACACTGCTATTTGTGATCTTTTGCAAGTTTTTCTGGGACCTATATGTTAGTACTTGCAGTAATTCAGTCTCTTTGGAGGGTGGGGGTGAGCTAGGGTGTGAGGCTTGGGTCTGTTTCTCTCTGGAAAGAACCACTTAGTCTTAGGTGGAAACATGAGCATGTCAATAGTCACTGCTAGCTCGCAGAAAAATGGAGATTTCAGAGTTTGCCTTATGCAAGCAAGCTATTCATTTGCAGTCAGGTACACATGATTTGTGTCTCATTTATCTGTGCGGAAATGCTCTGCAAATGGGCTCAGGCCTGGAGTTTTCAATGGGCTGACCAAACAAACATCCACCCTTTTATCTTTCGTCTGCGGGCATCAGCATTAATGTGAGGCTGCTATTAGCAGAAGTTGACTTGCTGGGAGAAACCTTAAAAATTATGGCCCATTGTTGCCTGAATTACCCAGCAGTGACCCAGAAAGCAACTTGGGAGGCGTCTCTTCTCCCCAGGATGCAAATGGACTGGAGAGGAGGTTGACCAGGAGGAGGGGGTGGTCTCATGGTACCCAGTTTGCCAGCCTCTCTGTCTCTGGTACAATGTCAGCCTCTGTAAGATCTATGTCTGGGTTTCCCCTCTGGCTTTCATGTGGATAGCGGGATCTCTTGGAAGAGGAAATTTGAGTTGCATTTGGGGTCCCCTTGGGGGTCGAAGTTAGGGGCAGTAAGGCTGGGAGGAGGAAGATGAACACATCTCTGAGGGGGCAGCGTTACAGAATCTGAGGAACAGCTTGTGCTTTCCGGTAGCTCTGGGCTAGCTACTAGCTGCCCAGGGCTCTGAGTCATTGACACACAGTCACCTAAACTGAGGTGTTCTCTCAGTAGAACATACGTGCTGGTTCTGAAGACCAAGGATGTAAACATCTTACTAACTTAATTTTAGGTGGGTATTGTGTTGAAATAAAATGTTCTGAAGTTCTGTGTCAAAAATAATAGTTTGGAGATGCTGGGGTAAATGAAATACATTATCAAAATTACATTTTAATTACTTTGTCTTTCAAAATACAGAAAATATAAGATCATCCATGTAGTTCCCTTTGCAGTTTATCTTATGAGTTCAGAGAGGAAAACAACTTTCACTATGCTAGTGACCTCAGATCTCCTCTTAGGAAATACAGTCAGTATTTACGGGAAGAGTCCAAAATGAGAGTGGGCAGAGTTGGGTTTGGAACATAGAAATATTATGATTTTTTAATTTTTGTATCTTTTTATGTATGGGTGTTTTGTCTGCATGTGTGTGTCTGTGCACCATTTGTGTGCCTGGTGCCCGTGGAGGCCAGAAGAAGACATCAGCATCGGATCCCCTGGGACTAGAGTTACAGATGGTTGTGAGCTCCCATGTGGATGCTGGGAACCAAGCCTGGGCCTTTGGACGAACAGCAAGTGCTCTTTCCTACTGAGCTGTCTCTCGAGCCCCTGAATCCAATCGTTTTAATTTCTAGACACGGAGCTGTGCTTGTTCCACTTCCCACTTCAATTGCAGTCTCTTTGAGGCCAACTTGGTGGCTGTTGCAAAAATATTTTGGATCACACTGCACAGGAGCCTGGTGCACCGTGATGCGCGCGTCCCCCCTCCCCCCCCCAGTCTCAGAGAAGTCTCATGCAGGAGAGTGGAAAATTTCATTTATGGCCAGTCTGATGACTTTTTTGTTGTCTTGGTAATGTCCAGGCTTTCTGTTTGCCCTTGAGTTAGCTATTTGCACACTGTGTGCCTCCCGTTCTCATTTATTAAATGTCCTGACTGGATAGCATTGATATATGGATCAAATGAGTAATGGAGCTAGGAGTATATTTAGAAATTATTAAATGGTTTTAAATGAACAAGTTGTTAATGGCCCTCAGACAAAGAGTGCTGGTCCAGAAGAAGGGAGGATTTCCTTCTCAGGAGACTACAGAGAACATAAGTGGTCCATATCTTAACCTCTATGCTTCCATCCCTGTCGTAGCTGCTCTCACACTTACCTCAGGAATTGCACTTGGCAGCAGGATGGGGAAAGAAAAAAGAAGTCACTTCTCAGTTCTGCACCGTGTGTGCAGGTGCCAGCAGAAGCCAGAGGGAGGTGTCTGATTTGGAGTTAGTGGTGATTGTGAGCCACCTGATGTGGGTGCTGGGACCTGAACCCAGGTCCTCTCAAGAGCATCATGTGCTCTTGACTGCTGAGCCGCTTTTCCAGCGCCAATTTCTGAGTTTCAAAGTCCTTAAAATCTAGTCCTTTAATCTGAAAAGTGAGAGGCTGCCTTTCAGTGCCCCCGATTTTTAAGGAACCCTTGATAAACTGACACATTTACAGCCACAGGAGAGACTTCTTAACAATAGAGACTGCACACCACAGCAGTTGAGTCATAAAAATGGAATGAAATATCTTTTATTGATCTGGTGCACCTGTTTAGTAAGTCTTGCTCTGGTCACCTACTGCATGAAGAAAAGGAGAAATGCTGTCCCCGCAGAGCTGAGGAATGAGCCAGCTCTAAAATCTTTTAGGGTGTGTGCCAGTTATAGAAGAGAGAAAGGAAAAATCAGTGTCTCTAAGGCCACCTGATCTGGGTTGGAGCTGCTGTTTTATGTGTAGTAAAAAGCCCCATTCTCTTATTTCTCTCAGGTCTGGCATGCTTTTGAAAACAAAATACCAGGACCAGAAGATGTAGATTGTTATCCCAGACCCACGTGTCCATTTTAAACTGCATGACAAAGGACTATCCATCACTGTCAATGTGCCTGAGATACATCCTAACAGTGGAGAACTTCTTCAGATCCTCCCAGAATGAAATGATAAATCACCCACTTTGGACTTGGTCATTTACATGTTGGGTCACCTTGGAAGACCAGCAGCTTACAATGCCTGTCAGACCCCCTCCACTAACCCTAATGAGATAGCAAGTTCTAGACATTTAAACTCCCTGATAAATACTCATCCCTGAGACATTCATGCTGTATTTATCAGGAATTTAATTATTACATGAACATGTATTTTTTCCCAGGAATTGGAACTTACCTATTCAGCACTTATTCGATTAGAAAATTAGGTATTTCCATAGAACAGTTTCCAAAGCCATTAGATTATGTAATAGAAATCAACCTAGTTTTTCTTTCTTTCTTTTTTTTTTTTTTTTTTTTTTTTTTTTTTTTTTTTTTTTTTTTTTTTTTTTTGACAGGGTTTCTCTGTGTGGTTTCTCTCTGGATCTCACTCTGTAGAGCAGACTGGCCTCAAACTCATAGAGATCCACCTAGCTCTGCCTCCTAAGTGCTGGGATTAAAGGTGTATGCCACTGCTGCCCGGCTTCAACCTACTTTTCTTAAAGGCTGAGAGCTTTCATTGTGATGTTCAATTAACAGGCAGTTTGAAATTGGAGAGTCTCAAAGGACACAAAGACCTCAAGCTACTATAGTTGATGAATCTTTCTGATGGATTGTATTTATATCTTCTTCCTAAGGAAGATTTTATTCATTTCTTCCATGAGTATTTCTTCATGGCCTACTTGGTGCAGGTGTGTGTGTGTGAGCCTCTAGCTACACGAAGATGAACGAAGCAAGTTCTTGGTCTCAAGAAAGTTACTATGTGATAAGGGAACAGACCACTTTTGATGTTTATACTTCAGTAGAAGAAAACAGTTTGAATATGCATAGTTTGTAAATGCACAGATTGGCAACATTTGTTTATGGCAAGTTGGCAATCAAGATAATACAAAAAAAAGGCAAATTTTCAACAGTGTCATCATGATGTTATTAGTAATATTTCAATAAATTATTAAGTGGTTCGGAATTGCAGACAATAAAAATCTCTATATAAAGGAAATATCTTCATGTTCATTTATCAACAACTGTTTTCTTTAGTAAAATCCAAGCCTCTAGTTATAGCATACGAGGTCTGTGTTTGTTGTCTCACGGTGATGGCAAATGTCTCAGAGAATCTGTCACCAACGGGTCAGTGTTGATGATGGAAAGACCCCTGTATGGAAATCAGGTGACTGACTACACAATTTCAGCTTCCTGTTAACTCTTCTGAATAGGAAAAGGAGACTGCCATTGGCTGAAGGAAGTCTTGCCCTGCTCATCAGCTGCACATATTCAACTTTGCAGATTTTACTTCCTCCTTGATCCCACGGCTATTATTTCATGGTCATATCAACAGAGAACCTTCCCACTGACCCAGTTCACTTCTGGCTTTTGGTTAGGCAGCAGAGGTTGCCAAACACATAGACAGGATACGTCACTCCTTTATATATATATAATCTGCCTTTGCAATGTGACCTTTCAGCTTCTTTATTGAGAGACAGAATTCAATCTCCTTTCCTATAATTTGATCTGAACCTATCACCTGCTTTAATATTAATTTAATTATAGAATCTAGAAGTGATGATGTACCTGTTATGGCATTAGGCATGAAGAGATTTATTTTTTTCCTCTCTGGGATCCTATACTGTCACTGGGTTGGGCTAGCCTACTGGAAGATGAAGGACCACAAGCAGCAGACTTGAGATCACTGAAATGCTGCATCTAAGGTCCCAGAGCTGTTGAGTCTTGGCTAATATCAGCAACAAAATTGCCTAAATGACCCAGAACTGCCCACAGAATACATGAGGGAGCTACTCCCCTAAATTCACTTTAAATTAGTGATGTGTAGAAGAGTTAGCTGAAGAAATCATTGGTTGGAGTCATTATGTTCTGGAATACAGCAGTAACTATCTGATATAGGAGCAAGACTCCGGGCACTGAGCTCCCTGGCCTTCTTTCTACTCCTCAAACAGCACTGAGTTGTTCTCTCCAAGGGGCTTTGCGATTTCTGTCTGCACTGGTCTTCCCTTGGAGCTTTGTATGTTTAGCTCCTTTTGTGTAATTCAGATCTTAGTTTAAATGTCAGCTCTCTGGAAAGGCCCTTCCTGGCCAGCTTCCAAGTTAAACTCCCTGGTCATTGTCTACCACATTACCCAGCTCTAGCACTCTGTGTAGTTTTATTATTTCTTGACATATTCTCTTTTTTACTTATTGCTTTTCTTTTCTTTTCCTTTCTTTCTTTCCTTCCTTCTTTCTTTCTTTCTTTCCTTCCTTCCTTCCTTTTCTTCTTCTTCTTCTTCTTCTTCTTCTTCTTCTTCTTCTTCTTCTTCTTCTTCTTCTTCTTCTTCTTCTTCTTCTTCTCCTTCTCCTTCTCCTTCTCCTTCTCCTTCTCCTTCTCCTTCTCCTTCTCCTTCTCCTTCTCCTTCTCCTTCTCCTTCTCCTTCTTCTTCTTCTTCTTCTTCTTCTTTCTTCTTCTTCTGGATACTGTCTATCTTGCCTGATTAGAATATTGGCACCATGAAATCAGGGAGTTGGCTGCATCCTGGGCCTGGACAACTGCTGGGACATGGCAGGGAACTCAATGAATGGCAAGGAGATAAGAGGTCTTTTTCAACTTGATGCCATTCAGCAGAAGCCACATGTAACATAGGGGTAGTTTTCACTCCTGCATTAACAAAGATTTTAGGGTTCCAGCCCTAGCTATCTCTCAGGCTGCTCCTACTATAGCTACCATCACAGTTTGGGTATACTAGAACTAGGCTGCTTACAATATTCCTGACTGGTTAATGACCTCCAACTCTGCTATTCACTTGAGAATGGCCATGAACATATTCCCCTTCATTCCTTGGGCTTCTTAGCTCCACTTTATCTCGTCACTCTAATTTTCTGGTCACCAGGGAGAATTAGTTATTCTTCCCCTATATTTTCAGAGCTCATAACAAATGTTCCTGGAATAGTCTTGTCCATTGTCCTCAAAAGCTATTAGCCAGAGATTATTCCTTTCATTCATCGTATTCTCAGTACTTAGCAAGTCTACCCAAACTTGCCGAGTGAAGTAAGTTAAAGTCACTGGAATTAGTCTGCATGATATTGGGAATTATAATTTAAAAGATGGAGTAACTTTGCAACTTAACATGGCTGGCCTCGTCATTTCTAAAATGCCCTAGTAGAGAGCACATTAAAATAAATTTGCTGCTCACACCATGTCTAGTGAGAAGATGATTATATCAACCACATTCAGACTGTTCTCCCCCCAAAAAATTAAATACTTATATAGAGAGATACATAACATTTGGATTTCAAAGCTTTTTAAAAAATGCCAATATAATTTCAAGAGTTTTTTTTTCTTTTTTCCTTCCACTTTATGACTTAAGGTAAAAGAGTAACACATGGGTCTGGCATTAATTGCTTTAAGGAGAACTGTCAATTCTGAAAGAGTTTCTACACACTTCATTACATATTATCCTTAGCTCGTTATATAGGGCATAAAGAAGGTTCTGGACCCTCGAAAACATATTTTTATTAATTAACCCAAATGGTTAAACCAGATGGAGTAGGAAGTGGAGGGAGAGGGAGTTCACTGAGCCACACTGTTCCTGGGGAATAGTGAGTGCCCTTCTCCCATTTCTCCTTAGCACAGCACCTGAGTTAAGCCCTGCCCCAAATATAATCCATTACCCATTCAAACTCAAAGCATAGATACACCAAGTTACCTCCTGCTTGGATTATCTATTGCTAGAGGATTAGGATGGTTCTCTTGGGCAGCTTCAGCACTTGCTCACAGCCAGCTCACAGGCTCACTTGCCAAAGGCCTTATTTGTATGAATTTTCTTTCCACACTCACATGCTCAGTGTCAGTGCTGAACCAGAAACAAATCATCTTAGCATAACAACTTCCTTAAAAACCAGCACACAACCAAGGAACTGAAGCTGTTCTTATAACCCTTATACAGATTGCACGGCCAGTCCTCTGGCTGGAGGGAGGTAGGACTGCATTGTCCATACGATTGTGCTAGAAAGCCCTATTCAGTCTGTCTGAATACATTCAGTACTTAGTACCAAAACATCGTTCTGGCAAATTCTGCCCTCATTCTGGGAGTAACACAGTTGCAGAAAAGTGTGTAGCTAAGAAAAGACAGTGGCATTTACAGTGAGAATGCCCAGCAGTGACAAAATGCATTGTGTTCAACTTAATCATAGTGCTGTTCTTCCCAGTGTTTGCATACATGGCCCATTGCTGCCCTGCTATGGTTTGATTAATTACCCCTTTAGCAATTTAATAAAGCTTCTTGTTTATTTATTTATTTAACAGAGCTTTAATGATGGTCTACCTTTAGAGATGTCATGTTAAATGGCATAAAGAAATAAAATGAGATAACAGAAATAAAATAGGCAAAAATACATTAGTGGCTTGTGTTCACTTGATGTTTAACCTTTATTGCCTGAAAACATACTGACTGAACTATGTGCTTCTGATTTTTCTAATTAGATTTTCACAATGACGCTTGGAAGGAGCTAGTATTATCCTCATTTTAAAGCTGAAGAAACTGTGTGTTTTCTTATATGTGGGAGCTAAACATCAATCTGAATGTGGAGTAGTAATGTCTACAGGTTGGACTTTGGAGATTGGGATAAGGCCAAAGTTCTAGAGGGGTCTAGTGATGTAGGTCCATAATTCCAGCTGTTCTGTAATTTCAGCAGCTAAGGAGGCATTTGCAGAAAGGTCACACTTTCAAGGCCTCCCTTAGCTACAGCATGAATGCGAGACCAGCCTGGGCACCACGATGAGACCCATCTCAAAATAAAAGAGTCAAAAGAGAGCTGGAGATACAGGTCAGTGGTGGAGTGCTTTCCCACAATATGTGAGGTGGGTTCCAGCCCGGTATTGTGGTGGTGCCCGTAATGGTGGTGGTAGTGGTAGTGGTAGTGGTGTTGACAGTAGTGATGGTGGTGGTGATGGTGTTGTTGTTGTTGGTGGTGATGTTTTGTGGTTGTTGTTGATGGTGGTGATGGTGTTGTTGATGGTGGTAGTGGTATTGTTGTTGCTATTGATGGTGGTGATGGTGGTGGTGGGGGATATGTTCTAATGTTTATGGAGAAGCAGAAGAGTGGAGCTCAGAGGCTCTGTGTGTAAAGAAATGAGACGATGGAGATTCCTTGATTTGACCAGTACACTTTGTACACATGTGTACAACAATGTGTGTAAGTATATACAGTTATTACATGTGAGTCAGAATTTAAAGCGAAGAATTTAAAGACCAATTAAGTCCCATGGCTGGGACGTGGCCAACATGGTGTTGGGAGGTCAAAACCATGGACCCAATGTTATCCTGTCACAGGTACATGCCTGCAAGTCCTCTCTTATCCCAGAAGCCATTTTCTTACCCTATGCATTCCACCCCTTTCCAAGCTTAGCCTAAGAGAATATTTATCAGCACTTGTCCTCTCAGAAAACTTATTTAGAGGCCCCAGGAAAAAACATTTTTTTTTAAAATTGCAAACAGCTCACCTTATTCTATTTTCTTTCAGAAATGCAACACAACCATTTGTGCTTACAATGCCAAATAGTCTTAGGATATAGACATCTGCTTAGTGTTGTTTATGAAAACTGTCCCTAAACTCCTGGACCTTAGGGACATTTTCTTAACTAACATGCATTAATAGGAACATCTCGGAGAGTGCTGGTTTGATATAATTATTTTTCAACGGAGCAGAAACTGTACTCCCTCTTCGGAACTTCTGGATATCTACCAACAAGAAGCCCAAAACAATACCAGGAATAAGCAGGGAGAGGATGACTGGGCTTGTGAAAGGAGACGGAGTTCTAGGGGGCTGAGTGGAGCTGTGGCACGTTCAGGTGGGCTGAGTTAGGACACTTCACTCAGGCGAAAGCAGACACAGCGGAACACAGCACAGCAGGTAAGAGGGGAATGAATTTTTACTGCTCAGAGCTTTGCTCTAATTCTGGGCACCACAGCTTCTGTTTTTAGCATTTTCTTTGTACAGAATATTTGCTATTTGTGATCGGTAAAGTGGGTGATACTGATCATAACAGCTACATCCTGTTGAATGCTTTGCACCAGGCTCTATTTCAACACACATCTCACTTAGTGCTCACTTGGCCCTCTGATTGGGCACTACTGTCATCTATATTTTGTGAATGGAGAAACTGAGTCATGGAGGGTCTTGGTGGTATATGGTCCTTCAACAAAGGGTTGAATTGCCTAAGAACTCAGAAGCAGGCGAAGTCTGCACAACCCCTATTTCACAGCCTTCTTAGTAAAAAGACATGTAAATTGACTGAAATACACAAACACACAGTAGAGCTTCCAAGTAGACTATGTAAATTAGACAAAGCTAGTCCACTGTTCCTATCCCTGTGTATACAATCAGATAATTCTACTGCTTATTAACTAGTACCTGTTTTCCCTGTTCACTAAACAGGTGTTTATTGAGTGCTCAGCCCATGCCGGGATGTTATATTACAGGGACATACCAGAAAGGAAACCCAGTATCATCCTCATCACTGTGGATGTGGGTAAAATCTACACTGACCAAATACTTATGCAAATAAATGTACAATTATAAAAATGACAGCCTAATTAATATATAAACTTTGAGGATAGTTTATTACCATTGTCAATTGCCAATGGCTGTGCTGCCCCCAGGCCTTTCTATTTCCTTTTATCCTCTAGGCCATGCATGCTGGGAGCCCTGCTTTTTACATTGATTCTTTTTAAAGGCTTGTTTACAAACATATTCCTTACACGAGAGGAGGTCTTGATCAGAGCAATACTGATGATGCTTTTGTTAACTTTCCTGGCATCCTTTACTTACTTCACTGGGTCACTTCTACAGCTCCAAAGTGGCATTAATGAAGGCTGTTCAAGGACCTTGTGGCTCTCCCAAACAGAACTCCACTCCAGATACAATCTTGGGAGCACACGGCATTCTAAGAGGCTCCTGGGAGACCTCCTTCTGAGGTGACTTATTCCTTTCTCAGAATAATTCTGGTAGAGACTTAACTTGCATTTAGACAAATTCAGTTTTTTGTTGTATTATTGTGAATTTTGTTTAAAAATCCTGTATTAGTTTTTAACTGAAATAACATAGAAGTGAAAAAAAAAAATGAGAAATGAGGAAA
Source organism: Peromyscus leucopus (assembly GCF_004664715.2). Classification (NCBI taxonomy): domain Eukaryota; kingdom Metazoa; phylum Chordata; class Mammalia; order Rodentia; family Cricetidae; genus Peromyscus; species Peromyscus leucopus. The sequence continues at coordinate 119,859,176 of NC_051066.1, read as the reverse complement.
GATGAAAATTATATGTAACAAATGAGACACAAAGTTCTCCTTTCTTCTAACACCTCAGGCATGGGTGTCTGCTGTTAAGACCTCAGCCTCTGAATGTTTGTGGAAATGACTATAAGTGACAGAGAAGGAGAATCCTGCTCCTCACCCGGAAGAGAGCCACGTGTCCTACTTAAACTCAAGTTTCCTCCACACTCTGCAGGTAACCAGGGACCTCCACAGAGCCTGGGCATGCCCTGTCACTCAGCTCGCAAGGCCTTGGGGTGATTCATCTTAATCTCCCCAATGTCACTTAGAAGCGGGTGCCCGCTGCTGCACAGACACTGGTCTGTGCCAGACACACGTGGCTGTGCTGGGAAGATGGGGCCGTGGACATCTAATGAGGGCGGGTGTAGATGGTGGGCCACGAGGACCCTGATGGGCTAATCCAGGAGGAAGGGAGGAGGCACGGCATTTTCGCTGGCTTTTGTACAGGTGAGATCAAATGAGAACCCGTCAGATTCCCACCCCTCTCCCTTCTCTGGGCCTGAAGTATGGAAGAATCATCCTCGCTGGATGGCTCACGAGGGGAAAACAGAGGCAGCCTAGACACTGAGAAGGTCAGGTTGTTGTTCCACAGTCAGGGAGCTGATGCTATACACAAAAACAACAGAGCGAGGAACAGGAGGAGGAGGAGTGAACGTTTGTCTCGTCTCCAGTGAAATCTGTGAGTAGGGCTGAGATTCCCCAGAGAAAACGCTCTGTGGTGAATGAGGGCTGCAGAAAGAACATAGAACTATGAAGCTTAAAATGACCACTTCAGAAGAATGCTAAATTACGAGGAAAACTGGATTAGTGAAGGAGAGGTGGGTCTGAGAAACCCTTCCGAATGTGAGGATGAGAGGCTACGGGTGTTGTAGAAGGAAAGAAACGTGGAAGACTGCTTAGTGGCGCCTAGCGTCATAGTAACTTGTTCCGTGTCTGGAAATGTGGTGCAGTTCCAAGCAAAAGCCCCAAGGGATGGAGTTGTGAACCAGGATAATGCTGCTCCAGAGCTCTGCTGAGAGAATAAATGCACAAGGAAAGGCAGCAAGGTGGCTGTTGAACACAACCGTAATAAAGGAATATGCTGGGCATGAACGCATACTACACAGTCAAAACGTATTGAGAGACCAGTGAAGCAAAAGATTACTAGGACATGAACTCCAGAAACCTCCCTTATGTTGAGAAAAGGGTGGGTTGTTTATCAAGTGGAGGATATTTTATAACAAACACCAAAACAAACCCTCATGGGTTAAAATGATTATGTGTTAAAATATAACTTGAGGTAATTAAGAAACTATCTGACCTCAGGGTGGAGAGGTAAAAATGATATAAGACATGACAAAGATTATATAAAAAGGAAAACGGGCATTGTAAATTAGCTGAGGCATTAACACTATCTTAAATAGTATAGATTGTCTGTAGGATGTGTATTAGATGTGAAGCTAGTACACATAACCCATTACATTTTAAACAGAGGAACAAGCATGATAAGGACAGGGAGTTAGCAAACAGAGGCTCAAATGTGCAAACCGACAGAGATAAACATCCATCAGGGAAGTCTCCTGAAGAGAGGGGTGGATGATTGACTGAAGCTATCTGCTTCCAGGGAGCTGTCCACAAGGGCATTAAGAAGATATGTGTTAACATCAGGAGCTTAGAAAGCACGGTTCATCTTCTCCATAGACTCTGATTAAAGGAAAATTATTTTAAATCATTTTCTAGCCAGTCTAAGAATACATGACAGTTAAAAACCTGAAGACTGAGGCTGTGGGAGCTGGAGAGACGACTCAGTGGAAAATGGTTTGCTGTGTAAGCATGAAGACCCAAGTTTGGGTCCCTACACCTACACAGAAGGCCTGGCATGGTCATGTGTGCCTGTAACCCCATCTCTGGGTATGCGTAAGGGGTGCTGGAAGATTGCTAGAGCTTGCTGACTGACCAACCTATCCAGGAAAACCAAAAATAAGCCAAAACAACAACAACAACAAAATGATGAACGTTAGATTCTGCAAGAGAACCAATCTCAAAGGAAGGACAGAAACTGATGGAATGGACATGTGACATCTGACGTCCTCTTCTGGCCTCATGTGCATGAGGGGACATGCACACCCACATATGTTGCATACACTGCACACATACACACACAAAAGAGCAAAGGTAGACATGTTAATATTGGATAAAACACACTTAAAGGTGAATAAAGAAAATGTGACACATACAAACAATGGGCTTTTATTCAACCATGAAATAGAAATAAAATAGGTCCTGGGCAGGAAAATGGTTGGAACTGGAGATCCTTATGTTAGGTGGATAAGCCAGACTCAGGAAGACTGAGACTCATGTTTTATCCTATATGAAAAAAACATCTAGATTTTTACACATATGCATGTGCATGCATGCATATACACTATGGAAGAAGAAGGGACACAATCTGGGGTGAGGAAGAGTAATTAGTGAGAGGGAACTGGGGATAAGAGAGCATATTGAGCACTCTGGCATCCTTGATGAAAATATCTTAATGAAGGCAGGACAAACAAATATTGAATGACATCATTTCATATTAAGAGATGATATTCATAATACTGTAGTAATGGTGCTAGTTCTTCAACAAATAATACATGAAAACCCATAGCCCAGACGTGTAGTTTCTACATGAAGGGTTATGGCCAATTTGGATCCACCCCTGGAGAGTCTCTCACTCCCCAGATGATGCTCAAAAATGATGCTGAAACCCAACTACAGCTCCAGACACTCAATGACATTAGCACCTCTTTTTGAGGCTCAGTAGAGTCACCCAATGACCCTTCTAAATCTCTAGTCTTTTCATGGGCCTTTACAAAGGAAATCCAAGCTCCCTGCTGTGGCTTCCAAGGCCCACCATGTAACTTGGCCTCTCTGAATCTGCCTGGCACTCAGCCCCTTACCCTAACTCCCCACCACCCTGAGGAACTCTTTGCTATGTCTTTAATGTAAAATAGCCCCATTTAAACATTTGGACTTGATTCTTCAGACTATATACACAATATATACACAATACTCAGTCTACTAAAATTTCTGTTCAAACATCAACTCAATCAATGTAGCTTATGTAATTGTATAAATTCTCATGCCATGTTAGTCATTTAAAGTACATAAATAAATATATAACTACAAAGGGGCCCAATTTGGTCTCATCTAAGCCTCTCTTACCCTCCCTGTTTGCTGATTCTTGGTCAACAATAGATCAGACATTACAAAGCAAATGCAGAGTCTCTGGAAGCAGGGAGTGGAATATCGGGGGAAAAAACCACCACATATTAGCTTGTTAGGAACCATCAGAGATGGCTCTGGTGCTGACCTTTGAAGGCAGAACTGAAGAAACATCACCAAAAAATCCTTCCTACATTTTCTGTTGATGATTAAAAAATATGGTAACACATTTAAAAATATTCAATACCTAAAATCTAGTCTTAGCAACCCGAGGGCACAATCTGTTGTCATTAACAACAGTTACTTTGTACAGGAGGTCTGTTGAATAGATTTCTTCTGACTGAAAACTTTTCATTGTTCACGAACATCTCCCTAACTTCCTCCTGCCAAGGTTCAAACCCTGGGAATTATCACATGCCATGAATGCACGCTTACCCCCATATAGCAAGTTGCAAATGAAAAACATACATGATTATATCTACCAATTAAAAACAGCAGCAGTGCAAGGCTCCTTTTCAAGGTGATGGCGTGAGTTCAGGTGCCCTCTCCTCTCTCTACCCCAAACAGCATTGAAAATAACAAAGGCATGCACATTTAAGATAAAATCTGCAGCGATGCTAGAAAACCCCAAATCCACCCTTGACGGGCTAGGCTGGGAGCACTTTTGGAAGATATGAACAGATGGTATCGTGATGAGCAAGATGTGGGCAGCTCAGCCGCCACATCAGTGTCAGGAGTGGGTCAAAGGTCACCTGTGGGCGCTCTGTTCTTAGTCTCCATTTCCCATGTCATTTGTTTTTCTGCAGTTTTATATAAAAAGGAGCCTGAGGTCTGTGTTTGATTATCTCACTCTTGAGAGGTGTCTGAGCTTTCTGAGAGGTTTTGTTTCCTTCTCATGGCCTCTGGAACTTGCTTTGGTTGTGCGAAGTCTCTGTCCCAGGGAGCCTGCTTCACTCAGGTGGCCTGTGGTGGTTTGAAGGCGAATGGTCCCTACAGACTCATATATTTGGATGCTTGCCCCCCTCCCCCATTTGGGACTGTTTGGGAAGGATTAGGAGGTGCGAACTTGTTGGGGGAGGTATGTTCCTGGGGCTGGACTTTGAGATTTCCAAAGCTCACACCATTTCACTTAGCTCGCTCTCTCTCTCTCTCTCTCTCTCTCTCTCTCTCTCTCTCTCTCTCTCTCTCTGCCTGATGCCTGTGGATCAGATGTGAGCTCTCAGTTACGGATCCAGCTCCATGCCTGACTTCCTGTTTTCATGCTCATCACCATGATGGTCACGGAATCATCCTCTGAAACTGTAGGCCCCATAAAGAGCTTTCTTTCTTCTACATGTTGCTTTGGTCATGGTGCTTTATCACAACAGTAGAAAAGTAACAAGACACAGTCTTTCTGCTGTTTCTTGGCAGGCACACCTCCGTCCACCAGGCTCCATGGCTGGAGAGTGAACTAGACAGTTACCAGGTCCTGAGGGACCAGCATAGCTTGTAGCCTGTGCCTGTGTCATCTGGGACAGCTCTTGGACTTATTAGGGAGGGGCAAGCATGTAGCCACATCTCTTATCATTATGGATGGATTTTCATTTTGATTTATGAAAATTAGGCAGATGCCAGAAAAATTACGGATATAGTTGCAGACAGCAGACATAGCTTGGAACAGAACACTCACTGAGGACAAGAACAAATGGTGGCTATGTGTGGTAGTAGAATGCTCTGGGCTCTGGAGTCAGCAGCCCAGGTCTGTCCATATTCTTTGTGTGTCAACCATTGGTAGTAATAGCCTGAGTGTCTAAGACTCATAGAGTGGCTTTGGCTTCACCATGAGAACTCGCGTACCACATTGAAGGCAGTGTCTGGCCTCTTGAACTCCCTGCTGGCACCTGAATATACAAGTGTGAATCTCACAGAAGCCACTGAAAAATCAAGAGAAGATTTTGATGACTCTGGATAGTATCGGTGAAGTTTGAGGGGTGTCTTTCTATCACTGTGATGGCAACAGTTTACTACGAGGAAAGAAACAGATGGGGAGAAGGTTCACAGTGAGTATTTCAGAGTTTGGATAGTCAACGGCTCTCAAAAGTCCCGTGTCACAGGCTTGGTCTCCAGCCCGCTGCACAACTGGGGCATGGTAGAAACTGTGTGTGGGGGTCATGTAAGAGGAAATTAGGTTATGGAAGGAATACTCTTGAAGGGGAGATTGGGACCCTAGTTTCTTTCTGTACCTCTTTTTGCTTCCTAGACACCAAGGGTGACAGGTTTTCTCTGTTAGCCACCATCTCATCACAGGCCCAAAGCAGCACAACCAAGAGACTATGGACTAAATCCTCGACAAAATAAACCTCTCTTCATTTTAAATTATTATCTCAATATTTCGTTGAAGTAATCAAAAGCTGACAAACACAAATATCCTAAATTTAATTTTGTAATAAAACACATTGTTAAAAGCCAGACTGATAAGTAAGAAGATGAATTTAATGAATTCTGACAGGGTGAGGAGAGAGAAAGACAAAGAGAAAAGACAAGCCTGAAGCATGGAGATGAGACCCGGAGTGTGTTGTAGCTTTATAATAAGAGCTTAAGGAGGAGGAGCGGACACAGAAGATGGAGAAAGATACGCATGACATTTTTAATTTGTTGGAAAGTTAGATTTTAGGTTGAGAATTCTCACTGATTGACAGTCAAGATTATTAGAAAAATGCAATATCATGGAATTTCTGAAATTTTAGGAGAAAGAAAAAATGCTACAAGAATTAAGAGAAGGAAAAATCCAGTGTACAGGAAGGAAGAGTCAGACCTGGGTCACAGGGCCATAATATCAGGCTGAGGCAGCAGGATCCCAAGTTCAAGGACAGTCTGGGAAACTTAGAGTTTGTTTCCAAACAAAAGGAAAAGGAAGACTAGGGATATAGTTATGGGGAAGGGTGCTTGCCCAGAATGCACGAGACCCTAGGCAGAGCCCTCAGTATTGTTATAAAGAGGACAATGGAGGAGGAATCAAATGGGATGTCTCCAGGGCTGGCCTTTTCCCTCAGATACACGGTGTCACGAGAAAATGGAATGCCATTTGCAGTTTGAGAGGGAAACAGACGGTTGCCCTTAAATTCAATCTGAAGTCATGTAGGCTTTGTATGTGAGGGGAGGTGAAATAACATCAACTATTCCAGCGAAGGAACCAGAAACGGAAAAGAGGACACCAAAAGAGCATGAAATCATAAGACTAAAACAAAGGGAGATGCCAGGTGCCCACAGTGAGTGGAAAGAAGTCACAGAAAGGCCTGAGTTGCCCCCACAAAAAATGTTGTCCACCTGGATAAACGAAAGCAAATATTGTCCATCAAAGGACAGAGCAATAAGAGAAAGGATCGGGTGAACAAATGGAAAACAATCTCAACCACTTCTGGTGATGTGGGCGTTAGGAGAGACAGCGGAAAGAGACCCGGGGAGAAATAGGAATATTTCATATTGTTTAAAGGTCTATCCACTGAAAAGAGTTGGCTCCTACAAACCTGTAAGTATCCATCATATTTACAAGTAACCACTTCAGAATACATAAAGCAACGTCTCTTAGAGATGAAAGGAGAAATGGCCAGGGCAGCAAGAAGACTGGACTGTTCTTTGAGTAAGAGTCTAGGGCAGGCAATGCACAGGCACATGGATGACGCAAGGGTTAATAACTCTCTGGAAACATTGCAACTGGGGAGCAGATGTGGCGCACTTTCTTTGGAAATTTGTTTAAAGCAGTAATTACAGACTACTTGGGAATGAACATAGAAGCTGACTTCAAAGCCTGTGACATGAATCCAAATCTTGATTCAAAGAAGACTTTTTAATCAAATGCCATATGTTAATCAAATATAAGTAGTTTCTATTACCCGTGAAATAACATAGTGTTAGCCCAAGAAACAAAAAACAATTTCAAAGGCAGCAAGGAAACAATATTGCTCTGATAAAAAAAAGGAGAGAAAACCCACATTGTCCCACTCCAAAGTGCAGCATCAATGACGGAACTGACGTTTGGTTCTCTGAATGAGCCAGTTTGATAGACAAGTCAAGTTGATAGACATCAGCCATAAAAGTGTGTAGTTACAGGTAAAGAAGGGATTTTTAAATAATGAACGTCACTGTATACAAACCTAGAGCAATACATTTGATCGGAGAGATGAACATGTGTTCTGCAGAGGCTCTGGAGAAAACGAGCAGAGTCACCTAGGAAGGGAGGGGAGCTTGAGTAGGCAGAATGCTTGAAAGACACCAAGATGCCAAGGCCAGCTTCCAAAAGAGAACCCAAGAGTCTCAGTTATTTGTTAGTTTGTTTGTTTTGGTGCTGGAAGATTGAGCCCAGAGCCTCCAGTCTGCTAGGTAAATAACCGACCAGTGAGGCACACTCCCTGCCCTTGCCCAGCCCGTTTAAAGATGTTTCTGTAGGCCTCTGAACGGTCTGTTGTCTCCTTAGTGTGGAAGATGCTGAGAGGCATCAGAATCTGCAGGATGTTTCCAGTCCTGTTTCAATTCCTGAGATAAATTCTGACAAACAGGAGACTAAGGCAAAAAACAAACAAACAAACAAACAAACAAACAAACCCAAACCCAAACCCAAACCAACCAACCAACCAAACAAACAAACAAACAAACAAAAAACACAAACAAATAAACAAAAAAAACCCTCCAAAACAAACAAACAAAAAAAAAACTCTCTGGAATATATGTTTCTTAAAAAAGCTTTATTTTAAAATCATGCAAATAATAATAATAATAAAAAACCCCATGCACTGGAATTAACCAGACCCAAAGTCTTAAATTTCTAAATAAAAATATGAATAAACTGAATTTAAGGATAACAAAAGATAATCTCACAAATATAAAATTTAACCCAGTAATTTGGGGACCACTTTCATATAGGGACACCTAACAATGTAATGTGCTTCACTACATTAATAGGGTAAAAACAAAACCAGATGTGATCATGTAGATAGATACACTTTCAAGCATTGATGATGTATGTGAGAATGTTTCCATTTTTGATAAATAGACAAAGATAAAATCCTTTCAAAACATGATAAATGGTATTTATTAGAAACAAAATAGCATAAAAACAAAACAGAGGTACTCCTAATAAAATCATGCACAAAATAAGGCTACTTCCTCTGATGGATATTATCCATTTCTCTGGAGGTGGTAGCCAAAACTATAGCAACAAAAACACATGTGATATAAATGTTGCAGAATATGTCAAGTGATCATTATATGAGTTTCTTCCTTGAAAATGCAGAAGTGTTTAATTGTCTATCATAATTAATGGGAGTTCAGCAGGATATAAAAAATAATCCACATTTAAAATTCTATGGTTGGGCTGGGGAGAGGACTCTGGGTAGAGTGCTTGCACAAGCGTGAGGACGGGGTTCGGGATCCCAACCAGCCCTGTGAAACAGCCAAGACTGGCAGCAGGCATCTGTCTTCCTAGTGATGGCAGACAGAGACAGAAGGATCCAGGCTCCAAGGCCAGCCTAGGCAATGGGGAGCTTCAGGTTCAGTGAGAGACCCTGTCTCAAAAGGTCAGTGGAGAGGTGGAGGAGGGAATGCAATGTCAACCTCTCTCTCTCTCTCTCTCTCTCTCTCTCTCTCTCTCTCTCTCTCTCTCTCTCTCTCACACACACACACACACACACACACACAAACACAAACACACAAAACATAGAACAAATTGCATAGCTTTCCCATGCATTAGCAAGAGTCTTAGAAAAAAAAAAGTCATGAGAAAAACAGTATCTGCAATAGCAACTCCACTATGAGAGCTCTGGGAATAGAGTCCCAGGGATTATGTAAGACACTAACAGAGAGAAATCTAAAAGTCTACTGCAGGCCCAGGTAAGTCAGGACTCAGTGTGATTCAAAGAGACTGCCCAGCATCACAGGTGGGCCTGCTTTGGCCCTTGCAATATATCTATAAGCTTAATGAAAACTATAGCCAAATATGGGTTTAAAACCCTTTCTTTGTACATGATAAATTCAAATGATCAGGGCAAGATAAGTCAATTAATGTATGCCTCTGAGGCAGTAAGCTAACCAAAAAAGAAACTCTTTAATCACACCACACAGAGAAATAAACACCAAAGAGAGAGATTAACCTCGTAAATGTGTATTTACAATCAACCCGGGTGATGCTTCTTTTTTTTTTTTTTTTTTTTTTTTTTTTTTTTTTGGTTTTTTCGAGACAGTGTTTCTCTGTGTAGCTTTGCGCCTTTTCCTGGAACTCATTTGGTAGCCCAGGCTGGCCTCGAACTCACAGAGATCCACCTGGCTCTGCCTCCCGAGTGCTGGGATTAAAGGCGTGCGCCACCACCGCCCGGCTCGGGTGATGCTTTTTAATTGATGTTTTGTATAGATAGAGGAAAACTTAGAACTCTCTCTCTCTCTCTCTCTCTCTCTCTCTCTCTCTCTCTCTCTCTCTCTGTGTGTGTGTGTGTGTGTGTGTGTGTGTGTGTGTGTGTGTTTCTTTTTGAAGGACTGAATGGGAGAGGTCTTTGTATAATAATAAAAAAAAGAATTAATGAAAAATGTTCTTCACTTCAAAATAAATTTAAAATAAGTCAGATACAAAACTGAGGGCACAAAAGGATAAAAGAAAGTACAGGCAGACACTTGTTTGGTTTTGGAAAGAGGAGAGGAGAGAGAAATAGCATGGGACAGGACAGGGCAGGACAGGGCATTCTAGGTAAGGACATTCACTTGCAGTACATTCACCCTCTGCCCAGGGTGGGTGATGCTTGTGGGTGCTGAATTCTACTGATAGAGATTTAAATGACACAGGGACCAACTCTGTTCTGTAGGAAGTATATTTATATGGGAAAAGCTAATTGTCTTGGTATGAAATGGGAATATACAGACCCTTAAGGAAAAGAGAGTGCTCTGTCAAAAGATAGAAAAGGCACAAAGAGGCAAATCCCCTACGCTGACTGAAGGTCTACTATGTGCCAAGTAATGATGGATACTGCAGACCCAGTGTGAGCCACACAAGGTCATTGCTTTCTCACTCAAGAAGAAAACCTAATAATGGGGACATATGTGGACACAATTCACTTTCAGTAAAATCAATTATATGTAAAGAAAATTAAACTAAACTATGAAGCCATCTTTGGCCTGCCATGTGGGAGAAGATGAAATACTGTATTACCTTGATAGCAATATGTTCAAAACCCTAGAAATGGGAAACATCAACACAGCAATTCATTTCAAGAATTTATCTTGCCCAAATAATCAGAAGGGCTTCAAAGAGTAGTAACGAGAACTTATTTATAGCAGTGTTCCAAAAGGTTCGTTCACTAGAGAGAAGTTAGAAGTGACCATCATTCTGAAATAGGGAAATCTGTTAGGTAAGTGACACTGTGGCCATGCAGTGGTACGTCACACAGCTTCAAAACGTGCCATAGAGAAAACCAAGACAGGCATGGGGTTCATGGGGGGTTGCCAGTTTTTAAAGTTTTTTCAAAAAGCAGTGAAAGAACACCAGAAGGTTAACTAGCAATGCTGGCTTAGCTTGGAATAATTATTATTGTCCCCCCCCCCAATTTAGTGAGTTACAACTGATAAACAAGACACTATATATATTCTTGATGCACTCTGTGGCATTTTCATATCTTTACCTATTATTAAATGACGATTAAGATCAAGTAAAACTAATGAAGAGTCACGCTAATTCCCTTAAATGGTTGTCTTTTATTTATTTATTTTTTTTGAGACAGGGTTTCTCTGTGTAGCTTTGGAGTCTGTCCTGGAACTCACTCTGTAGCCCAGGCTGGCCTTGAACTCACAGAGATCTGCCTGCCTCTGCCTCCTGAGTGCTGGGATTAAAGGCGTGCGCCACCACCACCTGGCTAAATGATAGTGGAGACACTTCAGTTGTGTTTTTTTTTCTTTTTGGTGTGTGTGTGTGTGTGTGTGTGTGTGTGTGTGTGTGTGTGCGCGCGCGCGCGCGCCAGAGATTGTGCTAGAGCCTCCCACATGCCACAGCTTCCTCATTCCAGTATCCTTAACCGCAATCCTATGTTGTATATCCATTCTCCATTCTCTCTATTCCTGATGCCCAACCCCACCTCCTAGAGGCTCCATTCTTTTTTTTTTGGCCTATGAGTCTGGCTTTTTTAGATTCTACATGAGATCATTCACTGTATTTTGTTGGTTGGCTTATTTCTCTTAGCACAATGTCCTTTGTCTCTTAGCACAATGTCCTTTGAGTGCAATGAACCTCAATTCATCCACATCATAGTATTTAATAGTACTTTCTGTTTTTAAAGATGAAATAAGATGTCCTTGTGTGTATGTACATATATATATGGAGCATTCCACAGATCCTCAAATGTGTATCTGTGACTTACTGGCTTAGAATTCAGCTTGTTTTAAGCACAGGCCTAGTTTTTTGAAAGATCAAATCTGTCCCCATTTCATTTTCATCTTGGTACTGGCTAATCAATTGGGCCTGAGCAGCTAAGCAGTCGTAGATATTATGGTAAGTTCATGAGTTTATTTCCAAAATGATAGGGGATTTGTTAGCTATTCCTGGGACTCTGCTTTTGGCACTCTGTGGGATGAAAGGAAATGCTTTCCTGCCTGCATGAGGTGGGTTGCAGTGGTATCTTTCATCCATATTTCCTTTTGGGATCCAATCCTATAGAATGAGAACTCAGATTTTCTCTCCCATGGCTCTTGAGGCTAGTTTTGTGCAGTCCTTCTGAATCACCAACTAAACCACAGTGTGACTCGGAGGGAGACTAGTGTGGAAGTTTGCCGAGGCTGAAGTCCTAAATACCAGGTGGCTTAAATGACAGCATTTCTTTTCTCATGATGCTCAAACCACAAGGCATGGTGTCAGGCGGCCGGTTTCTGCTCTGAGCTCTTCTGTGGATGTTTCTGTTCCCTGTTCACATGGTCTTCCTCTTGTGTAGGTCTACATTTTCTCTTCTTATAAGGTCACTGGTCACATTGGACTAGAGACTTATCCTTATGACCTATTTTTTTTTTTTTTTGCTAAATTATCGCTTTTAAGGTCCTTATTCAAAATACACTCATCTTCAGAGTTATTGGGGGTTGTGACTTCAACACATGCATTTTGTGGCAACAAAATTTACCCCATTATACTAAGCATAATGTTGCTACAGTCATTGGTGATGAAGTGGGTAGTTTAGCCTGTGTTTTGCTGCTGTAACAGAATGGCACAGACTGAGATAAATAATAGAAATTTGCCTGATTCAAAGTTCTGCAAGCTAGGAGGTCCAAGAAGATGGCACAGGCAAAGAGGATGATGGTGCTCTGTCTAAATACTGTGGAAGTAAGTTAAGTATTCTCTCCAAGGGAGAAAGAAGCAGGCTGAACTCATCTCTTTACCAGGAACTTATTTCCTGGCAAGTAACCTGTTCCTGTATTTAGTCCATTTTACCCTCATGATCTGATTATTCATATCACTGATGCAATGACCATTGACTTTCAACAGGAGTTTTGGAGGGGCGACTTGAACCATGGCAGCTGGGGAATGGAGATGCTTTGTGGCTGCCTTTCCTGAGCATCCAGAGAGTAAGCACTCCATGAAACAGCATCCTCCCAGGCTCTGAAGTTTCTGCTGTTTCTCTCCCAAAGTCATCCTTCTCTGAGTCAGATCATGTTGCAAAGCCCTTTGCTCTTCTTCTTCCGGAAATGTGGCGCGGGATTTCCACCACTCCAACAGTGTTCTCCCATTACTGATTGGAGCAGGGTCACTGCTAAGGTGGAGGATGGATGGAGTCCGCATTGAAGGACAAGCTTGAAATCCTCACCAGAGTCATCTTGCACAAGAAGAATATCCTGGGGGCAGAGCTGTTAGTTCCTGGAAGGTCTATCTATGAGGTTTCTGACTTGGTAAAGTAGCTTTAGCACAGGAAGGGGAAACTTACATGCAACCTCAAGGTGCAGGCTGTGGGGTTTGCTGGGGTTGGGAGCTACAGCACTTCACATGAGCAATGCAATAAATCATCGCAGAGAAGGAAAACCACCCAAAAGTCAGACTCGCAGTCCGGTTGCTCTATTGGGTAGTTATATATTATAGACAAGGTAAAGGCAAATAAGGCTACCAAAATAGCCACATGAGAGGAAAGGCAGGCAACCCTTAGGGCCAGGTACTCTACAAGGCCCAGGATCTGAAGGAAGTGCCACATATCTCTGTTCCTTCATAGGTCAGGCTGACCTAGAGTGGCAATTTCCAGGGGAGGAATTGAGGGTTTGGTGCTCGATTGAAAAGTGACATCGCCATCTGTGTGCTGCTGGTGGTACTGCAGTCTCTGGAATCAGTGTTCTTGGAGAAATGCCTCCTGTCTGCTAGAAAGGTTTGAGGGTCCTTGAGGGACTGGATAAAAAAAAAAAATCTGAGCACATTTGATCTTGCTTTTGAATGACAAATCATTTGGGCATAAAAGAATAAACCCTTCTAACTTTTCTTTGGGTCCATCTGTCCCTTCCCTATTTGTGCACATTTGTGGGAGTGTGCTTGCTTGCAAGACTGCTGAAACGCCTCATGTTCTCATGGGCGAGTATCTCTCATGTTTTTAATTTTTTTCCTCTCCATTATCCTTAAAAGCGCCTCGCCAATCATTCCCAACAGCCTTGTCCATCAATTGCTATCTGATTTGCTTGCCTTGATTGTTATACTGAGTGAAGATTAACTACGAGTGTCAACCAGTTTAGATGTTGCCCTGAAGGGAATTGTTGGAAGTGATTAATGTTCAGATTGGTAGACTGAAGCAAAAGTAGGCAATTCTCAGAATGTAGGGGGCTCTCTGTATTAGTCAGGCTTTTGCCTCTCTGTGACTTAAATTGGGGAGGAATTGTTTTAGCTCACTGTTTCCAAGAGGTCAGTCCGTGGTCACTCAGAGGTAACCATCTTGGAGGTGGGAGTGTGTGGTGGAGCCTACTGGTCCTTTCTTGACCTTTATTTTCAGTGCTCAGGCTAGAACCCAAGACGTTGAGCATGTAGGCTAGTGCTCTAACATGGAGCTACATGCCCAGTTTCATATTTTGCTTCTTGGTAGATGGGAAGAAAGATGGTAGATGGGAAGATAGAGTGAAAGCAGCATATAAGATGAGGTCAAGGCAAGTTAAAGTCTCCAAGGAAGTGTCCTCTACCAACCCCCACCTTCTATTTTTTATCGCCTCCTAATGATATCATCAAATTGTGACTCCAAAAGGGGTGAATCCATTCATTCCAGTTCCTGGAAATATCCTTGCAGACACACCAGGAAGCATCCTCACAGACACACCCAAAGGAGTGCTTCACTAATCTCCTACTCAATTATTAACCCAATTAAGTTGATGATCAACATTAGCCATCATAGATATGGCTCACTAATCTCCTAGGTGTTTATTCATCTAATCAAGTTGATAATCACCATTGACCATTATGGTGTTGGCCAGTCAGTTGCAGGCTTTAGTTCAGATAGAAGTTTCCAGAGCAGGGAAAATTTTGCTTCCAAAATGGGAACAGATTCTTGCTGTCATTTCTACCCTGACTTGTTAGCTCCCATGATTACATAAAGCAATTCTTGAGAGTACACACGACTCCCCTCCTCCACGCCTCCTCCAGGTGCTGTTTCCCTGGGGAACCTTGACTAATGCAGGCTGTGAACATGACCCAGTCCTCAAGGGGGAGATGAGGGCTGAAGGTGCTGGGATGTGAGGCACAGGCTGACTTGTAATTCATGAAGCAAAGCCAGTGGGATAAAAAAAAAAAAAAAAAAATTGCAAACCCACTGAATCCCTGACAGAATCAGGACTGATATATAAACATCTAATGAAATATGACCAAAGGGTAAAATCTAAGGCATTGTTGTATTTCTCTCTAAGTATAACAGAAGTCTTGACTTTTATTGGGATCTTAGTCTCCTGGAATGGTATTTAGTACTTTTCTTATAAAACACCTAGCACATTTTAGGTGTTAAAGAAAAGGTTAATTTCCTTTATAAAAAAATTCTGTGCAGAGAGCTTTCTCTTCCAACTCATATGGAGGCTGCACATAATTTCCCCATTTATCTCCAACATCCTTTCTCCTGCCTTTAAAACTCTTTCATTTAGCATTAGCATTCGATTAACCTTTTATTCAAGAGACATCTGGGTTTTGTTATACACTGTATGCTGATTCTGTCTTGTTTTCGTTCCAGATGATGTTCAAATAGCCACATGTGTGAGGTACTGTGGTCTTTTATGTCATTTTTCATCAATGAGGTTCCAAGAAAAGTCTCTACCTCATTACCCAAAGTCTGTTTGGGAAAAACAGGAACAAGAGAGCAATGGCAGCTTCATGTTCTATCTGGAATCACTTTGAGAGATAGCTTAGCCATCTTTGACCTGCATTTATGTATTTCCTGCAGGCTTTGAAAATTGTATATTATCAATTAAAATTCACACAAGAAGCAATGTACGAGTAAAGATTGAAAGTTGTGACTGTGGAGTATTCTAGCAGTAGTATTCTTAGCAGTTCCTCCAGGTAGTAAGAAGCTTTTTCAAGTGCTCCCATGATGCATCAGCACTGACCCACATGTGTGTCTGTGATGTGCTAAGTTATAGATAATCAACTTCCGAAGGAAAATTCCACTTCAGAGTCTTTACCATAGCAGCAATGGATCACAGGACTGAGGACAGAATTCATCCAGATTTGCCCACAGTTGAGTATTTCCTCAGAGCTTTAGCCCAAATGTTACTACTTTCCTTGAGATCCTCTGTCTACTTTTGTAGGAGGAACTCAAAATACAGCCTCCTCAAGAACCATGGACTCACAACTCATATACACATGTTCCTCCAAACAAGGAATGACAGAGGACACATAGAAGATAACTGCTGGGAGAGCCGGATGGCCACAACAGTGATTAAGACGTGGCCTAGGGGAAATCAAGGTTGAAACTCAGGAAAGGCATTGCTAGTTGTATACAGTGTATCACAGTTAGCTCAAAACAGGGTAGGTGCAGATTAAGTGAGCCTTGTGGTTCAGAAGTAGTCAGCAGTTGTGTGAATGGGAATATGTGTGGAGCTGCTAAAGACCTCGTTGGCTGTTAGCTGCATGTCCTCATTTCTGTTGGAAGTGGGAGCCATGGAGGGTGATCCTTTCTGACACTCTCATATAGCACACAGGACAATGGCAGAGATAACTCCCCACCCCTGAGAGCTGGTGATGGAAAGGGTAGAGATGACATAATGGCGTTTTTGAGGGAACCAGGATGGGATGGCTGCCTGTCAAAGATCTGAGTAGCAAAGGAGAATGTGGTTGAAACAGCACACGTAAGATGTGGCATATGGGGATTCATTACCCAAAGTCTGTTCACCACACTGGTCAGCTAAGCAGTCAGGAACCCTCTTGCTGGCCTGCTTTGCTTCTCTGTGTACATAGACGGGTATAGATAGAAGTTAAAATAGGTAAGCAATGTCTTTTTCAGCTGATCCAGAGCTAAGCTACACTGCTAGTCGGATTTAGGTGGAGCAAACAACTGGGAGTGCCTATACCTTGGGTGGAATTACTCCTTGCACGGCAAGATTGATAATTATGTAGCTCTTCAGTACCCCAAACTGAAGCTTTAAGCATCTTTCAGAATATGCCCATCCTCAGGGGTTAAAAATGTAACTCAGTGGTACAGTGGTTACTTTGCATTCATGAGGTCATAGATTCAATCTCAGCACCATTAAATAAATAAATGAAAGCTTATCTTTAAGATCATATAGTGGTCATACTCTGATTGGAGAGAGGAAATGCTTAAAGTTGGAACTGGCTTTGGTAATCTTCTAGTCACTCACAGGATTTGGTCCACAAAAATTAGGTATGTTGTGTGTGAAGGTTCAGCCTCAGGAGGCCTTGCACTCTATTGAGATATGAATAGAGATGCTTAGTTGTCCAGTTTCTTAGGGAGATTCTGAGGCTGTTTCTGCCACCACAATGAAGGGGGTGTGGCCATGTGTGCCCTGAAGAAGATTTTGGTGTGCTATAAAAACTCTATGTACCATTCCATGCTTCCTTGAAATACATTAAGGATCCAACTTCACCCTCAGTGCTCTTACTTTGAAAACAACTGCCACCCCACCCCACCCTTATTTAGGGCACTCATATGCCAGGTTCAACCAACTAGATGGAAAACGTTTTTTTTTTGTTTGTTTTTGTTTTTTGTTTTTTTTTTTAAATTGCATCTGTGCTGAACATGTACAGACTTTTTTTTCATCATTATTCCCTAACTGACATCCCATAATAATGATTCCTGCAGCATTATCTTTACAATGTATAAAGTATGAGAAGGAAGCCAGCATGTTTTCATAGTTCCTAGGACAATGGGCATATGTTATATTCAAGTACTACATGGTTTGTGTAAGGGAGTTGAACTGCTGTAGATTTTGGTATCTTTGGGGGTCCTGAAAACAATTCCCCATGGATCTGAGAGCTGTCTAGATTTTTCTTTATCATAGATATATCTACAGAGTTTAGCTTTCAGTGATTCACTGGTTTCTATATCATGTGTCTATGTATCTGCACATCTATCTTTTTGTCTATCAGCTGTCAATATACCAATCATTTATTTGTTTATACCACTCCCCTTCCATCTTCTTACTATGTCATCTTTTGTCTTTTATATTTGAATATTGTACCTTGGGTGAAATTGTCAGCTTCTCCATCCAGTTGCTGTGCAGGCCAGTGTTTCATTGGTTAGCTGGATTAATGGGATCTAAGTCACCACATTAGGTTTAATTCTCTGAAAGAGTCCTAGTCCTTACCTCTTCTCTGGTCATGGCAAAAAGCAACAAGGAAAAGTCTTACCCTAGAAGAGAGAGAAATAAGGAACCCAAGATCTGGTAATTCTCCTGTTATGTGGCATATTTATGAAACTCTCTTAGATTCATTCTCTTCAGCCTGTGTTATTAATAGCAAAAAGACAAAAGGTCTCACTTTATTAAAAAAAGAACCAGCCATAACACTCTTATTCACAGCATGCATGCCCTTTCAGAGGAAATATTCCCATTAATGAGGCTCCTTTGCGTGTCCATTAGTTATTATAAAAAAAAAAAACCCTTTCCTTTAATTAATGTGGCTGTTCTTCAGGCCTCCTTCGGAGATGTTCTTTTCATCCTCAGCTACAGAAATAAGATGAGAGGGAAACATTACATCGGATGAACTTTTCTGTGTTTGATGCAACAATGGGAGCTTTCTTTTTTCTTTCCTTGAGTCTTTGAAAGGGACAGCTCAAGGGATAAGGAGAATATTTAGGTAAAAAGTAAGCACGGCCAATGAAAGAAATGGGTATTTGTACTTGAAGTTACACAGGAATTGGCACAAATGGCAGGCTGAAAACTACCTCCTATTTCTCTTTCAAATCTTTATGTATAACAGAATGGGTTTTCTGACTTCATCCTTCGTTGGCAAGGGGAAAGCAGAGTTCCAGGAGGGCATGTACTAGGGAGGGCCACTGCAGATAAAACAGAAATCTAATTCCATTTATGGTTAGCAGGACAAAGGTTTGTCCCCAAGATCTGCTACTAGATGGGTAGTCAGTATGTGTATACTGAGGAGTGTCATATGTCCAACTAGAATCCAAAGGCTGGGTCCTAATGGCAGACTTCTGGGACACTACGTATTCAAGTAGAAGCACCTTTTTTTCAAAGGAAGGAGGAAGCAAAGAAGGAGAAGGTCAAGTTGTCAGGGTGGGGCTGCAATCTAATCTCTGTAAGACCCACCAGGCAGACTGAAGGGCAGAGGGCACAAAGGAGGAACCCAGTGAGGATACTGAAAAGCATGAACTGGTTCTTCAGAGGAGAGATATGCTGTCATGCTTGACTCTGGCGCTTATCATTTGCTGTGTTTTACTTCCAGATATACTCAGGTGGCCACCAGGAGAGAGACTGCTGGTACACGGAAAGAGCCAATAAATTATTCAGATACCATTTAGACATTAATGCCCTAACACAAAGCGCGCCTCATTGTTACTTCCTGATCAGAAGAAGAGTTTTCTACTTATCTTAGGTAGGGCTAATAGATTCTGGAGCATTTTCATAACTTGAGAGTTCTGGGATAATATACCTTGTTATTATACATTACCTACTATGTCCATAATGTGTTACTGTGCTGTGCTAGGCTGCCCTGAGTGTAGGACCCAGTATTCAGGCAGCTACTGATAAGGGAACTCCAGGGAACAAATATCTCAACAACAAATAAACCAGGGAGGAGAACAAAGGGTAATTGGCAATGGTGCCAGGGAATTTGCTCTGAGTGATTCTGTGTTGAGGGGAAGGCTCCATACCACACTTTTTGGAACATAAGGACTTGTATCTGATTTCTGTGTGATATTATTTTGGGATGAGTCAAGATCATCTAGGCCCAAAACACAAGTTTGATTCGCAATTCAGTTTCTGATCTTTAGCTCAAAGAAACAAACATGTTTATAAAGAACCATGATACGTTTATGAAATTCAAAGTTTGAAACCATGTAACATCCCACCAATAAGTTAGCAGTCATGTAACATCCCATCAATAAGTTAGCAGTTAAGTAAATGACACACATACATTTGGAAACACCATGTAGTAGTAGTTCATTAAATAACAACAACAAACAACTACAGTTTGGGTTTGAACTCCCAGTCCCGCCTCAGTCTTCTAAGTGCTAGGACTGTAGGTGTGGTCCACAATGCTCAGTGGTCTGAGATACACTACTAAATGGAAAAACAAAGGGGGGGGGGCTTGAAAGTTAGTATATACAATATGGCCCCATTTGGGATTAACTATTTTCCAAGTACATATACACATACACTCTGTTTCCATATGTAACATATCTAAGTTGACATAATAAAATGCTGGATGGATTAATGAAACCTACAACTCTTTCCTTCTAAGGAGGGCACTGAGATTGAAGGGTGTTAGGGACAACTTAAAAAGATTCTACGATTATCTGGATTTTTAGCATATATGTGTTCGTGTGATTCTTGTGTAATTAGAAATGAATTAAAATGTATTTTCTACTTCCAGGGGAGGGGAAATGCAGCACAGTGCTCTAAAGAGAAAAAGGAGAAAGTAGAGTAGGAGGATTAAAGTGGAGGAGGGTTAGGAGAGGAGAGTAGGGTGGAGGATGGATATGGGGGGGACAACTAACATTTAAGGCCCATTGCAAAGCCATGTAGACCCCACGACTTTGGAAGCTTCCTACAATATAAACACATAGAAAAGAGTATGTGTATATATTTTTATATTATATATATATTATATATTTATATAAAAGAATATACAAAAACACATATAAAATGCTGATTTAAATGGAATTATCATATAATAGGGGAGAGAATGTCTCAACTAGACATCTGACATCCAGTGCCATGAATGGGTCACATTTTATTGAGTCATTGGCCAAAGGGGTCCTACAGACCCCCACCTCCAAAAACCACAGGCTATTGCCAAGTCTATTGGTTCCTCTTTACAACCTTATGGTAAATTCTTATTGACAGTTAACTTACTTATGTCATCGAACATGCAGAAATCGAACCTGTGCCAATCTAGAAGCTTCACCCAGGAACACCCAGAGAAACACGTATTTTCTAAAGCAATTTGAACCAAGACCTCGGGAATAGACTTAACAGTTTTGTCAGAGAAGCAGATATGTGTATATGACTGACCCACTGAGACACACCCTGAGACACTTAGAACTTATGTATTAGAGCTTAGCAAGTGATATTCAGGTATAGCTAAAAACACCCAGCCTCATGGGAAAGAACAAAAGGAAAGAAAAAGAGAAGGAAGACCAGGAAGGTGGGAGACAGGGGGTGGGGGGGTGGGGGGGGTGGGGCGCGGGGGCTCGGAAGAAATTAATGTAGAGAACTAATTGCTGAAGCAGTCCCGGGGGATAAGATGAACACGTGGAGACAGCCAGAATGATTTCTGACCTCCCAACAGCACCACTGGGGCAGAGATAACAGGGTGACACTCCATTTTAAGAGGTGTTTATTTACAACTCACAGTCACTAACCTATCAAGTTATCAATTAAATTGGCTACAGAATGAGAGTCTGAAGGTTATTCTCTGATAGGAGTCCCCTGAGATAGACAGATGTAGGGAATCTGGAAGAAAGGGACCAAACACTGAGCAGCCAAAGGGGAAGACTAGGATGAGACTGAAATGGAGGAGTTATGAGCTGGTCCAGAGAGCAGCCATGCAGAGCACAGCCAATGGATGACTTCTCCCTGAGGGACGCAATTAAATAAAACTGTGGGTAGTTTATCAGATGTGTTGACCACACAGAGAGGAGATTTAAAAAGTTATTAGACCATCTAAGGGAAAATTAGACATAGAAACATAAGAAATTGAGAAATGAAAATAAAACCATTATTACCAAGGGAAACACAAAAGCTGTTTGAGAAAAGAGAAGAAGCTATTGGATCAGCTGTGGATGACACTTGACTGCCTTTTTCCTTTCTTCTTCTTCTTCTTCTTCTTCTTCTTCTTCTTCTTCTTCTTCTTCTTCTTCTTCTTCTTCTTCTTCTTCTTCTTCTTCTTCTCCTTCTCCTTCTCCTTCTCCTTCTCCTTCTCCTTCTCCTTCTCCTTCTCCTTCTCCTTCTCCTTCTCCTTCTCCTTCTCCTTCTCCTTCTTCTTCTTCTTTTGTTTGTTTGTTTTTCAAGACAAGGTTTCTCTTTGTAGTTTTGGAGCCTGTCCTGGCACTGGCTTTGTGGACGAGGCTGGCCTGGAACTCACAGAGATCCACCTACCTCTGCTGCTCAAGTGCTGGGATTAAAGGTGTGCACCACCACCACCACCACCACCACCGCCTGGCTGATACTTTAATTATATAAACACTGAATATTGATTTAGCCTCATACTCAAAAACTGGAAGAAATGTGTGTGTGTGTGTGTGTGTGTGTGTGTGTGTGTGTGTGTGTGTGTGTTGCATTTAAAAAGGTGAAATTCTCAAGGAAGTCAAGTTGATTATCACCCCAATTTCCTAATAGCAACTAGGGTCACCTCTTGGGGGAGGGTGGTAATGAGGAGAGAAGAAAAAACTCAGGGCAGGGACCTCAGAAGCAGGAATGTCCTTGGTTCTCTGGCTAGAAATGCCAGCAGGTAGTGTGGCTTCTTATCTACTTCCTCACTGAGAACTGTGCCTGGAGGCTGCCCATGAGGTGGGAACTAAACTCCAGCCCAGACATTAGTAATCCATCTCATGAACAGTTTCGGCAATGGACCCCTAGGCTTCATAGTGAGAATGGGCTCTATCTATCCCCAAGCTTCAGCCCGCCTTCTAAGTGATTTCAGGACCATCTCTTCAGAGAAGTAGGAGGTGACACAGCTCTAGGCTAGTAAAGGCCCCTTAAGGGAAAACGAGTTTCTTCTGGTCAAAGTGACGAATTTGCTAGACTAGGTGGAAACTTAACATTCCAAACTACCCAAATGATAAAACAGTTAATCCATTCTGACTGGTCAATTACCCAGCTGAGGGATCCCATTCAGGAGGGCAGGCTCACCCCCTAGGGAAGGCAGGCTAACCCCTAGGAAGGCAGGCTAACCCCTAGGAAGGCAGGCTAACCCCTAGGAAGGTAGGCTCACCTCTAGGAAGGCAGGCTCGGGTTGAGCCATGCTGAAGAGATAGATGGAATAATTAATTATACCTACAGTGAGATCATACACTCTTCCTTCCCAGAATTCCCGTCCCCAGCAGAGTCCCTCCAAGCAGCCCTGAGCTACATACTTTCTTTTCTTTTTCCTTTTTGCTGTCTCTTTCAGACACTGGCTGAACCTGGGAATGCTTTTGCTGCTTCTCTGGGTTTCCTTGATCTTTCTCTGGAGCCCATTTCTGGGCTGTGTGCCTGTTTGTGTGCCATGGGACTGACCTCCACGCTGCCTTCTTTCCCATCACTTCCCCGTCCTCTCAGTAGCTGCTGAGAGTTATAGCTTGCCTGCCCTGGGGTTTTTCTTTTAAAGTCGAGCAAAAAATTGTCCTCTTTGAGTAAATTTTGACTTGGCTTGACAAAAAAAAAAAAGTTAAATTCTCAATACAATAGAAGAAAGTTCATATGCAAGGTCTGAAATGGAACGAATTGACACCTTTTTAAAATGTGGAACTGCAGAGCACAGGAGTTGAATCAGTGAGCTGAGAGGTGAGTTAGGAATGCTGGGGCAAAATGCAGCTGTCATTAATGCTGAGAGGCTGCATTTGACTTTTCAAACTGTAAACTATTATTTTGATAAAATCACAGTGAAAATAAAGTCACTCATTCATAACTCAGTATGCTCTTTATGACACTTAAAGTTATTAAAAGGAGAACCATGAATAAAAGTGCTCATTCAGAGATAAGTTTCAGAACTCAGTGTCAGTCACTGTAGAGTTAAGCACTAGATGGCAAAAGCATCACCAATCATGGCTGTCATCTTTTGAATACATAACATAGCATCATCTCACTTAATGCCCGCATTCATCCTTAACATGGATCCTGCAGTTATTAAGTACATGGTGCAGATGACAGGGTGAAAAATGGAGTAGTTGGAAAGTGGAGTGATGAATCTGTGATTAAGGTCAGAATTTAGGGGCATACTCTCACCACTCTACCTGGACAGACAAAAGCTACCCTCATTCTTAGTCAGAGAGATTTCTCTTTGCAGGGAGTGGTGGTGAATACGGAGAGTCACGTTCTTCTCAAGGTGCTGAGACTAAGCGATGGGTGAGTAAGTGTTCTGCCTTAAGTAGGACATTGCTGCCACCCCTTCTAAGACTCACAGAACATCATAGAAGAGGAATCAGAAAGAATGTAAGAGCCGCCGCCGCCGGGTAACAGCAAGAAGGGTTATGGAATGCTATCTTCTTCAGTCAATGAAACATACTCTGCAAACACGATTTCGCAGTAGTTGTAGCAGCCTGCCCTGGGCTTGCACAAGACTGGGCCTGTCAACTGGCAATCACAGATCAGGGAGTTTGATCAGGACAACAGGGTTGGAGGGTTTACCATGACAAATTTTAAGATAGATTATAGAGACATACTAATAAAAACAACATGGTATTGACACAAAAACAAGCATGTAGACCAATGGAACAAAATCCAAGACCCCAACATAAGTACATGCAACTTCAGACATTTAATATTTGACAAAGTTGCAAAAAAGCATACACTGGAGTAAAGAAAGGATCTTCAACAAATGGTTCTGGGAAAACTGGATGTTCATATGTGGAAGGATGAAATTCAACCTGTATCTACTGCCTTGTACAAAACTAGCTCCAAATGGATCGAAGAGCTAGATGTGAAAGCCAGAACTGCCAGAAGAAAGCACAGGCAGCATTCCTCATGACACAGGCGTAGGAAAGGGCATCTTGATTGGATAGGACGCCATTTGCCCAAGAAGTAAGGCTGACAATTGACTTCACAAAACTAAAAAGTTTCTGCAGAGATAAACAAATAGTCAACCAGGTGAAGAGGAAACCCACAGAATGGAAGAGAATCTTTGCCAACTATATGTCTGATAGAGGATTAATATCTAGATTATATAAGGGGCTGGAGAGATGGCTCAGAGGTTAAGAGCACTGACTGCTCTTCCAGAGGTCCTGAGTTCAATTCCCAGCAACCACATGGGGCTCACAACCATCTGTGATGAGATCTGGTGCCCTCTTCTGGTCATACATGCTGTATACAAAATACATAAATAAATCTTAAAAAAAAATAGTGGAGCCAAATGTCTCACTATAATATAATATCTGGATTATATAAAGAACTCAAAAAAAACAAAGAGTCCAAAAAACAAGCAACCCATTCAAAAAATGGACCTGGGACCTGAACAGAGAGCTATCAAAAGAAGAAAAAGGTGACTAAGAAACATCTCAAAAAGCATTCATTGCCCCTAGCAATTATCTAAATACAAATAAAAACCACTTTCAGATTTCATCTTACTCCAGTCAGAATGGTGAAGAACAATAAAACAACCAATAACAAATGCTGGGGGGGGGGGCGCATGTAAGGAGAGGAGCACCCTCATTCATCGGTAGTGGGATCACAAACTTGTTCAGCCACTCTGGAAATCAGTGCAGAGAATTCCCAAAAAGCTAAAAAGAAATTTATCATATGACCCAGCTGTAACACTCCTTGACATATACCCAAGGGACTCGACATCCTGCTTTCCAGATACTGCTCAGTCATGTTCATTGCTGCTCTATTCATAATAGCTAAGAAATGGGAATAACCTAAATGTCCTTCAACTGATGAATAGATAATAAAAATGTGGTGCACACACACACATAATACATAGAATGCTATTCAGGTGTAAAATAAATAAAATCATGAACTGTACAGGTCAACGGATAGAACTACAAAAGAACATCACATTTGAGTGAAATAATCTGGACCCAGAAAGACAAATATTACATGTTCTCTCTTATTTGGAGGCTCCTAGCTCCCAATCTTCAGATATGAGTACTTATCCTGGATTAACTGCAGAAACCAGGGAAGTTCCATTGCCAGAGTAGGGATGTGGGAGAGCAGCAGAGAGAGGAACAGACATGTACAAACGAAACTGGGGAAATGAGGAAGGCTCTAATTAGGGAGGGAGATAAATACAGAATAAGAGATGAGGGTAAAACAAAATTAAGGATGTTTGAAAGAGTCATAAGGAATCATACTATTAACTATCTGCCTAAAACAACTTATAACACTTAACAGTCTGATTATAAATTTACATACATAGTTTAAATGAAAATTTCCCATTTAGGCTGATGTTACTTCCCCAAAGATCTACAGACCATCTAACAAAAACACCAATATCAGGATGAGAAGCACTCTTCTGAGTTGTTCATCAGGGTTATCCAAGAGACTCCCAAAACATTATAGTCTATTGCTGTTGTCCTTGATTACCCACCAGAGGTGGAAGGCAAGTCCCTATTGTTGCTGACATCATGCACTTCAGATGCAGGGCCCAGAGGAGTCTGAGCTGGAATTGATTTGAAAGCCTCCCCTCCGAGGCTTACCAGATGGTGCCATATAAGCTTAAAAAGGAGGGAAGCAACCACCAGTTCTACCCAGCTGTGAACTCTATGAACTATAACAATGACCAGCATGGCACGATAACCCTAATGGTACAGTGGTGGTACACATACCTTGTCGGTAACTATCAGCTCTTTAATTGGACTGGCTCAACAAGAGGGAAACCATGCCTGGTACTGGAAACCTATCCAACTACCCAGGACTAGTGAAGTTGAGATGTTGGTGAAGAGCTTACAACCACCATTTTACCAAACTAGCATAATCCCTCGGTACATTTTAAATACTTGTTTGTATACCCACAGATAAACGTAGTCAAGGGAAACTCCTCTTTGCAACAGACAGAGACCAAAGCAGCAAACCACAACCAATCAAAATGCAGAGTTGTGGAGCCCAGTCCCAGCGGATACATCTACAAAACAACTACTTCTAAGGCTCAGGATCATCACACAAGAGGAGGCAGAAAGAGTGTAATAGCAGGAGGGTCAGGGAGTTTGCAGTGAGGTTGTGTCTCCTAGGACTGTCAGAAGCTACATCCCTAAAGTCTCACCAACATGACTGCCTAAACTTGAACTGAACAAGGACAACAACAATACACATGCTAAAGTGGATAGCAGAGAGCCCATGAGGCTTCAATCCCACATGAAGAGCTAGAGGCAACTAAGGAATGCTGAGAGCATGAGGAGTAGTCGTTCCCAGGCAAGAGCACATCAGTTGATTATTCAATACCAAATGGTCAGCCCTGAGAACATCCATACCAGCAACATTATACAGACTGAGCAGGCTATATTTATGTATTTTGGAATATATATGTATATACAAATATATATATACATATATATGTATACATATATTATATATATATATGTATTTAACAGCAATCAATGAAAAAAGGCTATGAATTTGAGAGAGACCAAAGAGGGGGAGACCAGAGGATTTGGATGGAGGAAAGGGAAGGGAGAAATGATATAATTATACTATAATCTTAAAAAATAATGAAAAACAAATAAATGAACAAACAAACAACAGCAAATGAGTAGGTCACAGAACAAGACAAGAAGCCATGAATATGGGAAAGGACCCTGTAGGGAGAGGGGTGATGATATGGATGGGACTGAGATAAGAGATTGTGGGAGTGATAGTAATCAGAGTGCACTACATCCGTGTAAAAACTGTCTAAGAAAACATGTAAACAATTACAAAGGAAAAATAGGAATTTATGCAATACTCATAATCTTTGCCACAAGTCTTCCACTCCAGAGAGATCTGGAGGCTGCAGAATTTCAGAGATGAATTAGAGGGCTCTGGATGTACTCTTTCCTCATAGATGAAGTAGTGTGAGAGAGCCAGCAGACTTCAAGTTTCCCCTGTACTTCAAAGAAAATCCAAGTCCCATGTAATTTGCTACTTGATAAGGCACCGGTTTAAATTAAAAAAAAATATTGAAAGTTCTTTTTATATTCATTTCCTACACTTCAGTGAGGTATTTTTAGATTTGTTAGCACACAACTTAAAATGTTGTCCTGAATCTGTGCACAGCAGTGACAACAGTTATCAGTGACTCTTCCTGTCTATTGTATTTGATGGCCACAGTAGGACCATGAAACAAGCTCAGTTGGTGTCATTCATTATTTGATAAGTAGGGACACTGAGGACTGTGAAAGTGCAATGGTTTTCTGGAGCTCACACAGGTCTGTTCCCTTCACATAGCATACATTGTCCTTCACCCACTGACTGTGATGTTACATCTGAGTAAAGAGCCCACTTTCTCCAGATCTTTTCCAAATCTATCAACTTCTAGAACAGGATTAAGAATGGATGTTTTGAGGGGGAAATAAACTTTTTATGGGTTCCTCCCATGTTGGTAAGTTCATTGAAAAAAAAATGCACACAATGAAATATGGCAACACCTTCCTCGGATCAGCCATCTGCCACTATAACACAGTACTTGAGGTAATATAATTACAGAGAGAAAAGGGTTATTTTTGTTCACAGTTTTGTGGGTTTTAGTCCATGATCAATTGGTCCCAGAGTATGGGCTCTGCGTTGGGGAGCCTAGAGTGTGTGGTACAGCAAAACCACATACATTATGAGACAGGAAGCAGAGAGAGGGAGAGGAGGGAGAGAGAGCCTTACTATCTCCTTAGAGACTCAGCTCCAGTGACCTCAGGACTGGTCCCTAGGCCTCATCTTTTAAAGTTCCCATTATCTCCTAATAGTGCTGTCCTGAGGACAATCCTTGAACGCATGGGCATTTGGGGACCATTTAAAGTTCAATGGTTCCCCCTAATTCTTCTTCTTCTTCTTTTTTTTTTTTAAGATTTATTTATTTATTATGTATACAGCATGTATGACTGCAGGCCAGAAGAGGGCACCAGATCTCATTATGGATGGTTGTGAGCCACCATGTGGTTGCTGGGAATTGAACTCAGGACCTCTGGAAGAGCAGCCAGTGCTCTTAACCTCTGAGCCATCTCTCCAGCCTGGTACCCCCTAATTCTTATAATTCCTATACTATACAAGCTAAAACAAGTTATAGGTTAAATAGAAACACTACCACAGAAACCTTAATAACCAAACAAAATGCCAACATAAAGACAGTGAAAGTCTGTGGACAACTGGAGTACAGTGTTCTGTGCTCCTCACTTGGGCTTGTTCCAGCTATGACTCATTTTTTCTTATCCACCTGGGCAGAAAATTCATTTATTATTGTTTATTATTGCATTGAGTAAATATGTCAAAAATCAGCGACTTAACCACTTTATTTGGCTTTAGGGGCTTTTAGGTCCAGAACTCAGAAGAGATGTAACTGACAGGTTGGTCTCCGAATAGCAGCAGCTGGGATCATTGGGGCCAACAGTTTCTCTTGCAAAATGGCTTCTGCACACATATATCTTCTTTCTGGGTGTTTCCTCCCCATTCTCTTCCCTTGGCATATCAGCATCTTTACCTGATTTGCCTTCTTCCAGTACTATATTCTCAGTGTGGCCCAGCACTTCCAATATAGCCCCATGCCAGAGGAAGGATGAGATGCTCCTAGGTCAGGTAGTGGGTGGATCCATAATTGACAAAGCATCTCACATTCTAGTCAGTCATTGTGGGTAGAGCAATAAACTTCACTATTCTTTCAATGCTGTGACTAAAACCAAGAACCTTTCACATGTTGGACAAGCACTCTATCAACTGAGCTACATTTCTAGCCGTATAGTTTATGATTATTAGAGAAGGGACGAGGTCACATTGTGAAAGAGAATTATGTCCTAGGAGTGTGGTTCTAGCTATCTTAGGGAAATACAAGAATATAACTGCTGTATTTAATGCAAAGGCCATTTAGTTTCTCACTAACCACAGACTACACAGTAGTAATAGTTGCCAATATAGTTATAATGCAAGGGCTGAGTTTATAGAAAAGTTTTAATCCCAAGGAATCACCAATGTTCTGACTCACATTCTTATTATTTTGAATTAAAAAAACACTGCGTGAGAGACTTATACTGCCTCCAGTATTTAGTTTACTTGCCCTTTCTGATCACAAGGGAGATCTACATGTCTCATCTCTTTCTCATTAAGAGGTGCATACTATCTACTCATGACCATGTGGAGAAGAGTGATATGTGTTGTTTCCAAACTAAGGTGGGTTGAGGTTATCATGCTTCACACGATAAGCATCACAATCTTCTCCTCCCATCCTAATACCCTGGAAGCCATAAGTTAGTATGGGGGCATGTCATAATGATCATACATTCAACAACACCAGTCACTGAAAGATTATGCTAACTAGGATCTCTACCAACTCAATAGAGCCTGTACCACGAATGAGGGGGTTAATCTTCACTGTTGTGGTTTGAATGTAATTGGCCCCCATAATCTCATAGGGAGTGGCATTATGAGGAAGTGCGACTTTCTTGGAGTGGCTATGGTCTTGTTGGATGAAGTGTGTCACCATGGGGATGGGCTTTGAGGTTTCCTAGGCTCAGGATGTCACCCAATGTGTCAGTTGACTTCCTGTTGCCTGCAAGATGTATCACTTCAGCTCTAACACTGAATCTGCCTGCATGCTGCCATGTTCCTCCTCATGATCTCAATGGTCTGAACCTCTGAAACTGTAAGTGAGCCACCCTCAATTAAATGCATTCTTATAAGAGTTGCTGTGGTCATGGTATCTCTTCACAGCTGTAAAATCCCTAAGACAATTGTTAACTTGACTGGATTTAGAGTCACCTAGGAGAAACATCTCTGAGTGTATCTATGTGGATGTTTCTATAGGAATAATGACTCACTTCAAAGTCAGGAGCTTTCACACCATGGACAGAGGCTCTGGACTAAGCAAAAAGGATAGAAAGGGAGAAGGTGAGCTGAGCACTAGCATCCATTTTTCTCTTTCTCTTTATAGTGAACACACTATGAACCAGTGCCTCACAATCCCATTGCCATGTCTTCCCTCCCATGATGGACTACACTTTAAACCACGTGCCCAAATCGCTTCCCCCTTCCTGTAAGTGGTTTTGCTGGCATTCTGGCACAATGAGTGAGAAGGAAATATTTATATATTAAACTGATGGTATGTGAGGGTTAATTTGTTATTGAAGAATAATTTCATTTACTATGACAATAATTTTTTATCATTCATATACTCTGGCTGGAAGTTCAAGGACTCTATTGCAGTTTAATGCAAGGAACCCTGTTTTAAGTTTGTACTAAAAGATTTCCTGAGGCAGAGGCAGGCCAGCAGAATAAGTAGTGAATTAGATGGAGGACATGCAAAAGAAATAGCTGACAGTATCACCTTTCCCCTCTTGACAAAATTGAAAACAACCATGCTCTAACTTAATGAGTACTTTCAGAATGAAGTCACTCTTCTAACTTTGAAGTCTTGGACACTCATTTTCAGATATCATTGTGATGCCATGATCAGACTTGGAAATTAAGGCAATTTATTTCTAGACATTCTGTCTTTCATTGTAATGAAATGTTAGGGATGGCAAGATGGAGATAATTAGTGAAGGCTAAGTAACTTGCTCATGTCACATGAATAAATGTTGGAATAATTTTTTGAGTACACTGATTTAAGTCAAATCACAGGTTACATTTTAGTCACAGAATATGATTCTCAGTTGAATTAGTCTATTTCTGAGATGTCTTGACTTACTCATTTAAAAGGAATCTCTTTATTAAGTTTTATAAAAAAATTTTTTTGGCTCAAATTTAAGAGCCACCTGGCACTCTCATGATTAGCAATTACCCATTGCTATAGGGCCTCTGATTAAAAATTTTCATGATTCAACACCAGACAGTTGCAGGTGGGTGAGAAAGTTATTAACTAAATTCAAAGTGCCTCAAAGAACCAGATTGAAAACTGGTTGGTCTGGTGATTTCTGTCATGTGAATGACTGAATTAGATGGTTCCAGAGCAAACAAACTGATTTCTCAGAGAGCAATACACACACAAATCAACCAGATTCAAAGTGCAGTTAACACACACACACACACACACACACACACACACACACACACACACACACTCCTCAAATAGCCGCCTTGGTGAGACTGTTCCTTGCTTTCCTTGTATGGTGTTTTTGGGACTTTGAGTGTTTTTAATTTCCCTTTTATATGGTGTCAGCTTTGAGTTTATATTAACAGATTTATATCATCCCGGACAAGAGGCTCTTAGCTTTGTCATATTTTTCTGTCCTCTTCCAGCTTTTCTTAAGTAGTTGAGGTCATTATTGTTGATCAAAATCACAGGTGCCAGGAAATGAGGAGATTGAATTGGGATCCAGTGAAATTTCAACAGAATGGAATGAATTCTCACAAGATGAAAAATTCAAGTCAATCTAAGTCCCATGTTTTAGGACAAACATGCCAATCCCCCAAGAGTGGACTGATTATTAGACAATGTGAGAAAGACCTAGAATGTCACTCTAGGTTCAGTGTTAATCAATAATAAGCATTATGACTTCCATGAAAGGCTAAAATGATCCTAGTATGTATTAAGAGGAACATAGTTTTGAAAATACGGGAAGATATGGGCAGTGACAGTTATCAGAGCATGACTAGATGATTCATGTAGCTCTCAAAAAAGGTTCTGAGAGGTGTGCCTGGGAATGCTGGGGAAACAGGCCCCCAGGTCAGTTATAAGACATCTGGAAGGAGTTAAGAATGTTTGTACTAGGAAGGCCCAAGGTGTATATCAATTTTCAAAAGTTGAAAGGGTGTTCAGGTAGAATATGAAATCATTGGCTCCAGAAAGTGGACCCTAGATTGTGGATAAAGATTACAAGGTAGCTTTGTGGTTATTTTGGTTGTGAGCCTAGCCTTTAATGGCTGAGCCATCTCTCCAGCCCCTTTGTGGTTATTTTAAGGAAGAAATTTTCTTTATCTATTTGTGTGTCCTTTCTCTTTTCTTTATTTTTTTTCTCTTGATTTCTACACTTTCCCTTTGGGGATTTATTTGTTATTTCATTTAATCAATTATTTTTGCCAAGCAGTGGTGGTGGTGCATGCTTTTAATTCCAGCACTTAGGAGTAAGAGGTAGGCAGATCTCTGAGTTTGAGGCCAGCCTGGTCTCCAGAGCAAGTTCCAGAATGGCCAAGGCTACACAGAGAAGCCTGTCTCAAACAAAAGAAAACAAAACAAAAAACCCCAAATAATTAGTTTCAAATTTTCTCATTTTTATTAGTTCTTTGAGAATTTTGTTCAATCTGTTTTGATTAGCATCACTTTTTTCTCCTACTCCACCCAGATCCACCCCTCCTCCCTACATACCCAAGTTGTATCCTTTTGTCTATCATCTGCCCATCCATCCATCCATCCATCCATCCATCCATCCATCCATCGTCTATCTATCTGAAACATTAAGTACAGTTGGTGCTGCACATATACACTTGGATGTGTGGCCTTCCATTGGAGTATGGTCAGTTCACTAGGAACTATAAAGAACACTGACTCATCTTCTATCAGCTAACAACTGTCAATAGCTCCTTAGATGAGGTGGGGAATGACTTCACGATCACCTCTTCCTTCCATGTGGGGACTTTATCTGTCTTGAGCTTGTGTAGGTCCTGTGCATATTGTCATAACTTTCATGAATTAATAGGTGGAACTGCCATGCCCTGTTCAGAAAATAGTTTGTTTTTGTAGTTACCCACTACCTCTGGCTTTTATAATCTTTGTGTTCCCTCTTCTACAATGATCCCAAGCCTTGGGAGGAACAAGCATAATATAGATGTCCTGTTTAGGGTTGAGCATCCCACAATTCTTATTCTTTGCATCTTGACATGTTGTAGGTCTTTTGTTAATTTCCATTTACTGCAAAAAGGAGCTTGTCTGATGAAGGTTGAGAGGTGCCCTAATCTACAGGCATATCAGTAAGTCACTGAGTCAGTCAAATACTATTCCTGTTTAGCAGAAATAGTTGTATAGGCTCTCCCCGAGGGCATTTGATCTGTCTAACAACAGAGGTTTGGCCATGATATTGATGCCAGATATGAGTTTCATCTTGTGGAGTGGACTTTAGATCCAACCACAAATTGATTAGTTGCTTCCATGACATTTATACAGTTATTGCGCCAGTAGTCATGTCTTGCCAAGGCTAGTCAATAGTTTAACTTATAGACTTAACCTCTGGTTAAGATTCAGGATTACTTTTCTCCTCTTTAAGCATGCATAGCACTTTCCAGTACCATGAAACATAGCCGGTAGCAATGAAGCTTCCAGGTGAGTACCAGCTTGATTTATTTGTGTTCTATGACTCACTATGTAGCCCAGGCTGACCTTAAACTTGTCATCCTCCAGTCTGCACTTTCTTGGTTCTGTAATTATAGGAA
The DNA here is from genome assembly GCF_004664715.2 of Peromyscus leucopus. NCBI lineage: Eukaryota > Metazoa > Chordata > Mammalia > Rodentia > Cricetidae > Peromyscus > Peromyscus leucopus. The sequence continues at coordinate 119,825,156 of NC_051066.1, read as the reverse complement.
TGCTTTATTACACTTGGATATATTTCAAAGTTGATTTTTTTTTTTTTTAGACAGGGTTTCTCTGTAAAACAGTCCTGGCTGTCCTGGAACACACTCTATAGATCAATCAGGTTGACCTTGAACTCACAAAGATCCAGCTACCTCTGCCTCCCAAGTGCTGGGATTAAAGGCCTGGAAAGTTTTTTTTTTGTTTTTTTTTTTAATTTTTTTAGAGAAGAGGTTTCTGTGTGGACCATCTTAGCAAATGATGAAGTCTCAGATTAGCGATAAGATATCTTAGTGGCTATTGGTCCACAGGGCCCTGGAAAGTTAAGAGTGGGATTTGCAAAATAGTGGTCAATAGGTTTATCATCAGATTTTTTTCTCCCAATAGCTTAGTGTCATGAGCATATTGTGTAAGAAACATAAATGGACATGCTAGTCTTTCTCTGCATAGCTGACTGTGAGTAAGTGCAGGTTTTTTTCATTCTGATTTTAATTACTGACATTAATTATCAGATCACACATTGCATATCACATAGTTGATATGTTAATATGTTGGTATAATGAGACTCTCTCTCAGTATGTGTGTGACTATATCAACTTTTCTAAACATAATGTTGATGTTGTGTAAAAGTGGTTTTTTTTTTTTTTTTGGTTTTTCGAGACAGGGTTTCTCTGTGTAGCTTTGTGCCTTTCCTGGATCTCGCTTGTAACCAGCTGGCCTCGAACTCACAGAGATCCACCTTGCTCTGCCCCGAGTGCTGGGATTAAAGGCGTGCGCCACCACCGCCCGGCTAAAAGTGGTTTTTAGGTCATGCCTTGCCTCCATTTTCCAAAGAATATTTAACTCCATTTTGAATACAAACACAGAGACAGGGTGACTCTGCACATTGTTGTGAATATACCCTACACTCCCTGTCCATCACCACCCATGAGTCCCAGACTCGAAGTAAACATGAATAATTCCTAAGATGAGCAGGTGCCTCCCTATAAACTTATCAAAGTTGATTGGGATCATCTGAGCTCATGAACATATTAAAGCTATATCAGACAAATGAGGCCAGAGGACTTATCAAGCACACCAGACCCTCACACCCTCACCCATAAAGAGAAGACACTTCACTGGGAGGTTGATGGTCCCCACCAACATGTCCCCCATAGGACCACCCATGTGTGTGTCAAAGGATCCACAGAGAATATGGTGAGGTCAAAACAAAGTGGGGGTTGGTTCTGTCCTCCCATGAGGAGAGATGAAGGAGCAAGCTCAGGTGTCAGGTCTGACTGCAGGTGCCTTCACTTACTAAGCCACGTCACCAGTCTTCAGACATTAGTGTTCAGTAGAGGAAACCCCATTCCCATGCACCTACCATACCAAATAAAACCTCACACTGAATCCCAATTTGTAAAGTGCAGCTGAGCAGATATTTTATTTGAATAAATGAATAACTTTAATCTCACCATCTAAGGTTTCCCCTGGGAGGAGAGATGAATGTCAAGGGCTTTGCTAACCTCAGGTTTGAAATTCTCTTCTGAAAGACAAGAGTACTAACATATAAATGGTAGGTCTTCCAATCATGTTTCAGTATCAGTTTGAGGAAAATCTGCATTCCTCAGTGGGGAATAAAGAAACGCAAAGGAAGGATTGTGAGACGATCTGGGTTTCTGCCCCAGCTTTGGGTTCAACCAGTTGGAGAAGCTTCAGGTTTTTGGTGGAATCAAAGCCTTAAAGACCTAAGGGGAGGTTTAGAGACCTGCTGGTCCATGGTCCTCACAGAGATGGGACTGAAGGTATGAGCTAGTGGCACTTGTTTAAAGAAACAACAGCTGTTCCAACTGGTGTTAGAAGTAGCATCAGACCCCAGGACAACTTCGGGTCAGGTCCCTCATGCTCCTTTTCTCCCAAATAGACAATTATTTGGGTTTTCTTTCCTCACAGTAGGCTGTGATTGTTTTTCTCTGATTCCATTTTCTGATGGGCTTTCTCATGTGGATTCTCCAAGGTGTCCTCACAACTAACACCCATTAAGAATTTCTTTAATACCTGGAGATGGGTTGTTCTTCTCTTTCAGGGAACAGAAAATTGTTTTGTCTTACCTGTTTTCTCTCAGGCAATATGTTTTTTTTTAATTGCTAAATGAGACATACTTACCATAGAGAAGATGGAAAATACAACCTTTTCAATACAGATAATGGCAAACCAATTAGATAAACCCCGGCAGTGGGGCTGTTATTCAGACGTGAATACCATTGTCTAGCTACTGTTTGCTCATTTCTAGGTCTGGATTCATCCCCTTATTCTTTTCTGAACCCACAAGACTTGCATGTGCTTGGGAATGGCAGGGATTCAATTTCACTCACTTAAAAATATTTCCCTGACTGGGACTTCACAGCATCAAGCCCTTTTACAGATGGGAAATAGGATTGCAAAAATGTCATGGGCTAAACCAACTTAGAAACAATGGATGGGAGCTCTGAAGACTAAAAAAACCCTTTATGAGGAACCACAAAACAAAGTCTATATTTGCCACCCAAAATGTTATTTTAGGAATATTTAGTAGTGAGATCGACTTTTATATACTTGTTCATGTCACCAGTGAGGAATATTTACAGTTCTCTTCAGCTAAGTAAGTATTGACTAAAATCCATTCCATTTGGAGCAATGACTCCAGTGAGAAGTTACTTTCTAGTTAGGGGTTTGAATCTCAACAAAGAAATTATTTTAAGAACCTTGTTTTTCTGAAATCCATGAAGATATGTTGAAGATTCATCAGTATAAGCTGGATTTTTATTTTCCTTAGCTGCAAGTTAGCACTTTTCTCCTGTTGGTTTCCAGTAACATTTATCTTTTTTTCTTGGCTTTTTCAGTTTCTTAAAATTAAAAGGAGTTATGGGATGTCAATTCCTCCACCTCATCAAACAGAGGCTTTTTCTCAGTAACTTCACCATATAACTGTGGAAGCAGGTCTTCTTACTGAGATATTTCTTTGTCCAACTTGAATTCTCTGTGTGTGAGGGCAGGCACATCTCTCTCTCTCTCTCTCTCTCTCTCTCTCTCTCTCTCTCTCTCTCTCTCTCTCTCTCTCTCTCTCTGTCTGTGTATGGTGTGTGTTTTGTATGTAAGTGTACATGTATGTGCAGGTGTGTGTTTTTGTGTATGTGTGTGAAAGTCACAGAACAACTTCAAGAGTCATTTCTCACTTATTATCTGCCTTGTTTTTTGAGACAACCTTTCATTGGGCTGGGGATCACCATTAGAGCATGCTGACTGTCCAGCAAACTTAAGGATCCTTGTGTATTCACCTCTCCAGTACTCAAATTGTAACCAGGAATTCTACTCTCAGTTTTTTCTCCTCCACATGGGTTCTAGGGATGCACCATGGGTCAGAATGCCCACATAGTAAATACTTACTGACTGGACAATCTCCTCAGCCCTGGGCTCGAAATCCTAAGAGCTTGGTCCTCATCCTTCTCAGTCAAACTTGACTCTATGTCTTACTGTCCACTGTCCATCACAGTCATAGCAGTGTCCAGCAAAATTCATGCCACCTATTTTATTTCATAAGTTTATTTATGCACCATGGATTTTAGTATCATCTGAGATGATTGAAAAACAGACAAGAGTGGAAAGTGAGACAATACCAACATCTCCAATAACAAATAATTGTAGGAAAGATCAGTTTAGTCTTTCAAATATGGATGCATTAGGAAATACTGACTGTATTGTTCTTCTTTGAACAATCTGATTCTATGGTTTCCCATGTTGTTGTCTCTTCTGCTGGTCCCCAGTCATCTTCCCTGGGACCCTACATTTTGTGATTTTCTAGGTCTCATTCTTATTCATCTTTTTTTTAGGCTACTACTAAAATTTCTTAGGTAATTTCAACTGGTACTCTCATGGCATCTAATTCTACCAATAAGTGAGTGAATCCCAGTGGATGCTCCAACTTTGACCTCTCTCCTAGATCCCTGTGGCCATTTGTTCATGTTACCTCTCTATTCATGTACTTGATGGACGTTAACATGCTTAATTCTAAATTCACATTGCCTACCCGTTGCCCATCAGGAGCTGCTCCTGTCCCCATCTTCCTCAACTGAGTACTATTTCCACGCTGTAGTAAAGCAGGTCGCCACCTTTGGAGTCTCATTGCTCTCGCATTCTCTTCCTGTCTAACCCATCAGCAAAGGCACCAGAAACCTTGAAGACTCCCTCCACAGAATGTGCCTGTTTGGCCTCCTTCTCACCAACTCTACCACTTCTACAAAGCTGAAGCTGCCTTCATTTCTCTCCTAAAACATTGTCATTAGTTTGCCTTGATCTTCTCTTCCTCTGCTCCACTTTGTAGCCTTTCTTTGCCCACAGGCTGAGACACCCTTGAGCTTCCAGAGTTCCTGAACTGACCACTTAGCACTGCCCAAGATCTTGCCCCTGTCACCTCTCTGATCACTTCTCTTCCTTTCTCTTCGGCTCTTTCCTTTGCAGCCTTCCTACCATTCCCAGAGCACATCTTGCTGTTCTAGAACACACTATGTGTCTTTGGACTCCAGGCCTTTTCTTCTTGCTTCTTCTTCTTCTGCCTGGATCCTCTGTCTCCAGATACACACATGGATCTCCTCCTATTTTCTTCGATTCTATTTTGAATGTAACCTTAGCACAGTAGCTAGCCCTAGATGCTTTTTATAAGCTAGGAGCGCCCCTCCCATGGTGTGCTCGCTTCCTCCCACTCCGCTCTATTCATCCTTATAATACTTTTTTTTTTTTTTTTTTTTTTTTTTTTTTTTTTTTTTAACAACCAGTCTTGGAGTTTTATGCCTTTCTCTTTCACCCTCATTAGTACTCAAGCTTTGTGGGGGGAGGGCTTTATTTTATTCACTGTTGTATCTTGGGACCCAGAACAGTGCCCAGCATGCAGGTAGGGTCCAGTAAATACATGGCTCATTAGCAAGCATCCAGATAAAGGAATTGCATGGAGAGTTTAATAACATACACAAAATACTCACTTTTACAACATTTAATAGGGATATTTTTCTGCCCATAAAGACCTTTCTTTTTGTGTCTTGGGGACAGACTGGGAGAGAACTTGGTAAGGCAAGTCAGGAGAAAGTTGCTTGACATTCATTTATGCATTTCCTCGGGTAATCCTAAGTTTGCTAGCTCATCTCTGGTTATCTGTTTTGTGATTTAGAAAGATGATGCATGTGGCCCAAGCATACTAATGCACCCCTGTATCCCTAGCACTTGGGAAGCTGAGGCAGAAGGGTAGAGTTTGAGGCTAGCCTGGGGGCACATAGTGAGTTTGAGGCTAGCTTAAGCTCTATGTTACACACCCTTAGATTCCTCCCGGTGAAACTTCTAGCTGCTGAGAGCTGTCTGGGTTTGCTCACAGCATCCCCCAGAGTGTTCCCGCCCCTTCCTTACGATGGATAGCAGCAAGAATAGCAGCCATCATTTAAAAATGTGCTCACGTCTAGGGAAATAACCAGGCTTACTCACTGGCAGCTTTCCCCTGCCTTCCCTAAGCTGTAGTAAACACTTCTCCCCAGTTCCCCACAAATAGTTAATTATAGTATCAATAGCAGAGCACTGAGGCAGGAAGCCAGGCACATCTGCAATGCCCAGAGGAGAGACTGGAAGTTGCTCCCTGTTTTAAAATAAAACCAGTGGATTTAGGCAGAAGAGCTTTTCCCACAAATATGGGCACTCATGTAGGTATCTCCCTTTGATCTCCCCCATCAAGTTCATCTCTGGATGCTGCCAAGTGACCCTGAAAATACATCACTTATAAACACCTGCTGGACCTTGACACTGTGTCTAGAAAATGAATTTGGCTGCCAGATGGGAGGCGAAGCCAGGAGCTGCTCCCCTTGGATCTCACAGCTTCAGCATCTGGGCTCAAAATGTGGTCAAGGTCATTAGCCACAGATCCAGGCTTTTCCCCTGGGTTTAAAGTGAGCTCTGGAGGAGACTGGTGGGGGTGAGGTGAGGAGCTGGGTTGAGTAGGGAAGGCTGGACTCTGGAAGGCATGCTACCTCTGAGTAAAAGACCTTTCTTTGTGGTGCTAGCTGGGCCATCAACCCTAGGTCATCCCAAGGGCATCACTTAGCCGCCCCTGACCTGTCACATATCGAGATGGGAGTGGGACAGAATAGGAAGTCTTGGATGGCAGTGGATCTGAACATGTTTCCTAAAGGGAAGGTGAGTGTTTCGTGTGTTTCTCAATTGCACACCATTTCTTATGAGTCAAATGTGAGTTTCTTCCCTTTTCAGAAGACAATTTGAGCTAATTGGGTATGCCAGCTGTGGTGGGCACTGTGGGATGTTCCTGGGTCACTTCACAGAGCCATCCTACATTCCCAGTTGCTGAAGATGGTCCAGATTTTGCCTTAGACTCTAAATTGTCTTTGGCAGTAGGATGTGATTCGTCTAAGAGTCTTTAAGGAATACCAATCATCCGGTCAACACAGGAGCACACAGGCCTGCTTCCTTGTCTTGAGTTGGTGTCCCTCTGAAAGGACATAGCTGTAGGATTGGCTGAGGTAGCCTGTTATTAGCCACATTCCAAGGTCAGTGTCTTCCTCTGCTGACCTCTACCTGCCTCATTCCCCAAGAAAACTACACATAAGTCTACTTCTCAGGATATGTTTCTAGGAAATCCAAGTGACGATACCATCTTTGTTTACTTTTTCAGCGAGAAATCACACCTCAAGGATTGAATTCTAAAGCATGTAAAGTGGAAATTATGCATGGTTAAAATTAACTTCAAAAATTCCTTGGGGGAAGTTAGACATAAATATTGAGACAATATTCTACAAGTGTGGAAGTTTGGAACCTGGTCATGTCCCATTGCCCCCACAGCAGATGAAGTCAGTTTGTATTCAGAAAATATTTTGTATCTAAAGTATTATCTTAAAATGCTATAATCTCTCATCCAGAAACTGTGAGAACTACTAGAGAACTGAGGCCAACTCCCTGCTTCGTTTTCCCATTGTTCAGTTCCCAGCCATGTTAGGGCACAGAATAACCCAGCTGTGGAGTGAGACAAGCCCTGGCGCTTACCAGTCCCCTCTTCCTCTCCCCATTTCTTCAAAGCTCAACCTATTCAGTTAACATAAACTATAGAAGTCTATTTTATATCTTAATATTTTAATACTACTTTTAATTTAAAGTTCAACTAGTGATGAAAACATTGTTTTAAAGAACTACAAGCTCAGAAGCCATACCCATATTCACTTAGCTTTTTACTCTGTAGACCAAGCTGGCCTTGAACTCACAGAGATCTACCTGCGTCTGCCTCCGCAGTGCTGGGATTAAAGGTGTGTGCCACACTCACTTAGCTTTTTAATTAAATACATCATACTATTGGGAAGAGTACTGAACTTTATTTACTTCCCTATAAATTATGGCTATGTGACTCCAGAAGCCATTTACCCTTTCAGAATTTATTTTGTCTAAATGATAATACTATAAAGCTTTAAGGCAAAAGGCTCATCCATGTTTCCTTAGGACTCTTTCTTTCCTTAATATTTTGTGCATAGGAGCAGGGGAAGTTCATTTATGTCATAAGAACCTGCGACAGAGGAACACTGGAGCAGTTAAGGCCCTCTGTAAGCCTTACAACTTTTGTTAAGTCATGAACCACTCTGCTCCAATTGATGCTACAAGGAAATAGGAATTTGAAGAGACAGCAGTTGACAACAGCCTCTAGAATAGAGGTTTCATACAAATACAAATGCTGGTAGGACTCTTGCACTTGTACAAATGTGATCTATAACCTATCATGCCCCTAGTTATGTCTCCTAACAAGTAAACATACAGGCAAGCCTATGTTTCCCGTTTCCCTAAAGAAGGTATTCCAGAAAGCCCAGAGACCTAGGATAGAACCAAGGAAGATTGTTCTTGAAGACTTAGGATAGAAAAGGGGAAGGAAAAAGTCTTGAAACGATTCCTAATGATATTCTGCTATACTCATAGATTGTGCTTAGTCCAATCTTCATCAGAGAGGCTTCCTCCCATAGCTGGTGGGAGCAGATGCAAAGACTCACAGCCTAATGGAGCTCAGGGAATCCCTCAGAAGAGGGGAAGAAGGATTATAGGAGCAGAGGGGTCAAGGACACCACAAGAACATGGCCCACAGAATCAACTAAGCAGAGCTCACTGGGGTTCACAGAGACTGAAGCGGTAACCACTGAAGACTGCATGGGTCTGTGCTGGGTTCTCTGCATGTATGTTATGGTTGTTTAGCTTGGAACTTTTGTGGGACTCCTACATGAGAGTGGGGGTGTCTCTGATTCTTTTGCCTGCTCTTGGGACCTTTTCCTCCCACTGGGTTACCTCCTCCAGCCTTGATATGAGGGTTTGTGCCTAGTCTTATTGCATTTTGTCATGCCGTGTTCGGTTGATTGTAGTGGGTAGCCATTCCAGCTTGGATCTGGAAGTTCCAACCCCCATTGAGACTCTGGCAACTGTCACGCCTATGAGGCGTGGCCAGGGGAGGCGCTAGGAGACCCGAGAGCTGGATGGCTACCCATTACAGTTGATATCCCTGAGAGGCCTGCTCTTTTGTGAAGGGAAATGGAGGATCCATGGATCTGGGGAGAGGAGAGGTGGGGGGGTCAACTGGGAGGAGTGGAGGGCAGGGAAACTGCAGTTGGGATGTATGTGTAAGAGAAGAATTTAAAAACAAGAAGATATTCAGAAGACAGAGGGTGCAGTTCCTAAACATTTCTTTGAGTAGAATCTCAAGCTAGGAAACCTCACCATTTTAGAGGCAAGACTATGAGGGAAAATAGCCTATTTGTGAAAACATCTTTTGAAATAGACTCTGTACTCTATGTGTTCTCCTTTCACTCAGTGCCCAGACTGAAAGACTGTCACACATTCTATGTGATAGTAGGTAGAGTGGCCTCAAATTTTGTTAGGCATCCTCAGGAAGAGAGTTTGGCTAGGACAAAAGTGGGAAAGGGCACTGTTTTTGGTAGCATTAGTTTCATATGAAGTGGAAGGAAATGGTATTTCCTCTTTTCTACAATTTTTAATCCAAGTAATGAAATATTTTATTAATATAAATCCAAGGACTGATTGTGGCCAGACTGCAGCACTTACCAATGATCTATCCTTATTTTAAAAAACTGATGATGAATTTGAAAAGAATTGGGAGCCAAAAGCTTAGCAGTTGCGACAAAATTTTATGTAACTCCTATGAGAAGGAGGCACATGAATTTGTCAGCTTGCTTTGAACTGCTGAGATTACATTTTCTCCCCAGAAGATGTGTGTGAACTATGGCACAATTGCTATATCATGGCTCCGTTATTTTCCTGGGTTCCTTCATAGCTCACTTTTATTTTTTCTGATCTGAGTCTACACATAGCTGAGTAAGATGTTCACTAATTATGGATAAATCACTGCATTCAATTAGTCTTCAGTGCATTAGTGTGTCAAGTCAGGAAAGAACTTGCAGCAATTACAAGGCATTCTCAATTTTTGTCTGTCACCCAACTGTCAATTGTGACAATAAACCTATCTTTAAAAACAATATCAATTATGCTATTGTTTAAATCACATGAACAAAGAAAGTCTGGTCTACTCATTAGCTCAGACTTTTACAAGCAAGTCACATGAATCATGTCTAGCTTCTTTCTTTTTTTCTGTTTTTTCAAGACAGAGTTTCTCTGTAGTTTTGGAGCCTGTCCTGGAACTCACTCTGTAGACCAGGCTGGCCTCGAACTCATAGAAATCCACCTGTTTCTGCCTCCCTAGTGCTGGGATTAAAGGTGTGTAACATGATTGCTTGGCTAGCTTGTTTTAAAGAATAGGAAAATTCTCTCTTGCTTTGTGATAAGGCTGTGAAAGTTTGAAGTGATTCTATTATCAATTGAAACAAACTTTTATGCATTACTGGAGTACCAGAAAAACTTTACAAACATGTTCAAAAACATTGTTTTTAAAAAAAAAAATAGCTCAAATCATGTGACTGAATGCAAGGCATGGAAGAGGAAGAATCTAGGAAATTGCACTATCCATTTCTTGGGATATGAGATGTTTTCAGTGGACTGGCAGACCTCTCCTCTCCTCTCCTCTCCTCTCCTCTCCTCTCCTCTCCTCTCCTCTCCTCTCCTCTCCTCTCCTCTCCTCCCTCCTCCCCTCCCTCCCCTCCCTCCCCCTCCCCTCCCTCCCCCCCCTCCCCTCCCCTCCCCTCCCCTCCCCCCCTCTCCCCTCCCTTCCCCTCCCCTCTCCCCTCCCCTCCCCCTCCCCTCCCCTCCCCTCCCTCCTGTCTTCTCCTCTCCTTTCCTCTCCACTCCCCTACTCTCCTCTCCCTCCCCTCCCTCTCCCCTCCTCTCTTCTCCTCTCCTCTTCTTTCCTCTCCTCTCCTTCTCCCCTCCCCTCCCCTCCCCTCCCTCTCCTCTCCTTTCCTCTCCTCTCCCTCTCCCCTCCCCTCCTCTCTCCTCTCCTTTCCTCTCCTCTCCCCCTCTCCTCCCCTCCCCCTCCTCTCCCCCTCCCCTCTCCTCCCCTCTCCTCTCCTTTCCTCTCCTCTCCTCGCCTCTCCCCTACTCTCCTCTTCTCTCCTCCCCTCCTCTCCCCTCTCCTCTCCTCTCCTCTCCTCTTCCCTCCTCTCCTCTCCTCCCCTCCCCTCCTCTCCTCTTCCCTCCTCTCCTCTCCTCCCCTCTCCTCCCCTCCCCTCTCCTCCCCTCCCCTCCCCTCCCCTCTCCTCTCCTCTCCTCTCCTCTCCTCTCCTCTCCTCTCCTCTCCTCTCCCCCCTCTCTTTTTCTGAAGATCCAGCCCAAGGCTTCATATATTAGGTTAAGTGCTTAAATGCTGTGCTCCATTTCTAGTCCTTTCTAGAAGTTTCTGAAGTACAAAACTGAAACAAGTTTAAAAATGAGTTTTTGGGGATAATAGTATGATCTAGTAGATTGCTTAGAAAATAAAATGCACATTATAATCTTAAGCCAAATATGACTTCTTTCAATAAATAAAGCACAGATTGTTTCTTTATCAAGCCTCTCAGCTTCCATTTGTTGAGTGTCTTTTGCTCATAAAGTAGTATGAGTTCCTCATGCGTTTCAGCTATATTTTCTTTAAAAATCTATGTACAAGCTAGATGAGAAAGAACTGTGAAACAAGCATCATCTTAAATAAGTCTGTTCTCCAATAGCTTTTTGAGGTCTTGCAGAATTTATGGGGCTTTGATATGTTGACTGGGGACCACAATTAGGTTGACTTTGAGATTTTCTGATGCTGCTCTGAACAAGTTAGACAAATCTCAGAGAAGTTTAATATGGCAGAGAATTTTTTTAAAGCATGGTATTGAAAATGTATTTTTATTGTTTCATCCCAGATTTTGAGTTATCACATCTTCAAATCCTGTTTACTGCCTAAACTTTCCAGGTGCTTATGTCCATGGTTTTGTCATGAGTATCAATATGCTTAGGAAAAAATATATGATATTCTAGAAAATAAAAAATGGTTCATCATGTAAGTCATTAAGAGCAAGCTTGGAAGAAATGAAATAGCAACTGTTCTCCTTTACCCATGATCATGAATGCATCAAAAGGCATACTAGACAGAGGACTATGCTCCTGTTACCTAGAAATGTATTTTATAATAATGATAAAAAACAAGTGGAGAAAAGTGATACTATTTTATGATTTAAAGAAGAGAATTGGTAATCATTCAATCATTCAGCCATCACTTGTTGAAAGTCTACAGTATATTCAGATACACACTGCATAAAGCCATGGCAGAAATTAGCAACACACAAGCTTAAGTCACGCTATTCAATAGTACGCCAATATTTTGACACAGCAAAAGCTGGAAAAGAGAAGATTTTTGAAATAATATACATGTCTGCATATTGATGGCATATTAAAGGTAGCACTTTAGATCCCCCTTTAGCATTTTTATCCAGCTTCCACTGGCATTAAGTGGAATGGGCACTGTTGAAGTTTCTATCCTAAAAGCAAACCAAACCAAAACAGAAACCTGCTGCACTCATCCACCTTTCTCTTTATTAGCTGCTTGTCTTTCTTTTGTGTACTTCTTGGGTTAGTAATGGATCCTGGTTTTCTTAGGCCAAAAAGCTGCTTGGCTGAATGCAACCCCAAGAACTTGTAGTAGCTCGGCCTATCTTTTGCATGCATGTGGTTCCTTAGGCTTTCTATTACCTTTTATAAGTCACAGACAGTGAGTAAAGGGGCCAGAAAGGATGATGCCGAGGCAGCATGCATAGTTGGCATTGGTTGGTATAAGATGGGACTTTTTTACTTTTTCAACTCATGACCACTTTATATTCAATATTTCTTTTTACATGACCCCGAGTATCAAGAAATATGAATAGCTACACAAAGCAAACACTTAATGATAAAAAATCATAAAATATTTATTTTAAGATAGTTTTTCTGGTACATCTATAATTTTAGCATTTAGTAAAGATGAGGGCAAATTTGCATATTAAGATAGATATTTGCATACTGAGATATATTTGTTTCTGCTTAAAGTATTACATCTTGGCTAAATATTTGATTAAATATTTTTAATGTTCCCAGAGTTGATGGATGCTTTTATTTTATAATTGGCCTCATTTCATAAACATGCAATATAAAAGTGGTGTTTCAAGCTATTATAGAAATTGTTGGAAATTCTGCCCCAGCCAAAATTAATTCAATGATTTGTTTTGAAACTCAAGTCATCAGCTCAAACAGCAATTTTTAAAGTCAAACATTATAATACAATACAATCTAATGATATACTAATTTGATACATGCTGAGGGATGCTGGTAGGAAAATACTGAAAGTCTTTGTATTCCATCATTAAACCATTATATTTCTGTATGAGAAGAAAACTTTGAGAAAAACAGTGAGTAAAACACTGTAATTCATATGATGAAATGTGCTTGAATTTGAATGCAATGAAATGTGTGGTGATTTGAATGCAATTAGACTCCATAGGCATAAAAATATTTTAATGCTTGGTCTTCAGTTGGTGGAACTGTTTGGGAAGGATTAGGAGGTATAACCATGTTTTAGGAAGTGTGTTACTGTGGGTTAGCTAGCTTTGAGGTTTTGGAAGACTCTTGTTCTTTCTTTATCTCTGCCTCATGGCTGGATATCAAGATATGAGATCTCTGTTGTTTCTTCACTAAGCCATCATGGACTCAAACCCTCTGAAACTGTAAGTCAATTAAACTCTTTCTTTTATAAGTTGCCTTGGTAATGGTGTTTGATCACAACAATAGAAAAGTAACTAAGACAGTGTGTCAGGCAGTATTGGTTGGCATTGCATTCTGTGTAACAAAGTGTTAATGTATGTCAGAGCCAGGCTGTAGTGAAATTATATGGCATAATATGGGAATAGGCTGCCTGAAATAACTTGAATTCATTGTTCATTTCCTGTTATATGGTCAGAAACCTTTTCAGTTGCCAATTATTTTGTAATTCCAGTATTTATTTATATAAGCCCATGTTGTTTGCAGCACACAATTTGAGAGGCTATGGTCTAGAAGATATTTTCAGAGAAGGAAGAAACAACTTACTCTCAAATTCTGGCTCATGAATCACGATTTGCAACATCTATGCAAGAGATGAAAGCCTATACCAACTATTCTTCAGGTTCCCATATCATTCCCCTTTTATTTCTCTACTTTCATTTTGCAATTTGTTGGTATATGCTTAGAAACCTTGTTTTAGTTAGAGTTACTGTTGCTGGGATAAAAACGTCATGACCAAAACAACCCAGGGAGGAAAGGTTTATTTCCTTGGGGCTTCCATATCATTGTTCAGAATAGTGCCTGCCAATTCTGACCTCTGCAGGTGCCTAACATTATATGACCATAAGGATATCACACAGAAAAGATTGAAGACTTAATGTAACAATTTGAAATGAAGCAGTTAGTTGTAAGTCAACTTTTCTTTTTAAAACAACAACAACAACAACAACAACAACAAAAACAAAAACTTTATTTTGGTTAAAGATATATGAGAACTTCATGCTCTATTTATTCTCCTAAAATGAATTTATTATTGACAACATTCAGGCTATTTAATCTTGACTAAGTTCCCTGATTACTTCTGTGGGCCTTTATGGGCAGGGCAGATGTTGACTTCTACTAGGTCCAGGCAGTTGACTACTTGGACACTTAAAATGCATGACAGAAGGGAACAGATGCCCCTGTGTGATAATGGGTAACATTTTGAGAAGAAAGACAAATGAATAGAATTACCAAGATGCGAACTCCTTCTTTATTACCAACCCATCTCATTATCTCCCTTTTGTAAACATCACAGGACACCAAGAATCACCATGCCAGGGATCATTTCCAGTGAAATAATCTCAGCTTAGTGGCTTCATATAGTCTCCCTGATCCAAACAATAGCCTTTTAGATAGCCTGCTCTTCAATTCTCCTTTCAGCCTCCCTGGGCTTAAAAGTATCTCTCTGTTTTTGCCTCATTCCTTTTATGTATTTTTGAGTATGTGGGAGGGCAATAACAGGGCTTCTATAGAATTATATAAGTAAAATGAAACTGATTGCCCATCACAGGTAAGCTGGGGCATGGTTGACATGAGGGAGAACCAGCAACATAGTGTACCTGGGTGGTCCTTGCCCTGTGGTACTCACATTGGATTAAAAAAATGATATTAATAAGATCCCTTCCAATAGTGCCTAAAGGTGTCCTTGGGCAATTAGCTAGTAGGGACAAGGCCAAGGCTATGAAAGAGAGCTCTTCATTTGTGTCGTGGTGATGACTTACACAACAGACACAGCATTAGACACTTGGCCTTTATTGCAAAGGCAATGATAAAATGCCTTCTCAGAATCAAAATTCCCCCCAGGCCATGTGAAAAGACCTGCGTTAAGGAGTAAGACAAAATTGCCTATGTCCTGTCATCTGGTAGCTTGCTTGGCAGTCTTTACTTTCTAATTAAAGCCCTAATTAAAACTCATGGAATGTTCATCAGTTTTAGAAAAAGAAATTTCCAGGTCTACTTACTAAAAAAGGATCTTGTACAAATCTCTAACTCAAACATCTCACCTATTTGCTGTCTATTCCTCAAGATTTATATGAAAGAGGTTGCACTGCCTTCAAAGCATAGACACAAACTTGACCTTGGTGGTACTTTGCCTCTTAGAACTTGGCTAAGAGAAACCAGAATATTCCCAATGGGATGAGTGTATAGGTACATGAGGTAATTGGAGACTAGAGGAGAAAGAATGACATGATGGTAAGGTTCCTGCTCTGAAGAGAAGGAACAGGAACACTGTAGAGGAACTCCTCATGGCTAAGGTCTCACATTTGGTTGGAAAAATGAATTTTAGCTGTCCAAGGGAATTGAAAATAAAATCTGGAGTCCAAGAGTAAAATAAAAATTTGAGGTAAAAGATAGAGATCATGAGCACTAAGAAGACAGCCAAGTTCTCTTTGTAGCTGATGGAAATTCATAACTGTCACAACACAGAGAACAACTGATTGTGGGGTGCCTCACCCTAGTGGACACATCTACTGTACAATCCTGTACTCAAGACTCAGGGAACATCAAGGAAGAAGGGGGCAGAAAGATTGTAAGAGCCAGAGGACCAGGAAGTCTTCTGTGAGATTGTATCTCCTAGAAATGACATGGAAGATGTACCTAAGAAATCTTAACAATATGGTTGCCTAAGCAAGACCAGAACAAAGACAATACCAATAAACATCCCAACATGGAGGTTCATGGGGTTGAGCCTCTAGACATAGACCTACAGGCAGCTAAGGACTGCTGATGGAGGGAGAATCAATCTTTTCCAGGAATCTATAACAGGTTATCCAACATCAAGTGGCCATTTGTAAAATTATGTATATATATGAGGCACTAAGTGGACTCAGCAGAATAAAAACATAGCAATAATTCAAAAAAAGGTCATAAATTTGAGAAAGAACAAAGGGGAGGGGTAGATTGAAAGCAGGAAAAGGAAGGGGGAAATGTTATGTCTATATTTTAATTAAAAAATTAAAAAAGAAGACAGCTGAGGAGTGAGGAACAGATGGGTCAGTAGAAGAAGATACAAGGGGATGAAGACTGACTGAGGTCTGTGGCTGCAGCCATATGTGAATACTGAGACACCCACTGAGGAGAGCTGATCATCATCTACTGGTCTTCATATTGTTCCATTCATAATATGAAACACAGAAACCTTTTCAAAGCATGAATTTGCCAGTAGAAACCTTCCATAAACAACTCACTAAACCATTGTGTGTCTTTCCATTCACCACAGGCCAAAGCATGCTTCCAGGCAATCTGCAATCTTCATGCAATAATTAAAGAAGGCAATGATGCACCGGAGTCCCCCCCACCCCACCCCATCCCTGTCCATGTGGCCTAGAGATTTTTACTATGCACTAAACGGGAGCAGGGAGTCTATGGTGTCTTTCAATGATCCATTTTATCTATTAAAGTATATAAAATCCCAGCATTTCAACATCTCCTGTCTGCCCTCTGTATCTACCAGGTGAGTTCTGGTGTGGCAGTAGAGATCAAGATTCAGGTTTCTGGACAGAACTCACCCTGGGGTCTCTCTCCAGCTGCTGCTTGTGGGGTAGGCTCCGTCTTCTTTTGGCCTTTGCAAGGCCATTGTGATAAAAGTGATACAGTCCTTCTGCAAAGGGGAGCTGTGGAAAGTCAAAGACAGGAGGATGGTTAGTTTCTGGATTGGCACCAGGATAGGGACATGTAAGCAGGGACTGTGAGGACACAGTTAAAATCTCCTGTTAGACCCCTAACCTCTGTGCTCTCACTTTCCTCACTGCCTATCTGGCACCCATTTCCTCCCCTTTCTTCCAGGTTGTACCTTTTATAACCCTGTCTTTATTCATACACCAAATTCTCCAACCTCTTTTCTTGGAAAGTGTTTATACATCACTCTGCATCCAGTTGCCCCAGGGCTGTGTTGTAACAAAGTACTCTGTTACAGACTCATTCCCTAATCTCTCTTGGGGTTTCCCTGTGACTCTTTGGTATCTCTTATCTGGTTGGGAACACTGTGGTCACAAATCTGACAAGTGCCTGCTAGGTGCTAGGCCAGGTTCCACACTATCTTCCTACATTCCAAGGATGCCTGGAATCAAGTGTGAGTGCCAAGACCAGAGAAAAAGTCATGGCAATGAGAGCTTGTTTTTCTCTAAGAGTCACAGAAGATCTAGTGTGTACTGCCATTTGTTCTATGGTCCCAGCTAACTTGAGGGAAGAACCTTGATCTAAAAGCTTGGACTCTTGGATATAGCCCATGTTTGTTATCATCTTACAGGATGGTCTTGGGCAAGTTACACCCTTCCCCTTCTAGGACCCTCTCTCTTTCTCTTTCGCATATAGGCAAGCATATATAAAATTTACACACACACACACACACACACACACACACACACATACGTATAAAGACCCAAGGTCTCCAGATCTCTGTACCTCTTCCACATGCCTTCATATTGATGAAAATATATTGTTTGTAGTACTTGCCATGAACAATTAATTTAACTGAATGCTTCACAATGAAGAAAATAATGTGCACATGTACATTTTCACTGGACAGAGGACACATGGTTTTCATGAGATTTTCAAAGGGGTTCCTGAATTGAAGTGTTCCACCATTCAAAGTATTTGATCGCAAAATATAGGTATGTGTTGCAACCAAGTGCTGCTATGAGCCACAGGTATCAAGCTATACCTGGAAGAATCAAGGAATTCTTACAGAGGAACCCAAATCTCAGGGAGTATTTGGTGTTATTTGGCTTTTAATATATCAGCTGTTTCCTGCTATGAATTTCATGTACACTATCATACTATGTATTTATCTGAAATATCTCTCAAGTATTCTAAATCAAAATGGCAGGCAGAATAAGCTTTTCAGACCAACCACTGATCTGAATTAAGGTAAACACTCTTATGGAGACACTGCCTGTCCCCTAGGCCTAGGAGACAGGTGGAAGTTAGGTGCATAGCTTTGTTTCTTGTGCAAATGAAGCTCAGATCCTCCTTTCTCTCACAGCCCAAGTGGCATTCCAGAGCAATTGACTCAGAACAAAAGGGATTTTTGGCATACCAGGTGCAGTGTAGCTAAGGGGCAGGTTTCCTAGCTCTGAGCAGAGTTACCCTGCCCTGCCAGTAAATGGCAACATAGAAAAATAGAGGTAGTTTTATTTTTAGGGACACACAGAGCTTGCAAGGGGATAGACCATTTCTGGGAGAGGAACAGGAAGAAACCAAGATGGAGAGAAATGAAGGTGAAGATGAGAATGGAGATGGAAAAGAACTTAGAATTATGAGAGGACAGGAGGAGAAGGGACAGAGAACTAGATTGGAGGAGAATTAGATTGGAGGATGAGAAGGATGATGAGGAAGAGCCAGATGGGGAAGAACTAGGTGGGTAAGAATGAGATGAGAAAGACCAAAATGGGGCAGAACGAAGATGAAGGAATTAAGATAGCACTTAGAGGAAACAGCAGAAAGAGATAGAGAGAATCAGGCAAGAAAAGAGATAAGTAAGAAAACAGAATAGAAGCCATGTAGAGAGACTCAGAAGAATAAAATGAATGAACTAAAAAGTTTTGTGTATGTAGATTCATTTAATATCATCAAAGATTAGAATATCAGCTAGTTGTAGATTTCTTCCATGGACCCTGGGAGAGGGCTATCGAGGGGTTGGACCCCAATAGTCTTGGATAAAGTGCTTGGAAGAAAAGGGAACAGGAAGTGAATGCTTTGAAGGAAGTTTTTCAAAATTAAATGGGGCCTATTTGAGAAATTTTAGATCAAGTAGTGCCTCAGTGTGGCACAAATATTTCTTAAGTAACTATCATCATTTAAAAGGAACATATAGTAGATTTAGAAAACTCAGGAAAACACAAACATAATACACAAAAAGAACCAAAATTTAAAAAAAAATCACCTTTTCTTTATGAGTAGTATTTGGCATAAAGGGCAATCTTTTTTTCTTCTTCTAAGCTAACCCATTCTCAGGAACAAATCATTATTTTCTTAAGTAAATGAGTTTGTAGATGTAACCATCTTATTAAATAAGAAACACAGAGCCAATTGCAGAGTTAAAAGCTCAAGAGGTCAGAGCAATAGCTAAGAGCTAAAAACCCTTTCTTACCTTACTGTTGCTGCTGTCCTTCCTCTCAGCAAGAGGCTTACTTCCTGTGTGTCTGTCCTTTTATTGACTTTATGTTCTGCCTTCTCATTGGTTGTAAATCCAACCACATGACCTCCTTGTCACTGCCTGTCTATACAGACCTCCAGGCCATCTATGGTTGGTATTGTGATTAAAGGCGTGTATCTCCATGCTGGCTGTATCCTTGAACACACAGAGATCTGCCTGTCATGTGATTGGGATTAAGGGTGTGTGCTACGACTGCCAGACTTCTGCTATGGCTTGCTATTAGCTCTGACCCCCAGGCAACTATACTTATTAACATATTAATAAAATCACATTTCAGTACATATAAAAAATCACCATATTTCCCCTTTTCTATTTTAATGTTAGTTAATTTTGGTTGCATACATCACATCTATTACATATTATCATATAAAGTGATTTTTCATCTTCCACTCACGTTATCACACACTCTACTTTTACTTCTCTGTTGGTAGCAGTTGCTATGACATGAGATATACCATGATGTATCTAGACTTTCCACTGTTGTGGAGTATTAGTTGAAGATGTGTTACATTCGTTTATGCTGTGGAATATTTGTTTAATGATGCAAAGATATGTTGCATTCTTTTATGTTGCATTTGTTTAACTTTATAAAGCTATGTTACTGTGCCTGTCTAAAACACTCAATTGGTCTAATAAAGAGCTGAATGGCCAATAGGCAGGAGAAAGGATAGGTGGGGCTGGCAGGCAGAGAGAATAAATAGAAGTAAAGGGAGGAATGAGAAAAGGAGGAGAGGAGGACACTAGGAGCCAGCAACCCAGCCACAGTGTCAGCAACAGAAGTAAAGAAAGACATATAGAATAGAGAAAGTTCCAGAGGCAAAAAGTAGACAGGATAATAAAGTTAAGAAAAGCTAGCTAGAAATAAGCCCAGCTAAGGCCGGGCATTCATAAGTAAGAATAAGTCTCTGTATATTTATTTGGGAGTTGTGTGGCAGGGCCTCCCAAAGAGCAAAGAGTAAAAATAACGAGCTATGTTTCATTGCTGATGTATGCTGAGACATTTCTTTCTCTCTTTCTTGTTTAATAATTAAAGATACTGCTATGTTTCAAGAATAATGAGTCCAGGAGCTCTAAAAGTCACTTTCAAAAGAGCAACTGAAATACTGCAAACAATTGCCAAACAATGATTTCAGAATTCTGAAAATTAACAAGAAGCTTGCAGTCCCCCACCCCCCTAGAAGCATTTAATCAAACAAGTACTCTGCCAATAATAACCAAAAGATTTGTGAGGTTTATAACACATCCTGTCTGTCCACAGATGTCAAATTCTGAAGTTTCTTAGATAGCAGGTAGCTTCAAAGTCATCTCAACAAGATCTGTGTAAAATGGCAGCTTAGCAGACACTGGAGGATGCGCCCAGGCTTGGAGTCATTCAAGAAGCCCCATTCCCAGATAACTGGAAGATAGCCAGAAAGTGCCATTTACAGGGACAAGGTTTGGTATATGACTCAGATGTTGTTCACTGAGAAAGGCTTTGTTTTTGGAGCATTTGTTGAAGACAGTCCATGGCAAATGCCTAACAATGCAGCTGCTGTTGCTTCCTCTTCCTCTTCCCCTTCCCTGTCCTCCTTCTCCTCCTCCTCCCCCTCCTCCTTCTCCTCCTCCTCCTCCTCCCCTCTCCTCCTTCTCCTTCTCCTCCCCCTCCTCCTCTCCCCCTCCTCTTCTTCCTCTTCCTCCTCCTCCTCCTCCTCCCCCTCCTCCTCTTCTTCTTCTTCCTTCTAGTTTTCTGAGACAGGGTTTCTCTGTTAGCTTTGGAGCCTGTCCTGGAACTTGCTCTGGAAACCAGGCTGGTCTCAAACTTACAGAATTCCTCCTGCCTCTGCCTCCTGAGTGCTAGGATTAAAGGTGTGCACCACCACTGCCTTTAATCCTCACAGAGTTCAGAGAATTGGTCTAGGAAATACACTAAACAAACAAACAAATAAATCAACACAGCAACAATAAAGTCTAGAACATTCAGGGAGTGGAGAGAAATTTTACTTCCAGATTTGCTGTGGTGTTCCTTAAGATGTCAGTCTTTAGTAAAAGTGTCATGAGGCATATAAAGAGACAAGAACACGTGGTCCATGCCTAGGAAGAGGGGAGGATAAATAAAGAGCCTCTGAGCAAGTCCAGGTGTTGCACTTACTAGATGAAGACTTTAAATATGTTCAAACAGCTAAAAGGAACATCTTGTCTATAAAATGACATCAAAACATGAAAATGATGAATCATCACATAGACAAAATTAACAGAAATAAAAAAGATAAATTATGGAGTGGAAAGGATAATAACTGAATGAAAAAAATATCCTTAGAGGACCTTAATAGCAGATTTAAGCTGACAGAACTTAATCAATAAATACAAATATAGTCCATTTGAGATGATCTAACAGATAAGAAATGAAGTAAAATGAAGAAAACACTACCAAGCATACCATTTATACACAGAAGAAGTCTCACAAGAAGAGGGGAGAAATAGACAGGAAGAAACAATGTCTGAAAATTTCTGTAGTTTTATGAACAGCATTAATATTCCTATCTAAGAAGTGCAATAAGATCAGAATAGGATAAAGTCAGAGATTTGCATATTATACATACAATGGTCAACCTGTTGAGAGGCAAACATGAGAATCATCTGAGCATTGAGCTAAAAATGCATGTGAGATGCTTAGTAAGATTCAAAACTGACTTTCTGCCAGGGATGGACCTCAGTAGTAGCGTGCTTGAATTAGAATGCACAAAGCCTTGAGTTTATTTCCAGTGTTGAATACAACCCAACACAGAACACGCAAAACCACCTGACTGTCTATTGGAAGTCATGGAGATTACATGACTATTGGATAGCATATTCCTGATGCCAAAAGAAAATCCATTTACCAATCTAATAATTCTGGTCTAACAAAACTAATCTTGAAAAATAAAGAAACTCATACAGCCCCAGATAAACAAAATTCTCACTAAGAATTACTAACTTCAGGTAAAATGGAAGGCTTCTAGACATTTCTGGGAATCCACGGGGAGAAATGAACAATTGCAGTGCCGGCAAACATAAAGTATAAAGGGCACTGCTATAGTCTGGATCTGAGTTGTCTCCCAGATGCTCCTGTCTCGAAGGTTCCCATCTGGTGACATTGAAGAGGTGGTAGGAATGATAGCTTGTGGAGCCTAGTTGGAGGAACTAGCTCAAAGCAAGGCAGTGGGGGTGGGTGTCTTTCTTTGGAGGGCACACTCCATCTCTGCCCTGTCCTCTGTCTCTCACATCTGGCCTCCTCCTTTACATATTCCCTCACTGTGATGTTAATCTCCACATCTGGCACAAAGGGAAGGAGTCTGTAGGTCATGGGTGGAAGCTTCTGAAGAGAAGAGCCAAGATAAGGCTTTGCTCCTGTGTGCTGATGTCTCATGGATTTGTTCCTGTGTGCTGATGTTCTCATGGATTTGCTCCTGTGTGCTGATGTTCTCATATTTGCTCCTGTGTGCTGATGCCTCATACCTTTCCTACTGTGTGCTGATGTCTCATGGATTTGCTCCTGTGTGCTGATGTCTCATGGTATTGCATCACTGGTAAAAAGCTGACTAACACTGAGATTATAAATGAATTTTTGCTTGTAACAGTCTTTTTTCTCTACTTTATTTAAAAGGTGAGTATAAAGCAATAATTATAAAGGTGTGTTTACTGGCCAATAATGTATACAATAAATTTGTATAACAGCCATAGCATAAAAATGGAGGAAGGGAATATAGCAACAATAGAGCCACATTTTTATATATTCATCATTGTGGCTTTAAATCTGAGACAAGTTATTTAATATATTAATTGTAATCTCCAAAGCAACCAATAAAAATAAACAATAAATCATGAAATAAACATGGTACCTTATGATGATACACTAGATAATATTTTTTATTTTAATTCTCTTTTACTATCAACTACCTATTTTGTCACTTTATATAATAGTCTATAATTATCAAATAATCACAGTACTTAAAATGGTACCCTGGATAACATTTAACACAAAAGGGAAGTTATGAAAGAACAGAGAAATAAAAGTTATATGAGATTGTTTGAATGGGTGTGTCCTAATGATTCCCAGGCTAGCTTTATTGGGAAGCGATGGATACTTTGGGGTCAGGGATTTGTAGAGGGTCCTTAGGTTATTTGGGGTGTCCCCTGAAAGGGGTCTATAGTGCATTATTTGTCTCTTAGGGTTGAGATGTGGCCACTGGCTCTGATGTGGGCTTTCACCACAGCAATATAGAGGTCTTTTTCAGAGTTCCAAATTAATGGGATCACTTGATCTAGGACTTTGAGCCTGAAGGTCCATGGGCCAAAGCAAACCTCTTTTTACCTCATAAGTAGCCTGTTTCAAGTACTTAATCAGGGATGGAAAACTGAATACATAGATATGCAGAAGAGAAATAGAAAAAATGACATATGTAAATTTTATCAATATAAAGTAAAAAAGTTTCAAAATTTCAGTCAAAAGTTAAACTGCCAGAATTGATAAGAAAAGCATTCAGTTTGTGACTGCACCATGTGCTGTTCACTAGAAGCATATTTCAGATCCAAATACACAGGTTGAAAATGAAAGAATGTGAAAAAATACATTATCTACACAATAGTAAAATAATAGGTGTTGTTATATAAGTATCAAACTAAACCAATTTAAGACAAAATTTCTTCATAGAAACAAGGAATAACATTTTA
This sequence comes from Peromyscus leucopus, assembly GCF_004664715.2. Classification (NCBI taxonomy): domain Eukaryota; kingdom Metazoa; phylum Chordata; class Mammalia; order Rodentia; family Cricetidae; genus Peromyscus; species Peromyscus leucopus. The sequence goes on along the minus strand of NC_051066.1, from coordinate 119,801,304 downwards.
TAATGATAAAAATAAATCCCTCAAATGGCATGAAACTATAAAAATATGCAATTCACCTACTAACAAAGTCTCTAAAAGACGAAACAAAACCTGGTAGAATTGCAGGGAGAAATGAAATAATTTGTCAGTCACTGTTGTTGCTCCAGTTTGGATTTGAATATCTCCTAAAGGCCTGTGTGCTGAAGACTTCATTTCCAGGGTAGTGCTGTTTGAAGGCAGTGGAAACTTTAGGAGGTGGGGTCCAGTGATGGTTCTTCAGTCATTGAGGGGCCCTTTCTTCTCCTTTTCCTTAGTTTATGATGTAAGTGGATTTTCTCTGTCACCCTTTACACTATGGTATGGGGACAAATGTCCACAGACTAGAGACTCTGAAAATATGAGCCAAAATATGCCTTTTCTTTTTGTGCTATAACTATCTCGGGTGTTTTGTTCCAGTGATAGAAAGGTAGTGACCACAGTTGGAGACTTGAAAGACCTGCTTGCGTTAGGACTGAAATGCTAGGCTGAAGATCAAAGAGTAAACTGAAGACATGAACAAATCTATAAACCAAGAAGGCTTAGCAGATGCACACACTGTCAAGAAGTAGAAGAAAATATGTCTTCTCAAATACATGTGAAATGATACACCATATGCTGGGATACTGAATGGGTGTCAATAAATTTAGAGAGTGAAAACATAGAATATGCTTTCTGATCACACTTTATAATGACATTAAAAAGAAAATCATGCAGTTCAGGAATATGTGAAAATTAACAATACATTACTAAATTATTAATAAGTGAAAGAAAAATTACAAGAGGAATTAGAAAATATTTTGAGTCAAATAAAACAAAAGCAAGAATACCAAAACTTATGGATTCAGGCAAAGCAATGCTTAAAGGAATATTTGTAGCTATAAAATGCCCAATAGAAAAGAAGGGGATTAGAGATATAGCTCTAATATGGTAGCATGGTTTCTTACAATCTCAGTCCCTTGGACATAAGGAGGAAGGGGAGGAGGAGGATGGGGAAGAAGGGTGAGAAGGAGAGCGAGGAAGAGTATGATGATAAGAAGGAAGAGGAGAAGAAAGATCAGTAGCCTAATTTTACATCTGATGAAACTTGAAAAACCAAGTTGCATCCAAACTGTCATAGAACTGTAATCCTAGCAGGAGGGAAGTGGAGGCAGGAGGATCATGAGTTCCAGGCCACAGTGAAATCCTTCCCTCCCACCCCCGCCCTAATCCCAAGAATAACAAAAGTAAAATATTTGTGTTAAAATAAATGAAACAGAATACAGAAAAACATAAAGTTCAACAAGTTATTCTTTAAAATATATAACAAGAATGACAAATCTGACATTATTGTTAAGAACAAAAATAAGAGAAAATGCTCAAATAAATAAAACTGGCAGTGAAAGAAGGGACTTTTCTACTAGTTTACAGAAATAAAGTGAGTGTGAGAGGGTGGCAGGGCCATAGTTAAGATCTACAATGTCTTCCAGAAGCCGCAAGTTAACGTCTTGGCTCTCACTTTTCACTGTGGAGAGGTGGTGGAAAACTGTAAGAGGCAGGGCCTCCTGAGAGGTCTTCAGGTCATTGGATCCATGTCACAAAAGGAGCTATTTGCTTCCTCTTTCTCCCCCTTTCTAGTGACGATGTGAGCAGCTTTAATATACTACTTTGTCACAGACCCCAAAACAAAGCCTCCCAAACTGGAAAACCCTAAATCCCTTTTCTCCTAATAAGTTGACTGTGTTGGGTAATTTTTTTTTTTTTTACAATAACAGACAATGGACACTATGCATAGATGAAATTTTCCTATATCCCAGGATTGTTCAGTGAGATAACAGTATGCTTCTCCAAGTTTCTCCTAAGGTTGTATATTCCAAAATTTACTAAAACCAGAGTAAGAGTACAAATATCCATTTTGCTATATTCTCAACAACATGAAAGCAGTAGCTACGGATTGATGTTTAAATATTTGCCAACTTGATAGATAAATATACCACCTTATTTGGGTTTCTTTGTTCTAAATGTTTGAGTATTTTCATATGCTTATTTGCCATTAAGATTTCTTCTCTTTGAATTGTCTGAATTTCTAACCCTCAAATACAGCCACAATGAAATAGTTATTGCTTTATACTACTACATTTAGTAATTTTCCCTTAGCTGTAGATAACAGGAAAGAAATAGCTAAATAAAAAAAATGCTTTATTTCCTTGGCTTTTAGGGCAACTTGGAAGTTTGTAATAAGATTAGTTATCTGTCCATTTATGACATCAGTCACAGCAGCTCAGATAGAGGCTCTGCTGGAACATTCTTGGCTTGGGAGGAGAGGGCTAGGATCAGGTCTGTGGCTTTAGGGTGGGTTTCAAGAGCACAGCCAACTCTGCCAGGGGACTGGCGTGCAGGAGAAGGTCTTTAGAACACTGTAGCTTTTGTAATTTGGTTTCTGTTCATTAAAAACCATGCTCACTAGGGCATATTTAACATAAATATTTCAGGTGCATTTTCCAGGCTCAATGGTTCTTGAATACATTTTCTACTTAACCCTACTCATGTGCTTGGGGTAATGTTAAGATTTTAGTATTAAAAAGTGGACTGAGGGAAAGAGAACTCTGCCATAAAGCCACTGGCTACCCAAAATCATATGCCTTTGACCACTGCTCATTGTACCAGATTTAGATTTTCACTTCCTATTAAATAGGACACTATAAATCTGAGAATTTTAACACTAGAAAAGAACTTGGGGTTAAGTACCAGTGAGTTTTGGAAGAATATTTTTTATTTTTCTTCTGGCTTTGTTTATTGAGTTTTAGAAACTGAATTCGAATGGAGGCAAAGGGAATTTTTCCTTCCAGTGGACTTATGGAGGTGATGGTAGAAGTTGAACACCATTATTTAGGAAGCAGCACATCAAGAAGTGTGGCCGGTGAACATCATCAATGGGCGACAAAGTTAATGGGGGAAAAACACAACAGGTGACTAAAGGGAGCCTGGAAGACCCTGCCTTAACCAAGTGAACTAAGTGAATGGCCCCATGATGAGATGCTGCAGCCACATGCCTAGGCATCCATAGGACGGACATACGCTCCCTGTGTATAAAGCTCTAGGGACAAATACATAATGTGTATTCTGTCAGGGGGAAATGTCAGACACACCCATAACTGGCCAAGTGTCTTTGAAGTCATGTTCATGAAAGACTGAGAACTTTTCAAAATTGGAGGAGACAAGGAAGACAGGGACGTTCAATACACACACCCTGGGTTAGAGCCTGCATCAGAGAAAAGGACATTTGTGGGGCCACTGGAAAATTTTGTACAGATCTTAATAATTAGTGTCAATGCTTCCCTGCTGCTTTTGCTAATTGTACTATGATTATGTAAGATGTCAGCTTAGGAAAGGCTAGGTTAAAGGCAGGACTAAGGGAACAAATTCTCCGTGCTCTTGTTTATTACTTGTCTTTTAAAAGAATTCTGGTAAAGGTAAGTAGTCTCAAAGTTTCCATTTCAACCGCTTTAACTTATGCAGACTAGTGCTATCAAGTACATTTCACTGTGTACCCATTGTCAACCTCCCATTGTCAGAAGCAGTTCACCACCCCCAAATAAAACTCTCAGCCAAGTGTGGTGGCAGAGGCCTGTATTCCCAGCAGTCTGAGAGACGGAGGCAGCAGTGAGGCCAGCCTGGGCTACAGTGTGAGACCCTACTGCAATGACCAAGCACACACAGCTGAAGGTGCAGCTCAGTGGCAGACCACTTGACTAGCATGTGTGAGTCTTTGGGTTGGATAATCTGTATCTTGAACACACACACTCAGAGGAAACATTATCCTCCACTGTGCACCCCTGAAATGTGGACTAAAGCATTAAAACCAATCTATAACCGTGTGATGGTTAGTACCATTTATCAGTGTGGTAGAATCAGGATCAATTGGGAGATGGGGCCCCTGGGCATGCCTACGTGAGAAAACTTTGATATCCTTAGCTGATGTGAGAAGAAGACTGTCTTGATTCTGGATGGGTCCATTCTTGGCTGAGAGGATCCCAGAGTGCATAAAACCAAGTGGAAAATACCATGCATCATTCCTCATTCTCTGCTCCTTGACTACAGCAACATGTTGTGACCAGCTGCCTCAAGCTCCTGATGCCTTGTAACTCCTCTGCCCTGATGAACGATACTCCTGAAGAGTGAGCCAGAAAACAAAAACCAAAAACTTTCTTCCCTAAGTTGCTTTTGCTAGAATATTTTAACACAGCAGCAGGGAAAAAAACTATGACGACCCATTAAGCAACCTCCCTTCTCCTTTCAGGCTGGCAACTGTATACCTTCTGTCTCTGTGATGTCTCTGGTCAGTGGAAGCATACAACACTTGACCTTTTATGCCTGCCTTGTTTCACTTAAGTATAATGTCCTTAAGGCTCTTATGTCCTGAGCATGTCTCAGAGTTCCTTCCCTGTTAGCATGAAGCAATAATTCACTCTGTGCACTCACATTCTACGTTTTGTTTTCCATTCAAGCGTCGGTGGGCACTTGGGTTGCTTCTCATATTGGCGCTTGCAAAAAGCACAGCCATGAACACGAGTACACCCCAACATTTAAAAGTCGAAGATCATTTCTAAAGTGCGAGTTAAATGTAAATGTATTTTTAATATTTAAATGTAAATGTCTTGGGGAGGGTCATAGGCCCTATCACTTCTGAGAGTCATATATGGAGGTAGCTTTCCACGGCTGTGTTACCAGAGCTAATTGAGTTATGCCCTGTGGCTTGGTCTAGTTGCTTCATTTCGTAAGAACAGACACTGGGGGTGAGGGAGATGGCCTGGTCGGGTACAATGCTTGCTGTGTAAGCCTGAGGGCATGAGTTTAGGTCCACAGCATCTACATAAAAGCCAAGAGCAGTGATGTGTGCTTGTAACTCCAGTGCTGGTGGGTTGGGAAAGCAGAATCTCCAGGGCTCGCCAATCAGACAGCTGAGTTAACCAGTGAGCTCCAGAGTCACTGGGAGGCCCTGTCTCAAAAAATCAGGTGAAGGCAATAGAGGAACACTAGAGTTACAGCCCTCATACATACAGTAATGCGCATATAACACACAGAGAGAAACACGCATAAATGCATGGATAGCCCGGCGGTGGTGGTGCACACCTTTAATCCCAGCACTCGGGAGGCAGAGGCAGGCGGATCTCTGAGTTTGAGGCCAGCCTGGTCTACAGAGTGAGATCCAGGAAAGGCACAAAGCTACATAGAGAAACCCTGTCTCAAAAAAAAAAAAAAATGCATGCATGGATGGACGCATCTGTGCAAAAGCACAAAAGAACAGAAGTCCCAGTCACTGAGAGGGTGAAGGCTCAGGTCTCCCAAGAATCCCTTCATCTTTCCTAATTCTATGTTCCCACCCATCTTTGTAAACATGGCTATGAATCAGTGAGACCTTGGACTGGAATTCATGGCCAAGTGAGTGGAACTCACTTGCAGCCATACTGTGAGTGATATCCCCACCCCTGGACCCTTGGGAACCATGATGGTGACTTCTTTGTTAAGAGCTCTCTGGCTGTGGAAGCAAATGGAGCTAATTGATCTGATGAGGCTAAATTCAGAAACTCTCATGAGCTTCTTCTTGGGCAATGTATAAACAGATACATTGACCAATTACAAATTAATGCGATATATATCTGCACATCGGTTATTTTGAGTCTTATTTTGGAGCGCAGACTCCAGTTCTACTGTCCTCTGCCACAGTCCGCTGTTTGAGAACACTGTGCAAGCAGGAGCCCCATCAGGAAGGGAAGAGAGATGCTGTGTGCCTCCCTGTAGGGGAAGGCACTTTCCACCTGAACCTCTCAGTGATGCGATACTGATAGTTGCATTCCTCCATTTCTAAGAATAATTCTAGTATTACAAATAGTTGAGACATTAAAAACAGTGGTAGGTCCCCAACACTCGGTTGAATGCCGCAGTAAAAAAACTTCTCATATTATAGTCATTTCATACATGTTTAAATGACTTTCTTCCTAGAAACATACACACTCACATACCTGCACACACAGTCATGTACACATGTGTGCACACATACATGTGAACATACACACTCTCACAAACACATTCACACATGCTCACAAACACTCACACACACACTCACACACACACTCACACACACTCTTTTTCACATACACATGTGCATGCACACACATTGTTTTGGTGCTATTACTTTATTCCTTTAAGGTAAAATGTGCATGGTTCCTGAAAGGAGAAAATGAGAGGGAGGAGGATTCACAGCCAACTGTCAGCTTGCAGACTCAGGCTGGGTAGCAGTATACTAATGCTGCTAACTCAGACTTGCAGAGAGCTGAATTCTCATTATGTTACAAAATTGTATGAATCCCAGCATGGCTTCCCAATACTTCTCTCATTTCCCTCTTGCTTCATTTCCCACCCATGTATGGCTCCAAGCTGAAGCACTTATTCAAACCCACACACTTGTGTGGTGATATTGTGTTCCCTAATATATTGTGCACCCTAATAAACTTATCTGGGGTCAGAGAACAGAATAGCCACTAGATATAGAGGCTAGAAAATGGTGGCACATACACCTTCATCCTGAAGGCAGAGATCCATCCAGATCTCTGTGAGTTCAAAGCCACACTGGAAACAGTCAGACATGGTGACACATGCCTTTAATCCCAGGAAGTGATGGCAGGAAGCAGAAAGTATATAAGGTGTGAGGACCAGGAACTAGAGCTCTTTTAAGCTTTTAGCTTTTAGCAACAGTAGAGCTGAGATCCATTTGGGTGAGGACTCAGAGGCTTCCAGTCTGAGGAAATGAGATCAGCTGAGGAACTGGCGAGGTGAGGTTAGTTGTGGCCTGTTGTGTCTCTCTAATCGTTCAGCATTCACCCCAATACCTGGCTCCTGGTTTGTTTTTATTAATAAGACCTGTTAAGAATCGTGTTACACACTTGCTTCTCCCAGCACCAGGGAAGCCCAGACGAAAAGGCATGGCATTCAGATGCAGCTTGTGCCTGCCTGCCTTGAGGCTGGGGTTCCCTGGATTAGACAATGCAGTGGTGCTCCAAAAAGGTTGTGTTCACAGCCTCCATCCTAGATGCTATACTAATGTGCATTTCTTCTTAGAAGTAATGCTGTCATGGATTCTGGGATCCAGCACTCTCCAAGCAAAAGCCTCCCTTTTGACCAGAAGCTGCTCCTCCTGGCTGCTTACTTGCATTTGCCCACCTTGCTTGCTTTCATGACCTTCAGCTGGGCTTCCCTGGGAGTCTAGTTTGGGGGAAGCTCAGGAGTCATTCTACATCTGAATATTCTTACAACCTTGCTCTCTAGTAGCTACTGTCAAGATGTTTCAGGAATAAAACTGGAAGATGAAACAATACAGCCAAGATTGCAAACTGCTTGGCAATTACTTGACGATTATATTTGGGGGCTTGCATTTAGAAAACAGGAATGGGACCTGCGTTTTCCTGATGTTTCCCAGAGACTGCACTAGATTTTCTTTAATTGTACATAATGGTAAGGCAAACCATGATGCCCTTGGGAGAATAGAGAAAGAACTGGTGGAGATTATCTACCCAACACCCTCCCACTGTCTGTCTATGCTGTGTCATTTATCATCTGTCTATCTATCTATCTATCTATCTATCTATCTATCTATCTATCTATCTATCTATCTACCTATCAGTAACACTTATCTACTATAATCTATTATCTACCAATCATCTATATATCTATCATCTACCTACTATTTATAATTTATCTATTTATTTAGCTATAATCTGTCATCATTCTATCTATCTATCTATCTATCTATCTATCTATCTATCTATCTATCTACTATCTACCATCTATCTATCATGATCATCTACCCTCAAAACTTTATATTTTTGAAAAATATCAGGACAAATTAAGTATTAAGATATCAACATTAGTCTCAATGGGACAGAACAACAGAAAGCGTAGCAGTGGTGGTGAAGAATGGTACAAAGAAAAAGAAGTTTATTGCATTTTAGAAGATGAGAACTGGAATGCCATACAGCTTTGAAAGCTCTGCTGCCTTTCTCGTTGACATGGACTGACCCTTGCAATGTACCTTCTGAGAAAAACAAAGTGGCATGTGTAAATAAGGTACCCAGGTAAAAAGATGCACATTAAATGTTCACCTGCTAGTGAAAATTGACCAGGTATAATATTTCAGTTGATTTAATTGTCCTGTGTTCACTTCTCTGTATTATTTCTGGCAGTGCTATTTGTGTGCTTTAGAAAGTTGACGTGTACAATAAAAAATATTTTTATTATGAAAAGTAAAAGCAAGTGGAGTCCATAGCATCTCAGCACCAGGTCTTACTTCACAGAGACCCAGAGAGTAAAGCATCTTAGCTGCTATCTGAGGGGAGAGAACGGTTTCCATTTGGGAGAATCCTGTGATTCTGGGAGGCCATAGTTGCTTAGGTAAGAGAAAGATCTGCTGTGCCTAGGCAGATGTGAGTGCAGCCAGGCCAGAGGAGGAGGGGGTGCCAAAGCAGCGAAGATGCAGAGCACAGAGGGTGAGGAGCCAGGAGGTAAGACGCTGGACTGAAGGAGCCACTAATCTCATTTCTGAGAGTTCTTTTCAATTCTCATGGCCCAGTGGTGACTGAAGACTTCCAGGGATGCATATTTCAGTTCTGTCTGCACCCTTGATATCATCAGGAAAATGCCTTGGGTGCATGGTGAAGGTTTTACTGGGCAGGCACCGTCAAGGCTGTGGCCAAGTTTCATGGTTAAGCCACTATTCTGGAGTGTAGACTGTGGATATGGGACAGAGATGTGATTTGCTGATAGGAAAGTTTTTGTGGAAGCTTGATCCAGAAATGAAATTAAAACCTAGCCCCTAGAGTTTGTGTGAATATTGGAGAAAGCATAGGGCTTTTACAGGAATGTAATGGGAGTCTGTGTGGGTGTTATTTAGATCCCAAGGTTTCTAGTTTACCTCTGGCTTATACAGTTAAGAAAAGTGAGGTTCAGACCGTTACCAGTTACAAAACTTTCTGCTATGGCAGAGGAGGGCAAAGCCTCACTGTGGCAGAGGAAGTTGAAGTAAGTTCACATTCACAGAGGGAGATAACAGTGTTGCCTTTGAGTCAGTCCAAACATCTTTGTGAGTAATTTAAATTTTAAATATAATTTTACACTTAATACATTTGTAGAAATAGACTCTTAAGAGAAGTGTGCATTTTGTCTCTGTGTGTATATGTATATATATATGTATATTTACATATGTGTATGTAATGTATACACACATATACAACACATATTTTCTATTATGTTTGAAGGCAAGGACTTACTCAGTCATCCAGCCTACCCTAGGGTTTATGATCCTTCTACCTCATATTCTTGAATGCTGGGAATTCCAGGTGTGTGCTGCCATGCTGAGCATATATATATATATATGCTTATTTAGTGGAGTAACATGTGAGTACCTTGTAGATGGTGTGTGTGTCTCCTAAGAACATATATCACATTAAAATAAGAATATTAATAGTGAAGCCAGGTGTAGTGGTAATTCTAGCACTCAGCAAGCTGAGGCAGGAAGATTGTCATGGCTTTGAGGCCAATCTTAGTTGCACAGTAGGACCCTCTCTTGTCACTCCCCCAAGTAAAAAAAGAAAATTACTGATATTTTATAATATATAGATATCATCAACATGTTGCCAATTGTTTTAATAATATTTGTCAGAAAACATAAAAAAAATTGGAACTAGAGTTCAGACCAGGATCATTTACTGCATAGAGTTACTATTTTTTTCTTTTCCCATCTCGAGGAGTTCCTTAGAGTACCTGTCTTTACTTTTATCACTTTCTCAGATTTGAAGAGGCCAGAGGGCAGGCAATGACTTTATACTGCTCCTTAGTGGGAGTTTGTCTGCCATGTTCTCATGAGTAAGCTGACGCACGGTGGTTTAGCATTGGTATTAGGTGTGCTTCTTGGTGCAGTCTACAGTCTTTTAAGTGTGGCAACCACAAGTTCACAGCAGTAGTTGTGATCATGCCCTCCTAACAGTGAACTTGCAAAACAAGGACAGGATACACCTGTGGACATGCACCATGCTTTTTGCTCACTTATTTCTGGACATCCACATACAAAGGTCTATATACCTAACACCCTATTTCAGTAGACTCCAGTTGCTATAACTATCCAGAGAGCAAGTCGTTAGGAGTGGAATTCAGAACAAGTTATTCTGTTTATTTATTTTTACTTTTTCTTTCCTTTTAATTTAGGAAGGGAGCATAGCTGGGCAATGGAAAGAAAATGGGAGGGGTGAAGAAATGGATATTTTGAGTTCATCCATGATGCTAGAACTATAAAAGGGATATAGTAATTGAAACCACTCAACAAGAGGACATTCCACTCTCAGCAGAGTAGCATATGGATGCACATAAAATCATATGCTGTCTCATAAAACTCAATCAATGAGAAGCAGCATGAGATAATTTCATACAGAAGACAAGCATGCTACATTATTTAGATGAATAAAGTAAATATGATTTTTGCTAGGGGAAGGCTCGACAGCTTCTTTAAACAGATGTCTTTCATACAGTAAAGCAGCCTCATTACTTGTGGTGTCTCTAGCTCTTATGTCAACATGAGGCCAGTGGAAGCAGGCTATCATTGCTTTAAGTAAGTAGCTACCATAGAAGACAGCATTCAGCTGCATCTGGTTAGGGTGTTACATAAGGTTAGTGTGGTCTAATAAGTTTATTTGCTGTAGAACTTGAGACCGAGTGCTATGAGTTTTTTACTCCCCAAGTCATAAAGCTGGTGTTTTAAAAAGCTAAATGGAGACACCAGATTAGGTGAATTCACCAACCTACCCAAAGAACTAATAATAAGCTTTGCATATAAAGTTGAATCTATCATCATTCAGTCTGTAGGATCTATCACTTTGAGCGTTCCTCATCTCCACAGAGCTTAACAAAGACTTATCAATAAAATAATAATGGTCTCCCAAAATTAGCAGGTTTTTTATGGTCAATGTATAAGGAACTTAAAAGTAATGGAAAGTCATTGGGCTAACCCTTGGGACACATGATTCTAGTCAACCTTGGCCACTTCTGGACTACACCTAAGCAATTGCTCTCCATGAATGACAGTTCACACTGTCTGTGAGTCTAAGAACCACACTTCCCTCTAACAGGGACCACAGCAGGATGAAACAGCTGAGTTGCTCTTTGTTTCAATACTGAGTACACAGCCTACATGGTGTTCAAACTGTGATTTTTGCCTAAGAACTGAACATGGACATATCAAGTCTAGGATGATGTCAATCAGGTAGTGACACAAATAGAGGGTATCTGACTAAAGCCCCACTCACTAGCCTTTCTTTCCATCCACCTAGCATCCCAGAAGGGAGCTTACAACAAACATTATCTCCCTTATGTATCAGGGAGCCTCCTGCCTCTAAGGTAGGTTGGCATCCCAGTGAAGCTTTTTGGTTCCCCAGTTCTTTAAAAAATTTGGCTTCCATGTGACAGTCTGTCTTCTAAAATGTACTTACATATATTTTGTTTTTAGCTGGATTAAACTTTATAGATATAACTGGCTGCTTCCAACAGCTATTCATTGAGACTCGAGGACAATAATTAATCAAAGCATTAGCATCATTGATGTCATCGGCCAGTGGCAATGAGATAAAAGATGCATAACCCGACTTCCCAGTAACCCCATCTATCAAAAGAGAAGTGCTGTTTGCTGTTGAGATGTGGCAGATTCTGTTGGACAAACGGTACAGGCTGAGATCTACCCCTCCTCCTTTTCTCTCTTAGCTCATCCATCATTCTAGGATTTCCTGTATGTGGCCACTCTTTTAAACTTTCTAAGTATCTTTGAGTGCCTCCCTCTATCTAGCTGTGAAATGAAAACACCTCAGCTTATAGTGGGAAGCTTCTCTTGAGTTGGCCCGGCCCACTTTGTTGTCCTTATCTCCTAGTCGCTTAGCATTCTAGTCAAAGAGAACAACTATTGTAGTCTCTTTAAGACCCCTGGATGCTTTCTTACATATCCTGTATCCTCATCTATAAATTTCCTTTCATTTTAATCTATACAAATTACAGACCCCCACATAACTCATATGATTTTGACATGCCTGCTCCAGGAAGTCTTCCGTTCTGCTGACAGTCATTGCCTCACAGGCAAGGAGACTCACCAGCGCTCTACTTGCTTGGAAAAGAACTTCTCTTTGGAATTCCTTAAAGAAACGGCCTGTATTTTATCTAGCTTTATGTCCTCTCTGTAACAGATGATGTTGACTCCCCACCTGCATTCTCCTGGCCCATGCTGGAGTTGTCCTTACAACATCACCTGTACATGCCAATGCTTTTCATGTTCCTCTGCCTTGTGAGTGTTCTCTTAGGTTCATGATTCATCCACATGGCGCTGGAAGAAGGGCTAGTGTTCTCCAAGAGAACAACCAACCCCCAACCAACGAGAAATGGTGTTGTTGGTTAAATTTTGTAACTTTCTCACCATTTAATGGAATAATCCAGAGACACGGTGACCATCAGAGGGTCCTGTATTAGAATGCCATGGTAATTATCCTCATTTTGTTTTGTCTCCCTAAATCCATTCTCCGAGTTAGTTTCCTCCCACACTGACTCTGAGGTTGACTATGTAGCTTCTTTGGTCAATGAAACTTAGTCACTGACACAAGCAAAGGCTCAAAAAGTGGTACCTGAACTTGATTTTTTTTCTCCCATTTTTCAGAACCTTTGTTATACCCAAGGGACTGAACCATGTTTTATTTTTTTTCCAGTCTCAGAGTCCATGTTTCTGTGGCCTACATTATACCTGCTTATGGGATATACTCAGTACACACTTAGCACATGAACTGAACATTCTACCCCTTTCTCCTGGTGTGACTGTGGCCCTTGTTTACTTTGTTGCTAACTGATTCAAATATCCCATAATCATTCTTTGGTTCTTTCCTTTTTTTCCAGTTAACTGTCTGATGTGATTTATTTCTAGCTTCCACTGCTGGCTTCAAATTAGGGCTCATGCCAAACCTCCCTGAAGATACAACCATCCAAGATACCTTTCAGCTGTACCTATCTTCCCTCTTCATCCCATCCTTCCTCTTCATCCTATCCTTCCTCTTCATCCCATCCTCCTCTTCATCCTATCTTGCCTCTTCATCTTATCCTCCTCTTCATCCTGTCCTCCCTCTTCATCCTATCTTCCTCTTCATCCTATCCTCCTCTTCATCCTGTCCTCCCTCTTCATCCTATCTTCCTCTTCATCCTATCCTCCTCTTCATCCCATCCTCCCTCTTCCTCCTATCCTCCTCTTCATCCTATCTTCCCCTTCATCCCATCCTTCCTCTTCATCCTATCCTCCCTCTTCATCCTATCCTCCTCTTCATCCTATCCCTCTCTTCATCCTATCCTCCTCTTCATCCTATCTTCCTCTTCATCCTATCCTTCCTCTTCATCCTATTTTCCTCTTCATCCTATCCTCCTCTTCACCCCATCCTTCCTCTTTATCCCATCCTCCTCTTCATCCTATCCTATCTCTTCATCCTATTCTTCCTCTTCATCCTATCCTTCCTCTTCATCTTAGCCTTCCTCTTCATCCTAGCCTTCCTCTTCTCCTATCCTTCTCTTCATTCTATCTTCCTCTCCATCCTATCCTTCCTTTGACCACAAAGTGATGCTTTCAGACTTCAAATGATCACAGATGGTTTTGTTTCTCACCTTTGCTCTATATATTGGGCTCTGCCAGATCTTTTTTGCCTCCTCCTAGTCTTGTCTGATGGTGCATGGAAATGTAGTCATCAGAAATAAACTAGAGTTGACTTTTGAATGTCAACCATGTTCTTGTGCCTGAACCTCTATTACAATGAAAGATAATGGCTGATATCTGGTGAAGCTATGTTTTTCCTTACAGAAGCCAAGAACATGCTAAAAAACAAAGATAGTGTTCGTGCATCACCTTTTACCCATCTGTCACTAAGTTCTTAATTAACAATCAAGTTATAGAATGTTAGGCTATTAAGAGCAATCAATCAACTGGAAGCCATTTAATACAGTCACAAAATAGGGTCATCAGATTACCATTTATTGTATGCCTAGTTCTCTTTATTTTCTGTGAATGAGTGTGTATATGAGTGTACACACACACACACACACACACACACACACACACACACACACACACACAGATTGGCTTGCTTGTGTTTGCATGTGTGGCGGCCAGAGGTCAGCTTCAACTATCTTCTCCTATCACTCTCTACTTTATGTTTTGAGACAGTCTCTCACTGAACCTAGAACCCACCAAGTCAGCTAGACTGGCTGTAGCTGAGCCCAGGAATCTGTCTGTCTCTGTTTTCCAGAACTCCAGCTACAAGCATGCCAACCACCTTCTGCTTCTCCTACATGGTTGTGGGATCTGATGTCATTCCTCACGCTTGTGCAGCAAATATTTTGCTCACTTAGCTTTCTTTACTGCAACAGCATCTCATGGCATACCTGCATATTCCAAAGAGAGCATCAAATGGCGATGCTAAGCTTTCAGGTCTCTCTCATCATTTATTTGGATATTTATTGAGTGCTTCCTGAATGCACAGCACTGTGTTAGTTACTATGGTGGTTTGAATGAGAATATTTCCAATAGGTTCATATGTTTGAGTATTTGGTCCCCTGTTGATGGAACTGTTTGGAAAGAATTAAGAGGTGTGGCCTTGTTGGAGGAGGTGTGTAACTGGAGGTGGGCTTTGAGAGTATAAAAGCTCATACCATGTACAGTTCCTTTTTTGTGTGTGCTTACAGTAAAGGGTGTGAGTTCTCAGCATCCCGCTCCAGTCATCCTTCCTGCTATAATAGTGATGAACTCTTATCTTCCTGGAACTGTAAGTTCAAATAAACTCTTCTTTTCATGTTGTTTTGGGTCATGATATTTTAGCACAGCAACAGAAAAATAATTAATAAACTTACCTCACCAAGAGCATACTCAGAGAAATATAGACTCCTATGCTGTCTTTCACCAAAGGCAAATCCAACAGGCTGTTGCTGGAATCCCTGAATCTATGAGCAGCTTTGTTTAGAAAGCCAGAATTCATAAATATTTCAGGAGTAAAATCACAAAAAGCAGATTGGGGAGGTCTGAAGTGAATTGATGTGATCAGCTTAATGAATTGAAATGGCTAGTAGCCCTTAAGTCCCATCATTCCCAGGAATATCACTTGGTCTAGTTTGTTGTCTCCATCCTGCAAAGCTGGCTTGGTGTCTCCAAAGCACAGCTGATAAGCAACATGATTCAATGGTCACTGAAAGCTGTCTCAGTTACTTTTCTACCACTGTGATGAAACACCATGACCATGGTAACTTAGAAAAGAAAGCACTTAATTGGGCTTACAGTTTCAGAGGATTAGAGTCCATGATAGGTGGAGTAAAGGCATGGTGGCAAGAACAGCTAAGAGTTCACATCTGGATCCATAAGCAGGAGGTGAGAGAACACTGGGAATGGTGAATGTCTTGTAACTTCAAGCATGCCCCATTCAAGTGACATACTTCTTTCATAAGGACACACCTCCTAATCCTTCTCAAGAGTTCCACTGGGGACTAAATATTCAAACATATGAGTCTATGGGGGCCATTTTCATTCAAACTACCACACAGGTACTCAATAACACAACTATTGCAATAGGCATGGTAGCTCATGCCTAGAATCTCAGAAGGCCAAGGTAGGAGGGTTATCATGAATTTGAGGCCACTCTGAGATACATAATGAGTTAGCCAGCCTGGACTATATAGGGAACTCTTAAATTAAAAATGAAACAAAGCAAAAACACAACAAAAAACCAAAACAAAACAAAAATTCGAACAGAAACAAATGAATGAAAAACCCTAGCAAAATAAACCAGCAAACAACAAATAAAACATCATAAATATCATATTTAATTTCCTTTCCCTCATGTGTAAAATGAAGGGTAAAACCAATACTTTTCTAAAAATCTCTTCCTTCTCCGACAGGCTGTAATTCTATAATTGCAGTTATTATTTGTGAAAATGTAAATGACTCTGGATAAACCAGTTGGAATAATACAGACTCAATTAGTGAGGAATGTCACAATATTTTGGTAGAGTAGCAATCTGCCAGTGGTGTGACAAGCGTTTAGAAATCATTGTTCATAAGAGTCATTCTAATCATACCCAACCACACTGCTTCCTCCCTCCCTTCACCACCACCATATTTCTGGAAGGAATCATTGGCATTTGGTATTCCCATTTGTTTGACCATCCACAGCTGACCTTCGTTATGAAGGATCCTGCTCAGAATCCTGTGGGTCTTACAGTTTAGTGCACATCAACCTCTGCATTTTTACAATCTACTCCAAGAATATGCCAGTCCCAGGTCAGAGAAACTACCAAAGATTAATTAGTGTGTAAGTGAAATTGTCATATAAATACCTTCATAGACAGGACAACATTGAGGTCCACCCACCGCACATTAGAGAGCTCTAGTTATCTCCAGTGTCAATATTTCCTTTTTCTTCACACCCAATCTGAGTGTTTCTTTAGAAAATGACTCTATGGTGTTAATTCTTTCTCCCAAATTATCCACATATCCCAGCACTACTCACAAATCATTATAAGTCTTCCTCAGTTGTCTCTCCAATTCCCATGAGCAGTGTCCAAAATTTTGTTTCCCTTTGAGCCCCATCTTCTCTTCCCTTACTCTAAAGGTTGACTTTGATTTCCCGCCCTTTAAAATAATGATAACTCCTAAATGGATGTTTGTATTGATTACTTTTCTTGCCACTGTGTCAAAATACTAGGGGAGGGAGGGTTCCTTTTGGCTTATGGTTTCAGGCAATACTGGCAGCAGGGGAGTCTGTCTGCAATGGTAGGAACATGAGGCAGCTGCTCTTCATGTCATAGTAAATCAGGAATCAGAGAATAGAAGCAAGAATGGGTTAAAATCCTCTAAGGCCCACCCAGTGGCCTATGTCTACTAGCTAGGCACTATGCCCCAAGGGTTCCACAGCCTTTCAAAACAGTGCCACCATCTAGGGACCAAGTGCTCAAAACACAAGTGTGTGGGGACATCATATATCCAAACCAGAACAATACCATTACCACATCTCCTTCTGCAGCTTTATTTGATCATGCCTTAATCACAGACTTTATTTTTGTGTGTGTGCAAAGATCTCTTCCTTTTTACTACTATTAATCCCTACATTGGGAATTGTAGGGAAACAGAAGTGTGTCAATGGCCCACTTGATGGTTGCCAATTGCTTAACAAATAGAACTCCACTGTCTATTTTCCCCCTTTAAATTTTTAATCTCAAATTGAGGACATTTGTCCTTTTATGTTTATGCTGCCCTCATTGTTTTTAATAAAACTAAAAATTTTAATGAGAATGAATAATTTCAGCTTGAAGAAGCATGGCAAAATGATTTGTAGTAGAATTAGAAGTGAATTTCAGCTTGAATAAATGTAAGAAATACTATGAATTATGGCTTTATGTACACTAGAAAGTTAACAATTACATATGACGTGATACAGAAATGACATATCTAACAAACACTGATCAGTATAAGCAGCAAGGCAAGGGAAAGTCCTAGGATCCTAATTTTCCCATTTGGCAAATCAAATGAGTCTATACTCATTACAATTTGAAATATGCAATTAAATAATTAAATGTGTAATTAAACAGATACTTACATATTCTCTCTCCTCAATATGTAATGACAAACTCATAAATCTTATATGTGTATTTTTCTTAAATTCTGGGAAATTTATTTGAAAATATACTTTATATAGCAAATTTATTTGAAGCATAATAATTTTAGTTTCCTCTTATTCTTCTCTGTTGTTATTGTCTATAGTGATTAAATCAGATGGTTTAAAACTTAAAGTATGTATGATGTGACTCTACTTCTGTAAGTGGGTTGCTCATCTCTCTTTTCTCTCTACATATTCATACATAGATATCTGCATTGAAATGGTTGGTGATGGTCACCTCTGAGTAATGATACCTAAGATAATGTTTTTAAATGCTTCTTGTACTTGGCATATTTAAAGATAATAAAATTAGGAAAATAAATGAATGTTTATGGAATTTAATGTCAATTTGAAAGTTATAAAAGAAGAGAGACCCGAATCTTGCCATTTTCTTTCTGTCCTTGTCAACCTACTATCAGTATCTTGTGAAGTTCTGTCTCGCTCCATGTCACAGTTTGTGCCAATTATTTCGCACACAATGTAAGGGCCTATTTTATTTGGCTACACTCTCCTGAAGATCTTCACATATCACACTCCTCACAACATTGTAGTCAAATTAGCTTGGAGACAAGAACAATCTGCCAAGCCAGTGTAATTTTTTATATTAGTTTCACCAGTTCATACCCAGTAGGGTAGCAGCATTAACTCAGTTGTGCTTTTTTGATGCCTTAGCCATTTGTGATCTTGAAGACCAGTGAGCAGTATACATAACCAATACACTTTGACAAAGAAAGTCAAACATAACTCCTGTTCTTGACTGTCACATTATTTAGATAGCAAATGAAAATGAAAATATACAAGTTCAGTAAAGGCTTTTTTTTTCTTTCAAATGACGGATCTGAGTGCAAATGTGAGATGAAACAGGAGAAAATTTTAAACCTTACTTTTTTTTTTTTTTTTTTTTTTTTTTTTTTTTTTTTTTTTTTTGGTTTTTTCGAGGCAGGGTTTCTCTGTGTAGCTTTGTGCCTTTTCTGGAGTTCGCTCTGTGGACCAGGCTGTACTTTTTTTTTGTTGTTGTTGTTTTAAGTAAAGCTTGGCTTCTTTGAGAAGTTATAGCTGAAAGTATGATTATAGCATACTCAACTGTAGCCTCACTCAGCACCATGTTGAACATGATCTATAGCTGTAAGATGCCCTGAACTAGATCTAGATTCCCAGTTTCATTTACTTAAGAAGCACCATCCTCTCTCCTTTTGTATTTGATCATGCCTTAATCACAGACTTTATTTTTTCTGTGCAAAGATCTCCTCCATTCCACTACTGTTAATTCCTAAGTTGGGAATTGTAGGGAAACATAAGTGTGCCAATGGCTCACTTGATGATTGTCAATTGCTTTCACTTCCTGAATCAACTTTGTCTTACAGATAAAAACATCCTACAGGGGTAGTTTTTGGAATCACACTTCTTCCAGCACATTGTTTTTGTGCTTATGGCCAAATTATCATCAGTTGTCCAAGAGTTTTGTCACCGAAGAAGTACATATTATGCATCTATTATGAGTAGCTTTATTGGCTGCAGTAGGCAGATGGAGCTTTGAAAGACTTTTATGTTCTTTCTAGAAAAAAACAAATTAAAAATCTTTAAAGAGTTCACTGACAGCATGAGATAACATAGGGGCTCTCAAAGGCGTTGGAAGATTATTTTTGTTGTGATTTGTCTTGGCTTAGTTGGAAGGTTAGAGACTGACTCTAGCAACATAAAAAGGGGATATTTATTGATGGCCTATTAGCTTGGTAATGCTTACTGCTCTAAAGATAAACCCACAAATCTCAGTGCCCTACTTTAACAGTTTTTTCTCACTCATGGAATGTCTTCAGGGTCAGCAATTGGAAATCTGGACTCCTTTCATTTTGTGACTATGTTAACTGTCATGATTTGGCTCTCAAAGTGGCTCTTCTCAATATCACTCAGCCTCAGAAGAAATAGAATGTGAAGAATCATTTGTTAGGGATTTTTCTTTTAGTGCATCAGGCATGGACCAAGAACACATTTTTTTTTTCCTATTTGCATGAGATGGATTAGAAATGTTGCATGGTCAGGGTTGTCTATAACGCGGGCTAAGAAATGTGTATTACCACAGGTTAAGGAAAAGGGATTGTGAGTTTGATGCTAAGGTTTTAGCTGCTTCTATAGGTGACTTTCTGGAGACTGGATCTCCGGTGGCTTGGATTAGCTTCATGGAAATTTTTCTCTTCTCTAAGGCAGCTAGTCAGTCAAAATCTAAGGAAGACAGAATGGCTAGCTGCAACAATTACCATGGTCTATAATGAACCAACTTCATGGAAATCTAGGATCTGGGCCATTTCATGGACTATTGTTAATCCACAGATGGGTTGTTAATAGGCTGGGGTCTATTAGTTCCATTATATACTGCAAGTCAACACATGACTGCTTCCTTATGTAAAAGGGTGTTACTAGGCCACTGTATGATTATTGCCACTACCAACAAAAGATATCTGATTCTATGCACCCAGAACTGTTCTTAGCTCCCACACATAGTACATGAGCTTTTTGCAACCCTAATATTTTTTACTTTTTCAAATTTAGAATATTATAAATGTACACAGTGAAATATGATCATATCTACCTTCCACTTGTCCCCTTAAAACTCTCTGAATGTCCTCTGCAAGTCTCCTCTCATTATCATGCCTTTTTTTGTTTATGTGTAATGACTCACTAAATCCAGTTAGTATTGTTCATATGTGCATGTGTGTGGGGCCATCCATTAGAAACCTACCAGAGGTTGCATCTTCAAAAAAGAGTGATTCTCTCAGTCCCAGCAACTATCCACTACAACAGTTCCTGAATAAGGAACAGAGGTCTGGAGATCATCTGTCTCATCTGTGATGAAATTTGGGCTGGCTTGATCTTTTATAGGTCTTATACAAGTAATCACAACCATTGTGAGTTCATGATTGTGACAGCATTTCAGAGCACTGCTTCCCATTATTTGGCTTTTACATTCTTCCTACCTCCTCTTCCATGATATTCTTTGAGCCTTGGTGAGGGTAGGGTTAAAGTAGATGTCCCATTTAGGGTTGATCACTTAGTCTCTTATTCTCTGCACTCTGACCAGTTATGAATAAATGCTGAATAAAAGAGTGTGCAAAACACAACATATTGTGAGACATTTTACTCTAGTTATTCATCAGACAAAGCTTCAATGAAAACTGGAAGGTGGTATGACCACACCCTATCAGAATGGCTAAGAGCAAAGAGGTGTGAAATATCAAATATGAGTGAGAGTGTGGAGTATCTGGAGCCCTCAGGAATTACTGGTGGACATGTACAATGTTATAATTGCTTTGAGAGACCTTGTGGCTGCTTGTCTGTAGTAGGCAGAATTCTGAGAAGATTTCTGTTTCCCACTGTTGATGTCCTTTATAATCTCCTCCCTCAAGTGAGGCAATGTGGGATGGGACTGTAAATTGGATGGATTTCACTTCTGAAATTAGATTATAAAAGTTGGAGGTAAAAATCAAACATATTTAGGCTACCAAATCTTTTTTTTTTCCAGAAAAAAAAATGAGAAGAGGAATTATCTTGGTGGGCCTGACCCAATCAGGTTGATTGACCTAAGAAAGGGACAGGGCCTTTACAGAAGGAAGATATTTGAATGGTAACAGAATGTAAAGGCCTGCGGAAAGAGGCTAGCTGTGAGTCAGTGAAGGTGGCCTCTAGGAGCTGAGCCTTGCTCTAAACAGTGGCCAATGAGGAAATGAAGATTCCCCAGTCTATCTCCATGAAGAACAAAATGCTTCTGAAAATCCATATGCACCTGGAAGCTGTTTATTCATTATCATGCTTCTAGATGAGGACACTGCTGGCTGATGTTTTGATTTTATCTTTTTAGGCCTTTATAGCAAAGTACTCGACTGAGACCTACCAGATTCAATGCAGTTCTATGGGATGCATATTGTAGTGATTTGTCACATAGTGTTCTCTCTGGTGCTGTGATAAACATCATGACCAAAAGCAACTCAGGGAAGGAAATGGTTAATTTTGCCTACAATTCCAGGTCACAGCTCATCATTGAAGGGAGTTGAGGAAGGAGCTCAAGCAGGAACTGGAGTAAAACTCATTGAGAAACACTGCTCCTGTGCTCATACTCAGCAAGGTTTCTTGTATAACTTAGTAACACCTTGGGGGTTGGCACCTTCCACCAGGGGCTGGGTCTTCCCACATCAATCAACAAGTCAAGACAATTCCCCACAGACTTGGCCATAGGTCTATTCAATTTAAGCAGTTCCCTCATTTGAGACTCATTCTTCCCAGGTAACTCTTAGTTGTGTCAAGTTGGCAGTAAGTCACCAGGACACATAGCAATAAAAAAAATACTACTTCCTAACCTCAAATGTATGCACGACTCATGGAATCCATTCTAGTAATTTCCAACAGAAAGACACATGCATGCCTAGCCAAAAACATGCACTGTTGCCTACTAGCATCTACTGGGAGCTGGTGTCAGCATCTCTGGTGTTTACCTAAGTCCCAAATACTTGATCCCTTATATAAAATTGTATATGATTTGCATGTGGTCTGCATGCATGCTTCTGCAAATACTATAAATAATTTCTACTTACTTGTAGCACCTAATGCAGTGTCAATGCTATGTAAATACTAAACAAATTGTTTTGGGAAACATAATAAGGTAAGAAACATCTGTTCAGTACAGATGTACCTTTGGTTTTAAAACATTTTCCACCCATCTCTGGTTGAATGCAGACATGAAGCCACTTGGATATGGGGTGCCAGCTGGACTTGGCGTCCCCCAAAGCAGTGTTTATATTTGCCCAACCTCAGAGGCACCCCGTGAAGCAAGAGCGGGCCTTGGGGTCTCTGATAGTAACTCTTTCTTGACTTCAGTGCTCTTGACACAAGTGTGCTCATTTTGTGAAAATATCAAATTATGTCCTCTCATAAGTTAAATTATATGTCCATAAAATACAATCATCCAAAATTTATTTTTATGACCTACCAGCACAATTATTAGTAGATTACTTTTAGAAATGAAAAATATTCATACACATATGAAAATGGTCATATAGTGTTACCTAGGCAAGCACCCAGCGTTAGTCCTCCATGGGTAAAAACCCAAACATATTACAATAAAACAAAAGTACCTAACAGTGTTTAAAATGTTAACTCTTTTTTTTTTATGGTTTTTCAAGACAGGGTTTCTCTGTGTAGCTTTGCACCTTTCCTGGAACACGCTTTGTAGGTCAGGCTGGCCTCGAACTCATAGAGATCTGCCTGACTCTGCCTCCCAAGTGCTGGGATTAAAGGCGTGCACCACCCCTGCCCAGCTAAAATGTTAACTCTTATAAAAACTTGACCCTTTCCTTATTTTGCTTATTTTCCAATATTTCCCACCCCTCAAAATTGGCTGAAACTGTTTGGTGTGGGATGTTATTATTTTGATAAGTAATTTTACTTTTCATATCAGAAGAATAAAAAAACCACCCAGTGTTCTAAGAAGTGGAGGTGTTGTTTGAAGTCAGTTTCATCACTACCTAATTTTTTAGACATAGCATCTCAGATGGATATGTTTTGGGGTGAAGACCAGGTCAAAATAAAACAGAAAGAAATTAGACATGTACTTTACTCAATTTACTGGAGGGAATGTAAGTAGTTACTAATGGTCTTCTAGTGATGAAATCATTAAATCATGATCAAAACCTTTCCCAGAATTTAATGCCCAGCACAGCATGTGGCACCAGGGGTAGGAAAGGGCAGGTTATTTAAGCTTTTATCTTCTGAAGAAGCATACAGATGTGCTCAGCAGTCAATGGCACATGTTTACATATCAACAGCAAACAAATGGTAACTAGAGTAAAGGTAAAAAGGGAAGAAAATGGAAGGGAAAATTTTCATGTTTACAAAATGGTACCTTCAAAGCAAAGTTCTTGACAGTCAGGGCTTCCTGAAGGTTGTTTCTAGTCAAGTGAGTTTGGATTTATATTTGGGTTATTCCCTTTGTCAACATTAGGCAGTTACTTAGTACCTTAGAGCTTTGAATTTCATCTGAGAACTAGGGTTGATGCTATTTCTATTTCTTTTGCAAGGTTAGGATGAGATAACACAGAAGGCTACCCCCATCTGCATTGCTGCCCCTTCCTATGTATGAATAACCAACTACTGAGAATCTTTCATCCTTAATGTTGAGCAGGAAAAAGTTAGGAGGCTGCTAGAGCTTAGAACAATCACAGAAAAGGATGTCTTGGGGTTCCAAATGCAAAACAAATGACAAAAGTTGGGACAAGCACAGAGCAGTGCAATGAGACCAAAGAGCACAGTATCTGGGATGCAGAGTAAATAAACCAGGCTAATAAGTTCTCTAAGGGTTGTGGAGCACATCAGTGTGCTAGTTAAGGTGAGGAAGCCAGGCATACAGATGATGTCAGCTCCGAATACTTAACTGCCCAGTGGAAAAACAAACCTGCCTCACTTTCACTTATTTACATGAGTGACTGAGGATGGAACAGAGGGTACCAGCTGTCCCTGCCTTGTGGACATTTGGGAGAGGAAAATCTCTTTATGATTGTAGCATTTGGCGAGATTTAGGTCTAGGTCTTGACAGATCAGCAGCACATGGATTCAAAGGAGGGAAAGAGGGCTCCTTGGGAGCAGACACAACACCATGAAGCTTCTTCAGGCAGATGAACCTTGCCATACACTGATTAGTTCCTGAATATCCATCAGGGCACAAGTCACAGGATTTGGTTAGGAGGTACTGTCGGAGAGGATAAGGAAATAGAATGAAAGAGACAGTAAAATGAAAGCCTGCTTTTCACAGATGGGAATTTACATTGCAACAAACAAACAAACAAAATCAGTGGACTCCTCTCCAAGAAGTAATGGGGAGAAAGTACGTCTATACTTTGCCTAGCGTCAATTTCACCATCATGACTGTTAAGTTCTCCTTGAACTTATGTATGTAAGCAGACTGGAGGGAGAGCTCAAAGCTAAGGGTGCATACAGTTCCCAGAACCCATATGAAACAATTCACAACCTTCTGTAACTCCAGCTCCAGGGGGATCTGATGCCTCTGTCCTCTGCTAGGCTGCACACACACAGTTGATAATAAAAGAAATCTTTTTTTTTTTCCAAAAGGGAAAGTATGCAAGTACGATGACATATGAAAGTTCTCACTGTCAGCTTATCAGCTAACCATAATCGATCATATCCAATGGCGCTAGGACCCTGGCTCTTGCTAATTATTTTGGGGGGAGGGGAGCGAGGTGGGGAGGGTCCCAGGGTTGGATGTCTTTGGAAACAGCCTCCGTGGGCCCCAGTTAGGAAGGCCAGCCGACTGCTCCATCAGCAGGAGTCTGGTCTACCCCCCTTCACCTACACTTCTTTGGAGCAACTAGTTCTCTGTGTGTGAGACCCGCCCGCGCGCCACCCGCCACCCGCAGACCCGCGCCTCCTCCAGGACCTCTGTCAAACTCGCTGCCAAACCCAGCTGTGGTGGAAAGGCGCTGCTGCGCAGGTGAGTGGAGGCGGGAGAGCCCTGCGCTCCTGAAGGAGTCTTCGTGGTGGCTGGGAGCCCAGTGAGAGGCATACGAAGTCCAGACAGAAGAGACCCAGCCTGTGCTGCCTGCCCTTCCAAGAAGAGAGCCTACTGCTCTCTCACAACGATTTCCTTGTGAGACTAGAAGGGAGGGGATGGGGCCTAAAACCCCACTGACGTCCTCCTGGTCCACGGGTACCAAGCTACATCCTTTGACCTTCCAATCCCCTCCCTCTCGCTTCTCCTCAAATCCCCACTCTCCCCCAGCAGTGCCAGGTCCCCTAAGGACACTCCAGACCTCGGACACAGATATTTTGCAGGAAGAACAACTGGGTCACGCATGCCCCCCGCAAGCGCATTCTTCTCCTCTGTTCCCCCTAGGACAAGTATCCTAACTTCTCCAGAGGTGGCCAGCGGCACCCGAAGACCGAAACCCTATCCAAGTGCCTGAACAGTTCAGCTCGGACAACTTCTTGGAATGGGGATCCCCGTGCTCTCCCGGGAAAACCATGCTGGCTGCCCACATATCAGGAGAGGACACCTCGACTTCTCCGTGGGGAATCTCCCTCAGAATCCATCTCTTTTGGCGGCGAGGTGTCCTACAGCAGGGAATTAAGAACTCTCTAAACAGGAGTGCGCTTTGAGGGTGGGAGGTCGTGGGCAGGGGCCAGAGCGTAGAAGTTTTGGACAGAGAACCCCATCCATGTTTCCAAGTCAGAAAGCTCTTGTCCGCTGAAAAAAGCAGGGACCAAAGTCGTTGGGAGGGAAGTCCTCTAGGCGTGGGTCGGAAAACTGGGGTCAACTGCAACGCTCAATCTTTGAGCCATGTCGGTGGGAAACTATTCTTCCTCCAGGGCGTGGGGGCGGGGAGAGTTCCCTGGCAAAGCAGTCGACGTCAAGCCCAGCTGCTCTGGACTCCATCCCTCTGTCCCCAGGCAGCCTGGAAAACTTGGTACCTCGGACAGTAGCCCGGGCGCACAGCATCCTTTGCAAGGTGCGGTCCTATTTCCCACCCCCCACCAAGTCAAACACCAACAAATTATTTCGCTGACCTTTCTAATACAGATGAAGGACATTTTAATTACATAACCCACGAAAGATCACCGGAGGCAATGTCGTGTTTGAGAGCCGATGGCAGAATAGCTGCATAGCATGAAAAAAGACAGAAAACTTGCAAATCTGCAACGAGATTGCGCAAGGCTGTCCCTCCTCTGGAAACAACATGTGAAATGCATGGGAGAAATCTTACCTTTCGGACTCCAAAGCCGTGTTCTGCTGCAACTTGGCGAGCCTCTTCCTCTCCGTCTTTATGCAACTCCACAAGAAAATGATTCGTGAAGACGGGTCTCTCAGCAGACGCAAAAACCATGACACAGAAGAGGAGCCCAGCCGCTTTCCACTGGGATCCACAACCGCCCTCCATCCTTCTTTGGGAGTGAAAAGTGGGGCTGCGAGGCACGCAGGCGGGTGGAGCAGGGGACGAGGAGGGAAGATGCAAATAAAAAATAGGTAATGTAGTTTTTGTTTCTGTTTTTCTTTTAAAAAAATCTTTTTATAGCAAACGAGGCAAAAAGAGAAGCTTGGCAAACAGCAAATCTGTGCGCTGTCCACCAGCAGCTGGCTGCCAGGCAAGCCGTGGAGTCGCGCAGCCTGGCTGGCTGGAAGGGGTGCGAATGTGCGGAGCTATGTGTACCCGAGAGAAAGAGCTAGTGTATGTCTGTGCTTGATGCTAAATCTGCATTTTCAGCTCCTCCTCGGATCCAATTCCACAGGGCTGGAGGCGAGCGCCAGCCCGAGTGACGCGCGCCCGCCAGCGGCCAATGGAGGCTAGAGGAACAGCGGGCTCCGCCCCGGGCCGCCCCGGGCCCGCCCCCGCCCGCCCCAGCCCTCCCTCGCCCAGCTGGCTGCCTGGGTCCCCGGGGGTGCCGCTTGCCCGCGCCCCCGCCAGCCCAGAGCGCCTTTGCTCCGCCTGGCCGCCTCGCGCCTAGGAAAATCCCCCCGCTACCACCCGCCGGCGGCGCCCGGTGATGTCATTGTTTGTGGAAATCTGCACAGCTCCGGGAAGGGAATTACGGTGCGTGCGGCTGTCAGAAGCCCCGAGGGGAGCGGGCCCCGGCCGCTCCCTGTTGCTCTTCCTTACTAGTCTTCAGCTGCAAAACAACTCTCCTCTCTTTTCTCTTCTCTCTTCCCGTCTCCTCTCTTACCTCTTCTCACTTCTTTATTCCCTCCTTTCCCCTCCCACCTTTCTCTCAATAACAAAGCGAATTTGATCCTTCCCGCCCCCGCCACTTTGGGCAAATCCTAAGCTGGAAAGAGCATCTTTCCAGGGGTGACTCATGGGGGCGGGAAGGAGCTTTTCTCCAGGTTCTTTTCCCCATGCTCCAAGCAGGCCAGAAACTAAACATCTGGCAGTCCAGCGGGAGTCCGGGCTGCCCCCTCCCCCAACACACACACCTGTGATGGCTAATAGAAGAGACTCTTCTGGAGTCAGCGATGCATCTGCATCCCAAGACTGCCGAGAGGGGGAAAGGCATGGTCCTCATGTTGGGAGACAGAGTTTTAGACCCTGACTTGTAGCTACATCAGGACCAAGAGTGAGGGTTTAACGAGGTGTAGTCACCCATTCCAGGAGCTGGGTCAGAATTCCTGCTATGTGTCTTTGCCTGAAGGATAATAATTCAGGCTGAGTAGGCAGGGGGACACCTATGTTGTCCAGGTCCTGTACACTGCTGAGATCTGAATTCCCCTTCTTGCTCGAGTAGGAGGAAGTAGACCTGTTCTGCTGTAAGGAAACGAAGATCATTGCTCTAAGTAGCTTAAATATTTAGTTGTTATAGAGTATATTTACATTGTTTACGTTTCAACGCTGAAGTTCAAAATCCTGCCATAAATTGGATAATCAGGAAGATGCATTTTCTTAGGAACGAGAGAGAAAAGGGAGGGAGGAGGGAGGAAGGAGAGTGGGGGGGACTGAGTTTGTAACATTGCCGCAGCATATCGTATCCAACCACACCCACTCCACCCCCCTTTTTAGCACAAAATCACAATCTAGACAAGAAACACAAGATTGATAGATATGAACATATGCTTAGCACACAAGGCACACTGTCTTCACTGACATAGCTGTTCCCCAACATTGCCAGATAAGTGTAAGCAGGCATTGAAAGATGGTTTTCATCAAACTGCAGTCTTCAGCATACCACATTAATAATTTTGTTGAATTCGTTTAAGAAAACCAAGTGAGACATCAAGAGGGTTGCAGAGAGGAATCCAGAAGGGAAACAAGGGTTTTGGAACATTTTTAATGAAATGACAGATCAACCTGGGAGCCTCAGTCTGGAGTTGCACACACCAGCTCATTTCTGCCAAGAATGTTTTCTTTTATCATTACACTGTGCCACATGACCCATTGGACAAGATTTCCTTACCCAGAGGCCGCCAACTCTTCCTCTCCTCTTGTCTTCCTTACAGTTCATCCATATTTTGAACCAAAGTCCTGATTTAGTGTGAAGCAATAACCACATGATTCCTCCTGTCCTGTATCATTTGAGAAAGATGGCATCCAATGTGAAAATTACATTAGATAAATTCACCATTGGGGGAGAACGTTTTGAAAGCAGCAACTGAGATACAAAAGCCTTTAGAAAACAATCTGAAGAGCATCAAATAAGTCAATTTAGAAGATTATAGGTGCTGGGAAATAGTAGTGCTAATGTAGCTAAATCTCTCTGAAATTAGCATGATTTAGATTATGCATTAATTTTTCTGGAACCACTGAGCTAGGCTTCATTTCCTAAATAAACTCCAAAGATGAAATGCCAGTGTGTGCTCAATCTACTACCATGGTTAGTGCCCCCTGGAACTCCTAGTGAAATCTGATTCCCTTGGTGGTGCTGGCAGGGGGTGGTAGGGCTGTTGAAATGTGGTTGGATCATGAGGAATCTGCCCTCATGAGTGGTTTAATCCATTTATAGATTAATGAGCTATTGAATAACAGTGGAAGTACCATAAAGGTAAACTTTTCTTGGGTAGCTTTTATTATCTTGTCACGTGACATCCTCCATCATGTTGTGATGAAGCAAGAAGCACTTTCCAGATATCAATGTCATACTTGTAGATTTCTTGACATGGTAAACTAGAAGCTCAAGGAATCTCTCTAAGAAACCAGTTTCAGGTAGTTTGTTTTAGCAACAGCAAGGCTAAGGTTCAAGTCTACATTTTAAATAATTAAAGCTTTATAAACCAGATGCAGTCTGAGTAAAACTTGCATAACTGACTGAAGTCTGTTGGCTTTGTGTAATTTTTTTTTTTATGTATTTGAGTGTCTTGTCTGCATGTATGTATGCATATCTCGTGTGTGTCTGCTGCCTGTTGAGGTCAGGAAGAGGGCATTAGACCCCTTGAAATAGGAGTTATAGACAGTTGTGAGCCACCATGTGGGTGCTGGGAATGGAGCCCAGGTCCTCTGGAAGAGCCGTCAGTTCTCTTAGCTGCTGAGCTAGCTCTCCAACCTCCTGAAGTCTGCAGTGGTTTATGTAGTGTATAATTTATCACAATATTGTCAGCACAGCAGAATGAAAACAGAATTTTTGTGATGCAAATGCTAAATTTTTAATGCATTATGGTACGGTAAGCCAGTGGAGGAAATGCACTGAAATATTTGATTGGTATTTGAAATGTAAATACACATTCAAGTGTGCATAAATTGCTCTTCGAGAGAAGTATTATTGCCCAAACTCTTTTCTAATATCAACAGATTTAGACAGAGAAAGCCAACAGGAGAGAGAGGGGTGGGGTGGGCAGCAGCAAAGTGACCCAGAAACCATGGTAAGGTCTGCTGTGGTTGTCAATGGAGGCCACTTGGACCAAACCACTGAATCTTTCTAAGCCAGTATCTCTCCATTTGCAGAAACTGAGTTCAAGCGTCTTCTAGATCCCAAACTGTGCTTTCAGAGATGCTAAAGCCCATAGTGTGGTGTAAAGCATCACCAGCTCCAGGGGTGTTGAGGATAGACATGCTTATTTCATGCGTGGCAATGGCTAAGAGGTTGCTCTCCACAAACCTCCCCCAACCTTCCTCACATGTACCTTAGTTTGTGGACTTGAGAAAATAGCTAACAAGTGTTGACAGTTAGAATCAGATATGAAAACCATCAAGCTCTCTGAGTTTTTTTCCATTTATTTTCTCTTGTAGCTGAAGCAACAACAGGGCTAATATGTGCCATTAGTCCCCACCTTCTCATTAAGGATATCTTACAAAGAGCAGAATATTCCCATTTTATAACTCTCCTCCCCTCTCCCCCACTGCACACACATGCCATACCCAGACACATACATATACATGGCTACAAGAACAAAAACTACCTGAGACAAGACTGGAATTTTTTCATCCACGTGTATTCAGATTCTTCTAGGGAGAAGACTTTGGATCCACAGACTATCAGGTCAAGGAAAACCTTGCTGCTGTGCTGGGGATGGGGAAGAGGGCAAACCAGAGTCATCCTGACAAAGGACTGCTGGACCTGTGCATATTGTTTGGACCACTGGCAAAGATATCCAGTTTTGCTATTGATTTTTTTCACACAGGATGGGATGTAAACATGTATGTACAACTTAAGGTGATGATTTAAATATAGCTATGATTGAGTCTAGACAGATGGTGCATGTCATCGATCTCAGCATTTGGGATCAGAAGCAGGACAACTGTGAGTCTGAAGGCTAATCTGGTTTACAAAATACCTATCTCAAAAAAAAAAATACACAATCTTATTTAAACCAATTTGTGTTACCATTTTTTTTATGGTATCCATCTTGACACTTCAAATGCAGCACTGACACTTTCACTTGGCAGCACAGATTTTCTATTATCATTCTGTGCTGCGGTGTCTTGCTGGTAGGTTCTTCCAGCCTTCTCTGCCCTTCCTGTTTTCAACAGACCTATCCACACTCAAGATTCCTCAAATGTTATTTCCTCTCTATGATTCTGCCACATTCCTATCTCAACACTGAGTCCCCTAACCCAGTTATTCCATATATTTCAAGGCCATGCCACCTTTTCTGGTGGTGTGAATCCTTTTCACTTGCTGTGATGTAAGATTCAGGTGCTGGACACATTTAAATCACATCCTCAGGTTACACTTACTCCTTCACAGTTATTGGGACTTGGTTGCTCTTATCCCAAATTCCTATATCTTTTACCAATTTAATGCTTTTTTCCCCCTAAAGGATCTGTTTTTTTTTTTTTTTTCCGCAGAAGTGGAGAATCTTCAGGTAACTTTTGTTTTGTAAATCATCTTAACTTAATACCGTGGGGAGAATTCCTGGAGATTTGTCAAGTGTTTTACTGTTATGAAAGCAGCCAGTCTAGACAGTGTTAGGTGGTGTTCACTTTGAAACTTCCAACAAATTGTCAGATTTATTCATGCTAATCAACTCTTCATAAACAAAAATTATTTCTTGCTTTCTTATTTTCCAGGATGTTGAAAATTTGTTTCTTCTGCTAATTTACCTTCTATTATTTTGATAGGATTTGAAGTAGCTAAACAATGAAGACCAAGGGTCCTTTTAATCTTCTTTGGCAAATTAGAAACACATTGCTATTCACTGTCTTTAGATTCCTCCCCAGGTCTAGAGGACTACAAAATAATGTTTGCTCACTCAGAAAATTAATTAGTTATTTCTTAGGGCTCATTGGAACATTGCTATTGTCTGTAGAAAGTGATTATCTATTCATGAATTCTCCACCTGTGTTTGTTTCCTTTTTTTGATCTTTAAAGAAATATAGGAAGCCTTCCACAATCCACATTTTTGAAGGGTTATGGAAATTGTCTTTAAGAGGGAGTCTTTGCTTGTGAGTCTCAAAGTATCTATAACAGATAAATAATTCACAGCGAAGTTGCTTGTTAGAAAATTTAAACTGGGATAATAAAAGAAAATTTTAGATAAAAATAAAAACTCCAACATAGTTTTCTTTAAGATCAACTCTAACATAATACTCTTGACTTTGGCATGAATATTTTAAATGCTCATACTCTGTCCAGAATCAATATGTATGATCAGTTGGAACACACAATTGACACCTAATGTCATTTAACATGTTGAAAGAACACTTTCAACCTTCTGGCTGTATGCTCAGGCATATCATTTTTATTCTTTTGAAAATATTGTATCCTGTCATGATTTGAAGGAACATGGCACAGTCTATTTTGGAGGAAACAATATCTATTCCATCTTAGGATACTGAAGAGAATGAAGCAAAACCACATCTTTATAAACAGGTATTTCTAGAACTAACCATCTGACACAATCTATAATAACTTTGTATGTTTCTCTTCTCCTTCATAGTTATATTTGGGAGGAGGAGGGACATAGCTCAGTGGTAGAGCAACTGCCTACTCTGCATAAGGTCCTAGGTTCACTGCAAGAAAAACAAACATTTGTACTCAGAGTGTAGTTTCTCCTATACAACTTCTTATCAAAGCCTAAACCTGCTTAGTTTCCAAGATTGGACAAAATAAGGCATGTTCAAGGTGGTATGGACATGGAGAAAATATACTTCATTTCTAACAGCACACCCCAACACACATGCATTTTTTTTGTTGGAAATTACACATATGAGTGGTTTCCTTGTGGAGAAGTTCTATGTGGATAACAATGATAATCAAAATAGTCACAACCCCTCAAAAATTGGTTATTTCCTGTAAAAATTCAGGGATGAGGTTCTTTTGGTGGAGGCAAAGATTTGTCTGTGCTTGCAGTCAGCTAGTTAGTGGCTCTTGATCCCCCAATTCCATGAAACAGGTCTGAGTTGCCCTGTTACATCACTGATACTTAGCCCCCAATTTGTGTGGTTTACATTCCTCACCTGGCTCTTAAGGTCACTTAAGTTTGTGACTTCTAGTCTGAACAATCTATAAAGTCTTACTTCATTCTGCCCCAGGGATATTTTTATAATGTGTTTAACCAAACATATTCAAATGACATACATGTACATAAAGGCACATTCTCTAAATTATTAGAAAAGATATAAACACATTAAACTCAGACTTCCAGAACACAAACTTTCAAAGAAAGGCACATTGTCCATATCTGATAACACAAAGTAGTCAGGTTGGTAGTGTCTTCTTGGTTGGTAAAAATGTTTGCAAATGTCTAGCATTTTGCTGAAAGGCCATCCACAGTGGAATTCCGGAGATAAAATCAGGAGGTATGAGCAGAGTGAGATATTCATGCAGAGGAAAAATCTGTCTGCATCCAAGAGATATTAGAGTGCCAGAGAGGGAAGAACCTGAGGTTAGATGTGAAGGCTTGCTTGACCTTAGCAATGTATCGTTTTAGTTGTTAGACAGAAGTAAGTCACCTCACCTCATGTTAATTGGGACAAAGATTACTTACTTAGACTAACTGTGCCTAAGACCATGTTTAGAGCTAATAGTCACCTCCATACGTATCTCATACCTTTCAAGGTACACCGACTACAGGATCATGAATCATAGACGTGTGGTAGAGCTACACTGACTGGGTCAGTCTTAGCTGGATCAAGAGAGTTCTTCATTTTTTTTTTAGAGTCTTTCACTTTCTTTTTAGTATAATCTTAGAGGAAACAGCTTCTTTTGTCCAGGAACTTTTACACAGTTTTGTATTTGGCAGCTCGTTGGCTTGACTTACAGCACGTAATCAACTTTTCCCTGACTACAGGATCCAAGGATTAGAATCAGTTATTTAGACAAGCCTACATTTGGTGCCTTTTCTTGGAGTAGTTTCCTGACTCCAGCCTATCCTGAACCACAAGAAGTGAGAACATAAAATGTTTGCTTATACCAAGGAAAATAAGGGAATTTTCACTGAGGAGAATCAAAGATATTAGGACAACAGAAACCATGGGTGTCATTACATCTGTTCTCCAGACATAGGTAAAGCTTTGGTGTAAGAGATAATTTATGGTACAGAACTACACTAAAAGGTGGTAACTAAAATCAAGCTCAAGCTGTAGAAATGGTCTAGTCTTCCACCTCCCACATCCTCTACTTGCTGGCCAGAGGGAGCAGCATTTGATATAGTGGTTCTTGTGGATGTTAAGAAGGGTCATTCTATCCTGTGGACTCAACAGCCATTTTAGTGCCTAGTCAGCAGCATGCCACTAACTTGCCTTGGTGATGGGAGGTTTGTTAAGTTGATTAGAGTATTAGCCATACCCAAATCCAGGTTTAATTTTCATGATAGGAAGCCATTACTCATTTACTCCATGACAGTATATGAATTCCAGAATTCAAATGATGATAAAAATAACTGCTAGAATGTGTCTTCACATTTTTTTTCCACTGGCAAAGAAAGGAGGAAGGACTCCTGTTCCAAGTTCCACATGAGATGGCAAAGTCATCTTGGTTCTTGCCACTGCCCACAGTACTTTCTGTATAATTACATTGTCTTTTCAAGGTGCCCTTATTATTTTTCCTCTCATTTTCCAGGGAGACATGTACAAGGAGGAGCTGGCAACTTTCCTCAGCAAGAACAGATGAATAAATAAGGAGCATGAGCGTGCGTCTTTTAGCCGAGGTGATTTGTCAAAAGCCATAGCACTGTGGCAGTTCTCTGATTTTAAGGATCATGCTCAACCTCAATCAAGGATATTTTTAAAAGCCAAATCATAGAATGGATTGAAAAAGAGATTTTGGTAGAATGTGAAGTGACCTGTTTACATATGGGGCTGAATATATTGGTCTGAAGGCATTTTATTTTTGCCAAAGCATTAAATAAT
Source organism: Peromyscus leucopus (assembly GCF_004664715.2). NCBI lineage: Eukaryota > Metazoa > Chordata > Mammalia > Rodentia > Cricetidae > Peromyscus > Peromyscus leucopus. The sequence continues at coordinate 119,766,281 of NC_051066.1, read as the reverse complement.
GTAGAAATTATATTGTTTAATTTGTGGTGTGAGTGGTGTTGAGTGAGGGAATCCCACAGAATATAATTGTCTTTGATGCTAGAAAGAGGGCACCATGTCTGAGCAAGAGACTGGAGAGTCAACTACTTGCTAGATGTACAAGCTAGTGAAGATTGGACCAATTGGATTCTATAGTACAATCCAAGTTTACACTCTTTCAATGATTTTTTGACATGTATTATTATGCAGACCCCAACAATACTATGTATGTGTAGGTATTTCTGGGTTCTTATTCTATTTTGTGCTATGCCTGGAGATTGACTGTTACGGACCACATAAATTATACTCCTTTTTCTATGGCTTCCCATTGAATTCAGACAACAGGAGGAACCATTTCAAAATTAGAGACCGGGGAAGAGTGATTCAGGGTTCTCTTATTCCACATTTGCTCCTTAGTGGCTCATCACATGTTTCTTTACCAAATGTTACAGGATTTTTGTCTAGGATTCTTCAGATCTTACTAACCACTATCTTATTTCTTTAAGCCTGTAAGGACGATGGAACCAGTGTATTGCTAGTCTCTGGGGATTTGCAATGCTTCAGTGGATTTTTTTGATCCCCTCAATGCTTTTGTCAGTGACTTTATCTACATACATCATTTCTTATATTTTTGGTTGTGAGCCTAGCCTTTAACGGCTGAGCCATCTCTCCAGCCCTACATACATCATTTCTAACTTGCTGGCAGCCAGGCTAGGAAATTTCCTGTAAAATGTAAAATATGCTATACATGTTGAGGATGTAAAATACATATACATTAAATCTATTATGTTTTAAAAAAGAGATCTTATTATGAATATAGTTACAACTTTCCAGCCCTTCTAGAGATTGGCTAGAAGACTGCAGTTATCAATATAAACATAATAGGGAAAATAACACAGCATGGGAGAATAAATATAGTAGATATATTTATATAATCTTATTAAGAAGCACGGGGAAACAGGACAGTCAGAATTTTTAGACATTTCCAGAATCAAACAACTAGAAATCAAATTGAGCAAATTCAGATAATCAGGGCAGGGGGGAGGGGGGTAGACATGATTACCAGAAAAATAAAAACAAAACAAAAGCCCCAAATGAAACCAAACAAACTGGAAACACCACCACTACAAGCCAGGAAGAGAGGGCTTAAGGAGGTGGTTAAGCTTCTTGGGGAGAGCAGTAGGCTCTGTCCATGGTGCTGACTATCCACAGCCTGGGTTTTGAGCCCTCTGCAGAGCAAGAGCTCAGCCTTAGTGACTGATTCAGCCTTTAGACTGGTCTGGAAATTCCTTTATATTAAGGGCAGTTTCCAGGGAAGGCAACTATGCAAGGCTGAAGATGATGGGGAGGCATCCATTTGTCTTTCAGCTCTCACATGCTTGTAAATGATTGATAGCAGCATCAGTGCCATTGGCAATTGAGCTGAGCACATTACCATGCTAAAGCAATCTGCTGCAGAGATAGGCACAAATGTGAGAACCCAGAGAAGCAGTGTCAAAGCAAGAGGTCAGGGCGAATTAACCCTTATGTCCACAAGATGGAACAACAGTCTAAATATCTGAATAAATATGTATTAGTAGAATTGAGGTTTCTTTTTCCCATTTCTTCAATTACATTATCCTGGACCAAAGAGGGCTATTGCTCATTTCAAAAATGAAGAAAATTGTTATAAAAGATAGAATGAAAACAAGTTGGTTGGTACAATAAATTGTATTTGGAGAGTTTTGGAAGAAATAACAACTTAATCTAAGGCTTTCCTTTGTTCTATCATCATTCTTTATATCAACAACAACCAAGAGCAACACATAGCCCTTTTCTTCAAAATTATCTTCAATCTGTTCATTCTTAATAGAAACAAAACATGATTTCTAGAAAATATCAAATACATAATCATTGAGAAATCTTAACCCTCTGGAAGTTTTGTAGTGCATTGCAACTCTGGTATGAAAGATCTAAAATTTAAAATGTAGGCTCTAATACAATGAGATCATTGTGGTGACTTGGAAGACTTCTCACTGAATTTGGGTGAACTCATGTAAAGATAGGGACAGGAACCTAGAATGGATTACAGTAATGTGGGGAATATTATTATTATGAGACCATTGCCTTGCTAGGTTGGTTTGTGATCAAGTTCTTAAAAGGCCACACACACACACACACACACACACACACACACACACACACACACCTAACCCCCCAGTATGAACTTAGACTCATGTGCCCAACAACATCACTGGGAAATGCAAGCACTTGAAAGTCACCTCGTGTTCCATTTCTTGCTTTTCATTTTGTGACTTTGAAAAGTCTCTGGGTATGGTGACAAAACATTAAAGGATCCAGGACACGAATCTCAGCTTGTCAGATGATATTGCACAAGGACTTGGTGGTACTCATTTCCCGCTAAATTAATATAATATCTTCCTCCTAAGGCTGTCTTAGCTTTTAAGTGTGTGTGTGTGTGTGTGTGTGTGTGTGTGTGTGTGTGTGTGTGTTTGTGTGAGAGAGAAAGAGATAGATAGATAGATAGATAGATAGATAGATAGATAGATAGTGTCTTTTCAGTATCTGCAACCTGAATTTAATTGTCCCAATCTTCATTTGGATGGACTGATGGACTAGGGGATCCTAACATTTCTCATTATATCTGAAAATCTTGGCTATTGCTCACCCATAACCTCCTTTCCTGCTGGGCTACTGTACCAATTAGAAATGAAGTGAATACTTCTACTATTATATTACATAATGGACCCTGATAAACAATATCATAAATTCACATAATCTTCCTCAAAATGACAGAAAAATAAATACTTACTAAACACAGAACGGTACTGTGTAAATACCAACTGTGAAGCTCAAAGAAACACTAATGGTAGAAAATATTGAACCCTGGTGAAAAACTCATCCCCTGTCTACAGTGTATGTTCATCTTAATAGAGGAGAAATGAATGGAACAGAGGGAACAATGGGTAAGATGGTGGATTAGAAGCTGATTGTGTGATCCAGTGAAGGAGAGACATTAAAGATAAGCAAAAAGGATTCTTTCCAAAGAGAGGAGCTCCAGAAATCCACACCAGTAGTGGTAGAGTACCTGAACTGTAGAGAAAATGATGGAAAAACACAGCAAGGAAATCAAACCACACACAGCTCTAGCCATGAGGTTCCCCAACATAGAGATAGAAAAGAAGACTGTGTCTCCAAAAGTCAAGCCTGGAAGCTCTAGTGAAGGAAACTAAAGTCCTAGCCTTAGGAAAAGCCCACATCCCTCAGGAACCTCAAAACCCATTGCAGGTTTTAGTGAGGTGGGAACTACTCTAACAGGTGAGCCAGTATGACACGCTATATGACATGGAGGGCAGGAGTCAGGTGCCATTTTGAGAGAAAATCTATTGTTTAAAACAGAGCTACTTTGAAGTCTGATAATGGGGAAAGACCAACTAGAAGAAAGGCACCTTTTGTAGCAAGAATTGTTAGAAGGTCTTATTAATAAAAATAAACCCAGTATCAGTTATTGGGGTGAATGATGGAAGATCAGAGAAGCAGAACCAGCCACAGCTAACCTCACCTCACCAATTCCTCAGATGATCCCGTCTCCTCAGACTGGAAGCCTCTGAGTCCTCATCCAGAATGAATCTCAGCTGAATTGCTGCTCAAAAGCCTAAAAGCTTAACAAGGCTCTAGTTCCTGGTCCTCATGCCTTATATACCTTTCTGCTTCCTGCCATCACTTCCTGTGATTAAAGGCATGTGTTACCATGCCTGGCTATTTCCAGTGTGACATTGAATTCACAGAGATCCAAATGGATCTCTGCCTTCGGAATGTTAGGATTAAAGGTGTGTGTACCACCCTTTTCTGGCCTCTATATCTAGTGGCTGTTCTGTTCTCTGACCCCAGGTAAGTTTATTAGGTAATATATTGGGGACCACAATATCACCATAATCTTTCACTTAATTTGCCGAAGCTCCAGGGTGGGAGGCAGCCCTGTGAGGCGGTGTGCAAAGCCAGAAGGCTAGACTTTGACAAACAAGACGTGCAGGCACCAGGATCCTCTGCTCAGGCTATGAAGTGCAGAGGGAGAATGTATAGGCTGGAGCAGCACCATAGCCTCACATTGGTAGGAGGATCAACTTCTGGATCCAGCCACCTGCCAGACGTCACTGTGGAGACTGAGGACTTTGAAACTCCAGAGGCCTATAGGACAACTACAGTTTCATGCCCCTAGCAGCCTGATTAATAACTAGGAGGTCTTGAAAGTATGAAGGTGTTTCCTCTGCCTCTGCAGACCTCAGTGTTGTAGCTGCCTTCTCCCAACATATTTGGGAGATCCTCTCTCACCCCTCTGGTACTTAGAACATTAGCCACACGAGAGAGTACTGGAGTCTTGGGTGGGTGTGCAAACTTGCTTAGCCCACAGACTGTGAAGCCAAGGTCCCTAGGAACCAACAAGGTCCCTAGAATTCAGAGAAGGGAAACTCCCAAAATGAAGACAAAATGAAAAGCTATACATAGTGGTGTAGCAGGTGGGAGGCAGAGGCAGGTGGAAACTGAGTTTGAGGCCAGCATACTCTACAGAGCTAGTTCCAGGACAGCAAGGACTACACGGAGAAACCATGTTTCAAAAAGCCAAAATGCAACTCCAAAAAGACAATCTGGCAGACATCAGACATTTGTCCAGTACAGGCTCAACACGGGAATAAAACACAAGAAAGACAAGGGCCCACACATTCCACTGAACATCCTCACTCTGCCTATAATCAGCAATGTACCATTTTCAAGGACATAGAAAGTCTTGTTTTTCTTTTTTCCTCTGTTGTGTATTCTCTTTCCTTTTTAATTACATGACTACTCCTTTTAGCAGCACTCTTACTTTATTGTATTTAAGTCAGGTAAAGAGTGTGTGTGGTGGTATTTTCTTGGAATCCCAGTGGCAAAGCAGCTAAAGACAAACAGATCCCTGGGGCTCACTAGCCAACTAAGCTAGTCTGGTAGTGAGCCCCATGTCCCAGTGAGAGAACCTGTCTAGAAAACAGGATAGAGAGCTGCTGAGGAATGACATCCAGGTTGACTTCTGGCCACATGCACCCCCATACATGTTCACACCCACTTAGACTAGCATAGTTGGCTATTGAGCCCCAGGAATCTGTCTCTACCTCCTTTGTACTGGGATTGCAAGAAGAGCTGGAACAATAATTGTAAGTTCTCACAATAAATAACTGCTAACCAACATTTCTATATTAGGCAAAGCTATCTTTTAAAATTGATATAGAAATAACACTATTTCAAAGCAATCACAAATTAATGTGGTTCAGGACAAACAAGATAGAACTGTGGAAAATATTTAGAGAGACACTATATTCCAAAGCAGAAGAAGGAATTAATCACAAGGACATAGAAAATAATGAGTTTCATGAGAAAAGATGTAGATGAATTTCTAAATGGTCTTATTAAACATGGAGCCAGATATAGAGGTGAGAGCTTGGGAGAAATTAGAGAAACAGAGAAAGACACAGCTAACGTTACCTCACCAACTCAGCAGTTTCCAAATTCGGGTTACTTCCTGTCTACCTTCGCCTATATGCCGTGCTGTTCTGCCATCTGATTGTCTCTCTCCCTGTTCAGCTGCATCACTTCCTCTTCCTACCCAGCTCTGTCACTTCCTGTCTGTCTGTACAGACCTCCATACCTGTGTGGTTAACTAGTGTTGGAATTTAAGGTGTGTGCCACTACACCTGACTCTGTTTCCAGTGTGGCCTTGAACTCACAGAGATCCAGATAGACCCCTGTCTGCCAAGTGATAGGATTAAGGGTGTGTGCTACCATTGCCTAACTTCTTTGTTTACTTAAAATGGCTTGCTTTTTCCTCTGATCTCCAGGAAAGCTTTATTTATTAAAGTACAAATAAAATATCACCACAAAAATGGATGAACAAGAAACAGTAATGAAAAGAGGCATCACATCTAACATAGTAAACTGCAAAAACCCTGATACTAATAGAGGAGAAGAAAAAGAACAAAAAATAATCAATTCTACCAGAAAACAACCAACAAAAATATACAGTTCTAGTATACATATCTCAATTACAACATGAAATGCAAATGGCCTCAACTTATAAGTAAAAAGACTCAGGTTGGATGACTGTATTAGAAAAAAAACTAAATCTAATTATTATAAAACACATCTCATTGGTAAAGATAGCCACAAACTTATAGTCAAAGAATGGAAGACTATCTATTGAGTACATGGAAATTGATAAAGTACATCCCAAGATAAACCTACTTAGAAGAAAACAAGAAGGTCACTACATGTCAGCTAAGGGAATAGTTCACTAAGATAATGTAACAGTAGTATACTTGAGATGTTGGGACTCTAAATTTCATAAAGCAAACAATAATGTGTGTAAGATAGTCTGATGTCCTGATATAATAGTCATTGATGACTTCAAAACCTCAGTCTTATCTTTAAATAGGTCATCCAAACTAACATAAGCAAAGAAACTTCAGGTTTGACATAAGCTATAGATCAGAGATGGATGTGACATACATCTACAGAATATTTCATCTGAGATCCAGAATATACATTCTTCTCAGCAGCCCATGGAACCTACTTTAAACTAGAACATATTCTAGGTCACAAAGCAAGTCTTTACAAATATGAAATAGCCAAAATAGTTCCTTTTATCTTGCTAGATCATAGTGGAATAAAACTAGAAACGCATAGTTTAGAAAAACTACAAAGATACCTGTAGACTTAGCAATTCTTTCTTGAATGATCAATGGGTCATTGACAAAACCAGGGAAGAAATTAAAATTTTTTTTTCTAGAATTAAATGAAAATGAAAGTCCAATTTACCAGAACTTTGGATATAACAATTCTTAGAGGAAAGAACTGTTATAAAAGAGTTCTTATAGCTATAAAACTAGAGCTAAAAAGAGGGTGTTACAACAGGCTCCAATAAATCCTGAGGATCACTAGGGAATATTTTGAAGACTTTTATCCCCAAAATGGAAAATTTTAAAGATCTATTAAAATTAAATTAGGAAGATACAAACTTAAATAGATCTATAACAAGCAATGAGATTGAAGCAGTAATAAAAACTCTCCCCATAAAGAAAAGTCCAGGACTGGATGGCTTCACCTCTGAATTCTACCAAACACTTAAAGAAGAATGAACATCAATTCTCCTGAAAATATTCCACAAAATAGAAAGGGAAGGAACACCGCCAAATTCCTTTTAAGAAGCCAGTATTATGCTAATACTAAAACTAGATAAGAACACAATAAAAAAAAAAACTATGGAGAGGGTGCCTGAACTGAACTGGCTTGCCCCAGAGATCAGACCAGTGAATACCCTAACTGTCATCACAGAACTTTTCTCCAATGACTGATGGAAGCAGATGCAGAGATCCACACAGCCAATCACTAGACAGAGCTCCAGGAGTCCAGTCAAAGAGAGAGAAGAGGGATTCTATGAGCAAGTGCATCAAAATCATGATGGGGAAACATGGAGGGACGACCAAACCAATCTAGAGGAAACTCATGAAAGTTGGATCAATGGCTGTGGAGTCTACATGGGACTGGACTAGGCCCTTTGCATGGTGAGACAGTTGTATAGCTTGATATGCTTGGGAGGCCTCCTGGAGGTAGGATCAGAATTCATCTCTGGTGCATGAGTGGGCTTTGTGGACCCCACTGCCTATGATGGGACACCCGTGCAGCCTTGAGGAAGGGGGAAGGGCTTGAACTTGCCTCTACTGAATGTGCTTCCACATGGGAGGCCTTGCCTTCTTGTGGGAGGGAATGGAGGATGGGTTGGGAGGGGAGGCTGGGGTGGTGGAAGGAGGGAAGAGGGGGATTTTTGATTGGTGTGTAAAATGAATGAAAAAAATTTCTTTAAAAAAAGAAATGTACGTGTTTACCAAAAGAAAGAAAACTATAGGCCAATTTCTGTGATAAACATATACACAGAAATATATAAGTATATACATATACTCAATAAAATTCTTGCAAATCATATCCAAGAATGCATTAAGATCATACACCATAACCAATTTCAATTTATTCCAGAGATGCAAGGCTGATTCAAAATTCAAAACAAATAAATGCTATACAAAATGTAAATAGACAACTTTAGAAATCACATGAAGAGATGAAGAAAAGGTCTTTATCAAAGTTCAGCACCCTTTCCTGGTAAAAGCCCTGCAGCTTGACTTAATAAAGGCTGCATACCACAAAATGATAGCCAACACTATACTAAATGAGGAAAAACTACAGCCATCTCTTCTAAAATCAGGATGAGGCAAGAGTGCTCACTTGAATGATGATGCAATAAAGTGCTTGAGGTGTTGAACTACAGCAATAAGACAAAAGAAAGAAAGTGGATACAAAGGGAAGATGTCAAACTACCTTTGTTTGAAGATGATACATCCTATTCTTAAAAGACAGCAAAGCACACAACAGAAAACTCTGAGAACTGATAAACACTTTCAGTAGTATAGGAGAACAGAATATAGCACACAGAAATCAGTAACCTATATATATGAACTCCCCTAGGAAGAAATTAGGAAAATAATCCTATTCACAATACTCAAAAAATATTTCAGAATAAACTTTATGAAGGATAAAAAAGACCTCTGCAGTGAAACATTTCAGACCCTGAAGAAAGATATTGTAGAAGATAATAGAAGATGAAAGCAATTCCTCTGTTCATGGATTAGAAGAATCAATATTGTAAAAATGCTTATGTTACTAAAAGTGATCTATAGATTGGATGCAACCCCATCAAAATTCCAATGACATTCTCATATAACCAGAAAAAAATTACTAAAATATGGAAGCTCAAATAACTTTGAATAGCTAAAGCAATCTTAAGCAGGAACAGCTTCATCTCAAATCGTGTGGCAGTGCCATAGTGGCAACCATCAGCATGGTACTGACACGCAAGGGCTGAATGGAATACAACAGAAGTGAACTCACACATTTTCAGCTATGTGAATTTTGATTGAGATGCTGAAAATATGCACTGGGGAATATATGTTGAGACAGCCTCCTCAATAAAATAGTACTGGGGAAACCATATATTCACTCATAGAAGAATAAATTTGATCCAGGTCTTTCATCCTGCACAAAATTTAATTTGAATGGACCAAAAGGCTTAAGTTATAACCTGAAACATTGAAACTTCTTGAAGAAAACTTACGTAAAAGACTTGAAAGATATGGGCATAGACAATAACTTTTATGAAAAGGATGCTGATAGCACAGGAAGCAATCCCTAAAAATGACAAAAGAATTATACCAAATTAAAAGGTTTCCACATAGAAAGGGAAAAAAAAATCACCAGGGTGACAAGAACCTGCAGAGTGTGGGAAAAAAATCTCAGCCAAGTTCACATCTGATAGGGTATTAATATCTAAAATACATAAAGAATGGATAACACAACCCAAGCCCTAAATCCTTCAATCAACAAATGGGCTAGTGAGCTGAAAAAAAAAATAATTCTCAGAAGAAGAAGTAAAAAATAAATAATATTTGAATAAGTGTTCAATATCTTTAGTCATTAGGGTAGTGCAAATTAAAACCACTTTGAGATTTCATCTCACCCTTGATGATGGCTATCATCAAGAAAACAAAAAAATGCTAGCAAGGATATGGGAAAAGAAAAATCCTTTCATATTTACTGCTGGTGGGAATGTAAACTGGTATATCCACTATGGCAATCAGTACAGAGGCTCTTCCAACACTAAAGGTCAAACTGCCATAGGAGCCAACCACACCATTCTTGAATATACACCAGAAGGACCCTAATTCAGTGCACCACAGAGATACTTGCACATCCATGTTTATTGCAACAATTTTTGAATAGTCACAGAATGGAATCAGCCTACATGAACCTCAGAAGATGAATAAAGAAAATGTGGTCCATATACAAAATGGAATTTTATGTAGCCATGTTTTTTTTTTTTTTTTTTTTTTTTTACTCTTTTGGCTCTTTGGCTTTTTTGGGGGGCCTGCCACCCAGCTACCAAATAAACACATGCAAGCTTATTATTACTTATGAATGCCCAAGCTTAGCTTGGCTTGTTTCTAGTCAGCTTTTATTAAATGAAATTATCCAGTCTACCTTTTGCCTCTGGGCTCTTACCTTTCTCTTTTTCTGTATGTCTTTCTTTACTTCTTACTCTGTGGCTTGCTGTGTAGCTGGGTGGCTGGACCCTGGTGTCCTCCTTCTTTTCTTGCTCCTTGATCTTTTCTCACTTCCCCAATCCTCTCCTCTTTCTCTGACTTCTTATTCCTCCTATTTATTCTCTCTGCCTGCCAGTCCAGCCTATCCTTTCTCCTGCCTCACTACTGGCCATTCAGCTCTTTATTAGACCAATCAGGTATTTTAGATAGGCACAGTAACACAGCTTCACAGAGTTAAGCAAATGCAATATAAAAGAATACAACACATCTTTGCATTATTAAACAAATATTCCACAGCATAAACAAACATAACAATCTTAAAATAATATTCTATAACATAGCCACAAAGGAAAAATGAAAGCATGACATTTGTAGGAAAATGGATGTACCTGGATATTATATTAAGTGAAACAGCAATACCCACAAAGATGAATTTTACATGTCCTCTCACATTCAAACTCTAGATTTAAATGTGGTCGTGTGTGTGTGTGTGTGTGTGTGTGTGTGTGTGTGTGTGTGTGTGTGATGGAAGTAGAAAAGAGAGTGTGATATAGGAGAAAGAATTCAAGAGAAGGGAAGAGAGGGAAAAGGAGAGACTAACAGAATGTATGTGACATAAAGAAAGGAAGCACCATTTGGGGGAAGGGAGAGAACCCACAAGAGAGGAACAAGGAGACTGGGGAGGGGAGATGAATAAGAACCATGTGTAATGACATATGTATGAAAATGCCAGTCTAATGTTCATAATTAGAAATTAATAAAGCCACTAACATACTTTATTACTTAGGAAACAGATTTGCAAAAATGAAAAAAAACATTTTAAGCTTATGGAGCTCATATTTATTTATTTTTATTCAATCTTCTAGGACCATGAGAATTAAATAAGATAAAATACATGCAAGGCTTTGCCTAGTTAAAGCCACAGTTAAACTTTACACTATTATACGTGTGATTATTGTCACTAAACAGAATAGTCATTCAGCTCAACTTGGTGCTATCACTTTCTCATTAGAGGTCTCATGGGACAGTATGACCTTGTATTAGTCACTGTTCCTCTAGGACATTGTTAGACTCAGCTTGAGCCCCACAGACCAGGGAAGTTGATTAGACATCATTGTAGTCCACAGGCTCTGGGTAGGTCAAACATTAACACAAGTACTGTGTGGACATTCTGGGCCTTCTGGAATTTTATCTCAACAGCTAGAGGTGGAATAATTTGGCCAAGAAAACAAACTAACTGTTGTCTATCACGTCAGATACAGAAATACTGGGAGCATCTTGCAAAACTAGTCCTTAGGAGTCCCCAGTGCATGTCTTTTTTCCCATGTATGTTTTCCTTGTTTCTGGCTGGAGATAAGACCTGTGTAGGTTTTTTTTCAGTTCACAAATCACTTGGCTAAAATGACCAATGTGTTTATTCACAAAACTTTTCATTGTGGTTCTAGACTGGAGGGTCCAGACAAGAGCTTATAAGAGGAGTTAGGTGAATGGAAGCAGTAAGCATTCCTGCTCTGAAGGTCACTGTGGCCACATCAGAGAGCAGACACACAGGTGAGATTTGGTTTATCCCCAACTCAGCTCTTCTTGATATCTCCCAGCTCCACTGACACCAGCAACTAGACTCTTGGCTACCAATCCAAACACCATGGATTCCAATGGTGGTTGGATACTTCTCCCAGGGACTCCAGTTCCCTAGTCAGACTCTTTTTCCCAAGTACCTCCAAAAACTGTGCAAGATGAGTTCCTGCAGCAAGTTGCTTAGTCCACAGACATTGGAGCAGTTTTGTGTTTCTGACTTTGCTCTTCTGTCATATTTGGTTACTATCAGGCATCATGCTTAAGCCATATCAGCTTAATTCCTCCCAGAATCACTTGAACTCAAATAGATTTGATGTTTTTTTCCAGGTTGTTGTCCAAACTTCTTATTGAAGCATCCAAGTAAATCCTTGACATGAATCTTTGAAATAAAATTGATGACAGGAGAGGTGCCTGTCTTGTCATTCAATGTAATTTTTTTTGCTGTAGCTTTCAGGAGGCTCAGAGTCATATGTGATCCAAATCACAAGGTACTTTTAGCTCTTGATGTATTTATTTATTTATTTATTTATTTATTTATTTATTTTACTAACCTTGTATAGTTATAGTAGTTACTATTGTATCTACTTGAAAATAGTTAGAATGAGACAAGAGACTGACAAGATTCATGTGTTCAGCATCTACACAACGTCATCAGAGTTAGATACCTCACTGCCATCGTCTTTTACTTTTATGTCATATGATTTGCATATGAGAAATCAGAGGCCTGTGGTATTAGGGGATATAGAATGATCAGAGACAGAAACTGGAGGTAGAAGCATTTGAGCCATGACCATTTCTTTCTCTGTTGTGTAGGACTGCTTTCCAGTCTGCGTTAGTCATAGGCACAGAAGGACAGTGGTATATGCACCTGTTCCTGTTTATAATATTAGAATCAGGACTTTAAAAGTGGTTCCTTTCTTGTCTTGAGCAGTTTGTGAGTGCAGACTGTACCTGAAAGAAATCTATTAGAAAATGAGAGCTGGAGATGGAGACTATGAAATAAAATGGTGATGAAGTTGGTGCTGTTGATGATGTCAGGTCATTCTAGTAAAATGAAGACTGGGATGGCTGTCACTGACTCCACTGCTTCTTACATCATCAAGAGATCCACTGTAGGGCAACTCTCCCCTAACTTTGGAGATTTTATTACTGGATAGGATTTCCACCTGACTCTAATAATCTATCCAAAACAGCTAAAATGATTAACTGAGAACTCACTATACACAAAGCTTTGATTTGAACTCTTTTCACGGGTTAGTTCACTTAATGCTTAAAATAACATTGCAAATTACATGCTTTTAAAATTTCTATTTTGCATATGACAAAACCAAACCACAAAAAGATCAAGTTTTTTACATGAGCAAGATCACAGAACTCCTAATTGGAGGAAGAATGCCAACCTAGGTGTCTTGCTCTACAAGTCCAAGTTTACCCCTGACACTGTGCCTTAGTCTCTGTATACCTTCCCATGAGAAGGAGCATGCTCCCTAGACATAATCACAGCAGATGCAAAGCTAGAGTCCATGACTTCTTAGCTGTGTGAACTGAGTTACTTCATTCACGTCTTTAAATCTCAGTTTCTTTGAGGGTTCTTGTAAGAATAGAATTTTCTTGGCTCAACCATTGGATTCACTTGAAGAGTGCCCCTGGGCTTAGAACTCAGCTAGGTGCTTTGAATGAAACCACCTATAGGCAGAGAATTATGCTCCCATTCAGTAGTTTTTGTTCACACACACACACAACAAACAAACAACACAACAAACAAAAAAAAAAAAAAAAAAAAAAAAAAACAAGTATAAAGATGCTCAAAAATGCTTGCCTAATTAGAATACATTTTCTTGCAGCTGGCCCTCAGGCATCCAAGCTTTCCTTAAAAAAGACAAGAAAAACTGTTACTTTAAAAATCTTGAGATTTTACTTTCTCCCTGCATCCCACTTCATCTATTTCTTAGCAATTTTTCTTTACTCTTTCTTAGTCAATGCAAACCCCTTTGAGAACCTTTCATATATAGTCAACTCCTGCAAATTGTAACTGCACCCCAGGACCCTACACTTCTTCCTCCTACCTCTATGAGTATTTCCATCCCAGTTTAGCTGGTGGGCATGGTCTGGGCCACAGGAGGATGCCTCTGTGAATGATTGGCAAGTGTGAAAACAGGCACTGATTTGTGCTGCACTTACCCTGAGTGGGAAACTGCCTTCTGAGAAGACACTGCGGAGAGAGCTTCCATTGCCTGGTTTTTGGGAGACAGGAAGGCAAAAGCAACGCTTTTTAAATCTCATAGTGGCTTAACGAATGACTGTAGGATTGCACTTCGACTTTAAACTCATTTTGTCTTATTGGAATATATTGGGGATTGATAAAAGAATGGCTGTTTGCTTTTCGTGGTAACAGGTGAACTATTTGTAAACTGTTCTCTATTTTCTAGAAGTGGGGAGCTTATAAACCACTCCCATCTTCAGTGTTTGTTAAATGTCGTTAGCAGGGGGCTTTTAGAGGTCAACACAGGTGACAACAAAGCCTGACTAAGGTTACTGTTCTTATTCTCATTCTGTGCTTACAGATGTGTGTGTGTGTGTGTGTGTGTGTGTGTGTGTGTGTGTGTGTGTGTGTGTGGTGGACATCCTCGACTGTAGGTGAGAAGAACAAGGCTCACAGCTGCAGACTGTAACCTGACAAGGAAGGCTTCAGTCCCCAAACACTTAGATCACGTTTTCCCTTAAAGTATAGTCAACTAAACATGGAAAGCATGAAAGATGAGGCTCACCCTGTCAGCTGTGTGAATAAATTGACCACAAGTTAGTGTTTCATTAGCGGGCAGTTGTTCATGGTAGCATAGTGTTGCCTTCATATGTGACCTATGGAGTGTAATTCTTGACAAGCACATTCCACCCACCACCCACCTATGCACATCTATAATCCTCTCAGAGCTGAAACAAAAGTTTGTTTCGCTTTTTAAAAATGTCTTAAAATTTCAATTAAAACGTAGCACTTCTTTTTTCTGCATAGGAGACACCATTATATTTTTTAATTGGAAAAATCAGCTCTTAATAAAGCAAGCCAATAAACTTTGAATCTTGGGACAGATTCCTAGGAGCAGAGCAAGAGAGGAGAGTCTTGTCACAAGTGGTTTATGAAGGAGGTCTGCTGGAGACTCTGATGAGGCAGAGGAGGAGGGAGGCAGGGGAAGGGAGGAAGGCTGAGACCACCTGTGTGACCAGGAACAGCACTCACTCAGCCTGCTCCTGCAGGGACCCGAGAGGGGAGTGGCTGTGACAGTATCCCTGGTGTATCTATCCACTGGAGGCAAAGGAGCTACCATAGGCTGAGGACCAACTCCGGGGTCAGGACTCACAAGCACTTACAGTCGCCAGCATAAGCAAAATGGCTCTAATGTTCTGAGAGCAGCCGCCGAAAGAAGGTCAGCAGAGCAGCCTTCTTAAGTAAAAACACACAAAAGCAAGGGAGGAGCCAGGAGCGGCAGAAATAGATCCCTGTGGCCTGTGGGCAGCAAGTGCAGACCTGCCCGGGCCATTGTCTCCTGCACTCCTAGTATTTCCAGCTTCTGAACCATGGTGCTGCTTCCTAGAAGCAGTCAAAGTTGCAGCCCCTCCCGAGTTTTGCACCTCAGCCTCAGGGAGGCTCCAGGTGTGACCCTCTTGCAAGTCCTTACAATGGAACTTAGTTCAATCTCTGTTATGACAAATGAGTAAAAGTAAATCAGGCCTCTTTATTTCAGATTCTTATGTGAGAAAGAATCTATAGCGTCTGATTTTCATGTTTATTCAACTTAATGAGGAGCAACCTTAAGCTGAGGCTTGTGCCATCAGTCATTCCATGGGCTGTAGCACCTGCCATTGGGTGGGACCTCTCTGCGTCTGGTGCAAATTTATTCCTCCAATGTGACAGGGCTGCGTGATGTCAGCATTTGCTCCTGGTAGATGTAAATTCTAAGAGAACAGAAGCCCTTGGAAGTGGGAACTACTCATGGATCTCTCTCCTTGTTAATTAAACTCTAGATTGTTGAATCTTCATTCTCTGGGCTTAGGGTTCTCACACTGGTGGCAAGTATATGTTTATATTAATTTGAATTAATTATCAAATTTATAGGTAAGGAGAGTTCACATCAGATTTTGGTTTCTGGTATCTTGCAAAAAGTAAGATGAACTAGTTGCATGCAGTTTTCATCACCAATAGTTTGCTTCAGCTAAACAGAACCATTTACTTGAGATGTGCTCCTTGAAATGCCAGTCCTTATCCATTCAACACCTGTTATCTATTTCTGTTACTTTCTTGGCTTAAATAGTCATTTGTATTTGCCATTTACTGTAGCTGGAGAGTTTTTTTCTCCAGGTTCCACCAAGCCCTGGCAGTCCGACAGCCTACTTATAAAATAAACACACAGATGCTTATATTATTTAAACTGTTTGGCCTAATGGCTCAGGCTTCTAGCTATCTAGTTCTTACACCTTAAATTAATCCATTTCTATAAATCTACACCTTGCCACGTGGCTCCTGGCTTACCAGCATCTTTACTTGTTGCTTGTTATGGCGGCAGCTGGCAGTGTCTCGCTCTGCCTTCCTGTTCTCTCAATTCTCCTCTCTGTTAGTCCTGCCTATACTTCCTGCCTGGCTACTGGCCAATCAGTGTTTTATTTATTGACCAATCAGAGCAACACATTTGACATACAGACCATCCCACAGCAATTTACACAATAACTAAGCTAATGAGAGTAGAGACTGGTGCTTTTGAAGGCTCTGCCCTTTAGTTAGTACTCTTAATGAACTTGTATTGATGAATTAATTTATAGAATAGTTTGGAGAAATTTTGTTTCATCAGTGGGCAATTGTTCATGGTAGCATAGTGTTGCCTTCATATGTGACCTTTGGAGTGTAATTCTTGACAAGCACACCCCCCCACACACACCTAAGCACATCTATAATCCTCTCAGCTGAAACAAAAGTTTGTTTCATTTTTTAAAAAATGTCTTAAAATTTCAATTAAAATGTAGCACTTCTTTTTTTCTGCATAGGAGACACCATTATATTTTTTAATTGGAAAAATCAGCTCTTAATAAAGCAAGCCAATAAACTTTGAATCTTGGGACAGATTCCTAGGAGCAGAGCAAGAGAGGAGAGTCTTGTCACAAGTGGTTTATGAAGGAGGTCTGCTGGAGACTCTGATGAGGCAGGGGAGGAGGTAGGCAGGGGAGGAGGTAGACAGGGGAGGAGGTGGGCGGGGCAAACCTTGTTTGCAGATCATGGAAATCTCCCAGGAAATTCTCCATCATGGGAAGGCTAGCTCCTTGTTTTATGAACTGCTTTGTTTCTGGGATGTATTTTTCCTGCCATTCCTTCAGGCTACACATTCTGTAAGCATTTCATTGCTAATTAGCATCCTCTATGAGAGATAGTAGGCATTCTCACATGGAACATAAGCAAGTGCTCTGTTTCTAGAAGTAAACCTGAAGTCCAGACTAACTTGACTGTGACGTGACTGAACTAGTGAAATGAAGCTTACCCTGACTTCTATGATCCCTATGTTTCTATATTTCATTAGCATATAAAGTTTGCTTTATGGATTGTTAGCGTGGGCAAGCACAGATCAGATTGTTTGCATTTTCTGTGTTTAATGTATGTATGATCCTCACATTGTCAAATGATGACAGAAGATGGATAAAATATCTAGAGACCTGTACTTGGTCTTTGAATCTGTGACCATGACTCGGATGTCAAATCACCTAAAGCTTCTTTCTTTAATGTGATAAGATGAGTAAGTTGGGAAGTTGGGCAAAGATCTTAGTTAGGTTTTGTCTGGATTTTAAAACCAGAACTGTTCTATTCTTCCTGGAACAATTGAAAACTGAGTATGTGAGCTATGCATGCTCCCAGTTCTTACCTGTGAGATGCTCAGCTTCCAGGCATCCAGCCCCTGTGAGTGTATCTTCTAGTGAAGCGTTGGGGCACTCTGGCATTTGCCTATGGGATAGGAGACAAAGGGCTACACATTCTTCTTCATGACTGAACCACTACTGGTGCCAGTTTTCTTGCTATTGTCTTCAACCAAGATTCCACTCTACTGAGGTATTATCCCAGGAAGAAGAATTTAAATGCATCTTAAATGTGAATGTCATCCACTCCAGTAGGAACTTGTGTCCTAAGCTCTTCCTGGTATGTCTTGGGGTCTTGTATATTTTTTGCCAGGAAACACCAACACATTCATCATTACAAATTCAGTTAATCAATTTCACTCAACCAGACCGTAAGTGAAAAGGAAAAGAAAAAGAAAAAGACGAATAATAGAATGGGAAAAATAATGAATCTGAGAGAGATTTTTAAGATGGAAACTAAAATCAATTTGGTGTTGCTTTAATTTTTGATGATTTACAGTGGGAGTGTGAAGGCCCAGCAGGTGCCATTTGACATTTTCATCTCTAGTGCTGTGAAGAGATTAGCACTTACTGGTATTGATTTAACTAGGATTTATACCAGGGCTGTCATTTTTATGGAAAGCACAATAAAAGAGATTAGAAAGAAATTGCCAAGCAGCCTAGGTCTAATCAATCGTAGAACGCGTTCACTGGGAATTTGCAGTTTTACCAAGCAGAAAAGTTAACATGCAGGAGAAGCAACAGGAAATGAAATTTGCATCTGGATTTGGGAACTGTGTCCAGGTCTCTGCCAAACTGAACTGCATCAAAAGGCACAAGTATCACCACTCTGTCACCTTTTCATGAAGCACCTAAGGCAGTGGTTCTCAACCTTCCTGAGGCTGCAACCCTTGGACACAGTTCCTCATGTTGTGGTGACCCCCAGCCATAAAGTTATTTTGTTGCTACTTCAGAACTGCAATTTTGCTACTGTTATAAATTGTAATATAAATATGTGACATGTAGGATATATAATATGTGACCTCCAAAGGGGTCGTGACTAGCTGGTTGAGAAACATTGTTCTAAGGGGCAATATTATGGCAGGGCATTGAGACCCTGCCAGTGTGGGCCAGATTTCTTGGAAGAACCAAACAGAAAGTGTGATGTACTTTAGAACAGAAGAGTTAAGGCTGCATTTGGGTGACTTTTTTTTTTTTTTTTTTTTTTTTAAGAGCTGATGTCAAATAGACTTAACACTGACCTATGGCTTCTTTCTGGTCTTGCTTAGAGACAGAAGAACATCTAAGACTAGCTTTATGTCAGGCAGTTCACCACCAGAAAGCACAACTTTAACTGCTTAAGCTCAACATAGCAGCTATTTAGGAGGCTGAAACAGGAGAATCACAAGTTCACGGCCTGTTTGGTCTACATCGTGGGCATACATCTACCTTGGGAAACTTAGGGAGACCTTGTGTTTAAATAAAAGTTAAAATAAAAATAACTGGGAATATAGCTCAGTGTAGAGCGTTTGCTCAGCTTACACAAGGCCTTAGGCAAATTCTTTAATCACATCCTCTCCTGCCCCTCAACTCCCACCCTCTCCCGAAGAAGACCAACAGTGGAGAGGGAAGCTGTGGGAGGGACCCTGACTGCTAACCTCTGCAGCTGGCTCCTGTGCAGTGTCACATGGGAACACTGGGATGTCAGTTTAGATGTTAGTTAAGAAGGGGGGCATAAGTACCTCAGCAACGCCAAGTAACCCGCTTTCCTAGAAACTCACCCAGAGAGAAGTTTCCAGGGGCTGGAGGGATGGCTTGGTGTGTAAAGTACCTGCTGCACAAATGTGGCAACCTAAGTCAAGATCCAAAAATCCATGTAGAAGGTGGTGTGCACCTTTAATGTCAGTGCTCCTACGGTAACACTGAGGTCAGGATAGGAGCGAGAAGCCCCAGAAGTCAATAGCAGCTAACAGCGAAAAGACCTGGCTTCCACCAAAGTGGAAGACAAGGACCAACAAATACCAAGGTTGTCCTTACATACATGAGTGTTCACACACACACTGCACATGCATCATAAACATATGAAAAATCAATTAATTATGAGTCATTATTTGCCATGCCCACCAATGTATAAAAGGACCAACTACTTTAAAATATGGGAACAATGGACACTGGCGGCTTGCAATGTGCAGGATGAAAACCTTGAAGGTGTTTCAGTACAGAATAGGAAGTAATTTTAATCATGTGATAATGGCCTGAGTGCTGGAGGCTCGGAGGAGAAGGTGGAGGAGAAGGTAGCTGCATTTTGGGGGAAGGCAGAGACGAGGGAATCAAGGGCGCATCAAAGGGGAGTTGATATGAAAACAGAGTTTTAAAGAACCAGTGGAAAGTCAAAGGAGGGGAGAACAGCATTCCAGAGGAGAAGGTGGCAGCTGTGGAGGCACTGTAGGTAGGCTGTGGGCTGGGAATAGTTCCGACTTTATTCTGTGGATGAGAGGCAAAGTATTGGCTGGTGTTGTGGGTCTGTGGATGGTGTGTATTTTGTGCATGGGCCAATAGAGAGAACCAGTTGCTCATAAGCTTCTATTTGTGTTCTAGTGTCCACTTCCTGGACTCATGGGGTGGTCTTCCTGATCTATGCTTCACTCCTCCCTCAAATGTGATACTGTAAGAATGTCACTATCTGCTCGAACATATCAGTTTCCAGCATAAAACTCAGAGAGGGTTGGTGACATGGTTCAGCCTGTGAGGCAGGGGGTTAAGTTAAACTGAATTCCCCAGAATCCTGACTTCAAGATGATCCTCAATGCATCTGTCTCAGAAGCTTGGTGTATAGCATTTCTCTTCCTAGAATGCTCTTCTCTAAGGAGGGTCACTGTTCAGTCCTTCAGTGGATCAGATGCTCGGAAGTCATTTTTTCAGTCTTCCCAACTCCTCCTATATGTGTAATGTAGTCACAAGTGAGTGTGCAAATAGAGGGTAAGGGAAGGAGCTGATAATGGAAGTGAGCACCCCATAGTGTCTGGGAAAGGAAGAGAAGATACAAGTAGGTGAGACAGTGAGACGAGGATAATTGATGCTAATTAATGACTGCTTGGATGTGGTAATGATGGAAGTGGGATGCTGGGATTGGGAGGGGTGGAGGACCCCTGGTGTGTCTGGACTGGAGGATCCAGGAGGAAAGATCTGTTTTGGAGGGCAGCAGGAATGGTTGTAGATAGAGACGTAGGTAGTTATAGGGGCATTATTGCCAGGGCTGTGCACTGGTATATTAATCTGCCTAATTCTCTATGGTAGAGGGTTACTCTCATCATCATCATTTATTCTAACTGTAGAATGTGAGGCTCCGAAGAGATTATGCAGATTTCCCAAGACTACAGGACTGGCAGGGATGAGCCCCCAGCTTAGTTCTATCTGACACTGTTTACAGGAACTGAGTGACTTTGGCTCTGTCATTAGATTTAATTGTGGGAATCAGCTCTGCAGATGTGTATGGAGGTTTAGAAGGCATAGAAACTAGATGCAGCTTTGTATAATGAACAATATTTGAGAACACTGTTCCTACTAG
Organism: Peromyscus leucopus; assembly: GCF_004664715.2. Classification (NCBI taxonomy): domain Eukaryota; kingdom Metazoa; phylum Chordata; class Mammalia; order Rodentia; family Cricetidae; genus Peromyscus; species Peromyscus leucopus. The sequence continues at coordinate 119,745,068 of NC_051066.1, read as the reverse complement.
TATTTTGGAATTTTTAGGGCCAGAAATTCATTTGTGACTTAACTGGAATCTTTTGTGAAATATACTTAGTCTATCTTTTTCTCTGAGACCCACAGGAAACTGAATAATGCATTTACATGGTGCCAGGCAAGCTGCCACATAATGGATTCAGTCTGGGTTCTGCCCAGCTCTCGGGAATGTGAAGACCTCTCCTGCCCCCACGTTGACCGGAAGTTGTACAGTACAGTACTGCTAAAATTCTTATGTTCTAAAACTGTCATTCATTGTAGTTATCACTTGTCATTTCAGTAAAGGTAAGAATATTTTCAGAAGGAAAAGAACTGAAGAGAAAAAGAGATCCTTGATATCCACGGGAAGAGTGAGTTCTGTTAGCAGATGTGATAAAAATGTCCCTATGCAGAGACCAGCACAGAGAAGGCACATTGTTAGCGTACTGCCAGGTGTGGTGGCTGACCACAGGTGGGGAGCAGAAAGCCGAGGCAATTTTTGTAAATATTTTATTCTCAGCAAGAACAATGACCTTTCCTTCAAGCCAAGTCCTTTATAAACATACAAATAGGCAATCATTTCCTATGAAATTGCCTATTGACTCAAGGGGTGGTTGAAAATACTGCTTAGGATTTTTTTCCAATTTAGACTATAAACATCAATCTTGCCTAGAAGATGAAATTTTAATCCTTCTTTCCTCCCTTTTCTTCCCCATCCTTCCTTTCCTCTTTCCCCCCTTCTCCCTCCCTCTTCTCCCCCTTTTCTGTTGATTTGTATACATTTAGTCTCTTAAACATCCTCCCCATAAAATAGAATGCAAGCTGGGCCTGGTGGCTCATGCCTGTAACTTCAGCACTTAAGATGTTGAGGCAGGAGTATTGCTTCAAGTTTAAAACAAGTCTGTGTTTCATAGTTATAGAACAACCTGACCTCCAGAATGAGACATTGTCTCACCCCCCTCCAGTAGAATGCACATACAGGGCATGCATAAAACATATCAGTACATTTAAACAAATTTCTGCAATCATCTTGAGAGCAGTCACCAACAAGAATCAGATGCGTTCACTTCTCAAGCTTATTCTTCTGTCTTCCCCTCCCCCAGTCACAGCACCTTCTATCCCATGAGTGTTTATGACGCAACCAGACACCCTTCCTCTGCCCTTTTTCTATAGTTTCTACACCACCATAGGCTGGGACTCACGTGGGAGCTTTGCCTTTTGGCCTTGCTGATTTTGTGTCAGCCATATGTGCGATGGTGTAACACACTGAACACAGCTGAACTCCACTCATGTCAGTCAGGATGATGTAACACACTGAGCATCGCTGAACTCCACTCATGACAGCCATGTGTGTGATGATGTAACACACTGGGCATCGCTGAACTCCACTCATGACAGCCATGTGTGTGATGATGTAACACACTGGGCATCGCTGAACTCTGCTCATGACAGCCATGTGTGTGATGATGTAACACACTGAGCACAGCTGAACTCTGCTCATGACAGCCATGTGTGTGATGATGTAACACACTGGGCATCGCTGAACTCCACTCATGACAGCCATGTGTGTGATGATGTAACACACTGAGCATCGCTGAACTCCACTCATGACAGTCATGTGTGTGATGATGTAACACACTGAGCATCACTGAACTCCACTTATCCTTTCTCCAAAGAATGATCAGACATCCTCTGGAATGGATCTCAGAGAAAATGTTAGAGTTTATAGGCCATTAAAGTCTCATCTAGTCACTTGTATTTCCTTCTTTTTTATACAATAAACATTTAGAAATGTGAAAATCTCTTTGCTCACTTGTCAAATGAAACTAAAAGCAAAACAAAAACTGTCACTGGACATGCTTGACTCCTGGACCATGGTTTGCTGATTCCTGTTGCGTAGTACTATACCATGTGCATAATTACTAACTTTAAGTATTCACATATTGATCACCCTCAATTTCTTTTTTCTTCACTAACAATAGTATTTATAGTTACTCATCATATAGAGTTGCCCATATATTTATATCTCTCTTAGATTGTCATAAGTTCTTATTAATTCCTCTGTGGTTTTTTTTTTGGCAGATTCTGACCCCCCCCCCCCCAGTGCTTGTCTCTCTGCTTGCTTTGTTTTGGACCGTGTATTCAGTTTACTTGGAGAAATAATGTTTAGGACAGGATAACTCTTCTTCCTTCAAAGGACATTTCCTGGCACCTGGGCATCAGTAGTGAAGGTCACTCAAGCCAGTTTTAGGGTTTGGAATTCTATGGATTTCTCAGAGATGTTGACACTGTTCTGAAGTCTGTGTAGAGACCGGTCTCCTGCCATTGTGCTGGCTCCGGGAATCTTGGGCTCAAATGGGTCTGGTCTGGTTTACTTCAATAGGTCCAGGGCTCTGCAAGGGTTAGAGCCTGACAAGGCTGTCTGAAACATAATTCAGGATGCCAGTCCTGCCGTCAGGACAGCAGCGAATGCAGGCATCAGTGTGTTCTGTGGTACAGTCATCCTCTCTCTGGAACTCATCTTGGTCTTGGTTCTTGACCTAGTAATTCTTCCTTTCATGTCACTTCTTGATGTTTTAAGAAAATGCTTTATGCATTTTTGCTGCATTTTAAATTTGGGGAATAAATTACCATTTATTTCTGAGTTGAGGTCTTTCTATTTGTACCTAGTGTTTAAAGGGCAAATTGTAAATTGGTTTTTCATGGGAGAGAGTATTGTAAGACACCTGGAAAGTCCATTCTGATTTAAGTAAACATCCTACCCAACACAGAATTCTGTAATCACAATTCATTTCCATCCCCACTGCCTAGTCTAGAAAGTAGACAAACTATAGCTTTATTTTATTTTATAATAAATCAAAGTTGACTCTAATCGACATTTTAAAGTTAAATTTTAACTACAAATAGAATAGAATATATGCCAGCTACTTGTATTCTGTTTGCTAATCTTGTGGATTTCCCCCTTGTTTTATTTATGATTTCATGGCAAGAATTCATCCTGTTAAGGTATTTACTACACACTAATGAACATGAACATCACTGCATTTTGCTTTGATTTCTTTTCCCACAGAATTAAACTACAAACTGAACCAGTAGCCAAGCTGAAAACAAAGGTATCCCAAAGGTATCAAAGGATTGAGCAGTGTTACAAAGCTCACTGAAAAGCAAAATTTTCAATTTTGAAAAAAAATAATCTGAAAATCAAACCTAACTTGATTTTCAAAGGGAGTGCAAAAGATATAGTGGGCTATGGGGTCACTAGGTATTTGTCTTTGCTGTGACAGAATGAAAATCATCACATGTCAGATCAATAGCTTTGAATATTGTATTCATAGGGATACTGTGATACAGGTATATTATATATGTGCATTTATATATTTGCATATATATTATATGTATATATCTTGTCTGCAAAAACATACATAAATTTAAAAACAAGACCACAGAAATTTTGCAGCATCTAGGGTGAAATACCACAGTGTATGAGTTTTCTTCTTTTTTCCTTATTATGTTCTTTAAATTCATTTCCACCTTTACTTCACCCTGGAGATCAATGTGGTCTTTGGAATATAAAAAAGAGAGCCAGCAGGTGCAGGCCTCAGCCTCACATTTGGACCTTTAATGCATCCAGACTAAACCAATTCCATGGCTTAAAGTGTCAATTTGCTGCTCCTCATGGCTTTCACTGTGTGTGTTATGCAGCTACGTCAAGGGTTGGGAGACTGTGGGAGCTTAGAGAATTCTGCTGTGAAGCAGACATGAAGCTGTGCAAAGCTCATCCTTGCTATCACAGTAAGGAGCAGATGTGCTGAAAAGAAACAGACCAGAAATCAGAGATGCCCACATTGGAAGCTTCTGAGTACTATGTGCCCAGAACTGTGCTGGATACAACCATTGCCTCAGCCTGGCCCAGAGAAGACCACTTTTCAGCTGTGGCGTCTAAGGCAGATTACAGCCTGTTGTCCTGTGTTCAGTGCTGTGTCCTCCCACCCCAGACAAGAAGTTTCCTCATCTTGAAAGTGAAGATGAGTCCTGCCTTAAAGAACTAGTTTTTAGAATTAGGCTGTGGTCTGACTCAAGTAAACAAGGGGTAAATACAATTACTGTTTCTATAACTGTTATTATTTGGACTCATGGACCAGAAACAGCATGAAGAAAACAAGACCACAGGTATGTTATGGTTTGAATCTTATATGGTTCCATAGGCTCATGTTTTGAATGCATACTCCCTAATTGATGGTGTTCTTTCAGAGGCTATGGAACCTTTAGGAGGTAAAGCCTAGCTTGTTGGAAGCTGTTTGCTAAGAATGTGCCCTCACAGGTTAAATCTACACTCTGTTTCCCGTTGTACTCTCTGCTTCCTGGGTAGCTGTAGCATGAGCAGCCTCTACCATCTGCTCCTACCACCATAATCAAAGCTTTATTACCATGCCTTGCCCATCATGATGGGTAGAATCCCCTGAAACCATAAGCCCAAATGGACCTTTTCTCTCTATCCTGATTCCCATCCCCTAGCCCAGTTTAATCTTTTCTGTTCTACTTCTCCCATTTAGCCCTTTCTACTACCATGCTCTTTCTTCTCTTCCTTGAAAGACCCTATCCGTGGTCCCATAATCTCCTGACCTCTGTGGTATTCCAAATGAAACATGTATATTTTCAGAGATAACATCCCACAGTGACAGAAAATATGTAGCATTTGACTTTCTGGGTCTGGTTTTATTATTTCTTTAAAAAAAATTTGATTATCATATTAAAGATATAGCTCACATATTGCTATATGTCATAAATGTTGATTCCCATGATGCATGAATTTTTCTAAAGTGGCCTTTGTAAACATCAAGTGTAGAGTGGACACGCAGTGCTTCTGCCTCTAACTTGTAGATTTGGATGGGTGGTGCCATCTTCTTGGAGACCCAGCTCTTTAACTACTAGTGATTTTTCCAAGGTGGGTGTCAGAGATATGCTGGACTGAATTATGCCTTTCTCTTGAGTTTTGGGATTTGACATGAGGGAGAATCATCAGTGTTTCCTGCATAGGGAGGAGAACAGGAGACTTTGGTCAGATCTCCTGTCAGTGGGACAGATAATAGTGAGACTGAAAGGTAATCAGTGGAAGGCCACACATCCAAGAATATAGGAGTAGTGCACACTGGACTTAACAATTGTAAAAAGAAGGAGGAGGAGGGGTAGAGGAGAAGAAGGAAAAGGAAAGGAAGAATGGAGAAAAAGTTGGGTAGGTAGGTAAGTAGGGTTGGATCTGGGAGGAGTTAGGGTATGAATATGATTAAAATTTATTGGAAAAAATTTAAAATACTAATAAAAAACCCAGGAAGTTTGATGTTAGCTACACCAAGGTATTTCTCAGTCTTCTAACTCCAGTGTTGGATGACTTCTGCAAGCTAGAACAATTCCTGCCAAAATGGAGAGGCACCGATACTTACTTCACTTGTGGATTTTTAGCCTCACACTTCCTTACATTGCATTCCCCAAATACAAAAACTTTATGTATGAGTCTTACAAGTTCAAAACTTGATGCATATAATTCTGTTACAAGCCATCTTATGATAGTCAGTGACAGAAACCTAAAATTGCATCTTAGACAAAAACAGAGTAGGTTATGAAATTCAGATGTTTATAGAGTGGCAGCCAGGCTGGAGGCTGAGCATTAGACTGAAACTTGGTGCTGAACATGATCCTTCTTCCCCCCATCCCTATCTCCCCACTCCCCTATACACCCCCCCCACATGCACACTTCTGTGAATATCAACCATTCTGTCTAATTACCACTTATATGACTGCTTTTGAATTACCCATGCATCTGTACATAACATTTCATTCATGTTCCTATAAATAATCTCCTAAAATTCAATGGTTTGCAAAGCTACATTTGGGTGGAATCCTTTCTTTAGTCTGTCATTAGTGCCCTATGTGGGATAAATAGATGTTTGATCATGTCTCCCAGGAAAATAATATAACACATCAACACCAAAATATGTACCAGCAGAGTCAAAGATGTGTTGTAGAGGAGCAGTCACATTATCTTAGTGATGAGTGGTAAGACACACAGCTGAGGCTGATCTGAGGGTGACTTGTCTATGAGAGCAATTATAATATGTCTACCTTTCTCCATGTTTTATGATATGGAGTGCCTTCATGATGTAATGGCAGTTGCATGGTTCCTACTATGGTGATAAGATATGCAACCAAAACCAAACCTTAAGAGAACGTTAGCATGCCTCTTTAATGAATGAGGCCTACCACATGAGTATAAGAACACTCCCTACAGTGGCTGGAAGACTAAGAAATATACTGCAGTCTCTGAAATTAAATGTATAGGACAAGATCATAAGCAGGCTGTGCTAACAGCTATGTGGCCTTTGCTCAGCCTATAAACAACTTTCCTGCATAATGAAGTGTGGTAGTTTGAATAGCTATGACTCCCATGGACTCATGTGTTTGAAGGCTTTTGGCTCATAAGGAGTAGCATTATTAGGAGGTGTGGCCTTGTTGGAGGAAGTGTGTCACTGTGGAGGCAGGCTTTGAGATTTTATATGCTCAAACTATGCCCAGTGTGGTACACAATCTCCTGCTGCTGCCTGTGGATCAAGATGCAGAACTCTCAGCCCCTTCTCTAGCACCATGTCTGCCTGCAGGCTTCCAGGCTCTTCACCATGTTGATGATGAACTAAATGTCTGAACTGTAAGCGAAGCCTCCATTAAATGTTTCCCTTTATAGGAATTGCAGTGGTCATGGTGTCTCTTCACAGCAATCAAAATCCTAAGACAGGAAGGAATTACAAGAAGGAGATATTCAGATGCCATCCTCCAAATTAGTCTGTTATTTGGCAGGGATGGTGGGAAAAAGGAGGATACCTATTTTACTTTTTATTGCTGTGATAAACACTATAACCTAAAGTAACTTAGGGAGGAAAGGGTTTATTTCACCTTACAGTCCATCATGAAGGGAAATCATGGCAGGAATTAAGGTTAGTGTCCCTTCATATGCTAGAGATGAAGGCTGCATAATATGAAGAAAATAAGTCCCTGATGGACTACTCATACAAGCACCTTATCCCTGACTGGGGTTCCCATGAATATAAGCAAGTGGCAGACAACAGAAAAATGGCAGGGATTACTGAGGGAACTGAGAATATGACAGGCAGTGTTCAATGCCCAGTTCACTGAGCTGGGTAGGGCTGTGTTCTTAGGAGGACTAGAAGAAAGGTTAAATCAACAGCGATCCTGAGATTGGTACAGAACTTTAGTGGCTTTGTTGAGCCCTACCGGAAGACTATGAACTTCATGAAGTTGAAGATCTGGCAGATCTCAATGACTTAGACCAACACTAAGAGGGAATGGGAGAAGGGCAAAGCAGTCAAATAAATCTCTCTGGGTGACTCAAGGCAAATGTGGCAAGATTTGTGCCAAGTTTCTGGGGGAATAATTGTCAAGAAGTCAAATTCAGTACTTGTTGGCTTCTAGATGGTTTTAAAGCCTCTGAAGAGTTCACTAAAGAATTGAAAGGAGGAATAAATAACAGAACATTACAGGAAAAGAAGACTAAGACTGTCCCAGAGGTGGGTAGTTATCACTTAGGGTTATGCTGTGTACATTACTCCTCTGCAGGAAAGCATATTGGATGTGGAAATTGCCCAGAGCCCTTTCAGTAGCCAGGTAGGACCAAGAGAGCTGATAGCTGTGGCTCTTGTCTAGAGCCTATCAGACTTGTAGATCCAGATCAAGTGGTGGACCTGGCAGACAGAAACATGGTCTTGCTCCTCAATGTTCCTGAGGTGGGTCAGCAGTTCATATTGTCCCTGTGGAGCCATCTGGGGCCGGGAGATGAAACATGGCCTCATAGTAGTGCCCCAGCATGAGGAGGTCAGATAACTGTGGATTACAGAGGGCTAGCTGGGAAAGTATACCTCTCTGACACCACTGTACCCAATATTGTTGGTATGACTAAATAATTGGTACAAATGATAGTATCTTTTCATGATGCATTGGACCTTGTTAATGTTCCTCTTTTAGCATCCAGTCATCTCTCCAAGACCAGTTGGCACTGGTTTAAAATGGACAGCAGTGGACCTTCACACATCCTTCACAAACTCTGACAATGTTCATAATATGACATTCACCACTGAGAGTTTTATAGATTTAGAAAAGTGTATGGAAAAACAGAATACCCTACAAAGATAGAAAAAGACCCACTCCAAAGCTATATGTTTATTAAATCATCATATCCCATGATTAAATTACCTCCATGTGAAATGTTGGCCAAGAGGCCTTGTGAGGTCCCTAACCTATAAAAGATATTTCCATTGCTGTTGGTTTTATCCCAGAATTACGTGGCAAGTACCTGTTGTTGAGGACAACACCTTTCAATTGCAGAACATGAAGATTTAATTCTGGTTTAAGATAGATGGTCCTTTCTTGCTGGCTGGATTTCATAGTGCTGGAAGGCATTATTCAGGAAGCAAATTGTTGCTGACAGTGTTGCTCAGCTATGGGCACTACAAGCGTGTGATTATCAGCACAAGCAAGACGTGCCTACTGGTACAATAAGGACTCATCTGTGATTGAGGCAGTCAACTGCTTACTGACTGGATTTAAGGTCCACTCGACAAGCAAGAATTCACGTCTATATTATAAGTCAGGGCAAAATCTCATGGCAAGGAAACCATAGGCTCCAATAGGAAAGCAACTATTATTGTTTTGTTAAATGGATGTGTGTGTGACTGTCAAATTGTCTTCTAACATTTGTGGTTATGACCATGACATGCTGTTGCCATCAGCCTCAGCAGTGGGCTGTAGGTACTAAAAAGGTTCTTAACTGTTTCAGTTGCTGGGAACAGGTAACTGTTTCTGTGGCATAGTTGCCAAATCCTCAACCATAAGTGAAACAAAATAACCCCACATGTATTTTATGCCTACCAAGGCTCAAAGGATATCTCAGGAGAGGGAACAGAAAGATGTCAGTGCAGGAAAGACGGGTAGAGTGTTGTGTAGCTATTTTCAGAGATCTGAAATATTCCCTTGGGGACTCAGAAAGTTGAGGCTCAGAAAACTCACACAACTTAGAAGACTCAGAGAGTCATCAGAGTTACTGTTCAGATAGTTATAAGGTTCCCTCCCCAAGGTTATATAAGTAACAAGTGCTAGAAAGAAATGACTCTTTCCTGGAACTGTGTGGTGATATATTGCGCACCCTAATAAACTTGCCTGAGGATCAGAAAACAGAGCCACCCACTAGATTAGACATAGAGGTCAGGCAGTGGTGGCACACACCTTTAATCCCAGCACTTGAGATCGAATGCCTTTGCTTGGGAAGCACACACACCTTTAGTCCCAGGAAGTAATGTGGCAGGGCAGAGAAAGGTATATAAGGCATGAGGAAACAAGAACTCACTCTCTTTAGGCTGAGGATTTTGTAGAGGTAAGAACTTGTGGCTGGCCGTTCTGCTTCTCTGATCTTTCAGCTTTCCCCCCTCATATCTGCATCTGGGTTTTTAAATAAAAGACCATCTAAGATTTGAACAACAGAACTGCCTTCTGGTTGGGCAAGGAGCTCAGCTTTTGTAAGTCATCATTCATACTTTTTGTGTGGTGCAGATGACCCTGAGTCACCAGTGCTCCTGTTAGTGACTCCAATAAACTCATTGATTCACCAGGCTAGACCTGGGAGGAAGGATTTCTTTCATCTGTCACCAGTGTCCCATCTGTGGTAAATTGATATTTGCTCATATATCACCTGCAACTGTTACACCACATTGTTTCAGAAGAATTGTTTTTGTAAACAGAGAAATGATCTTTATACTGATAAAAATGAGCAGCCATCAGATATTTACTTAAGGCATTGGTCATTGAGGGAGCTGGCAAGATTTTATAACCAAGTTCAAAGGAAAATTCAAGCGCTGCATGTTTTTAGGTAGATTAGTGATAATAAGGCAAATTTATAACTAAATACAAAATGTGATCAATATCCATAGGGTAATAATCAATTGCATTCTTATACAGGCTTGGTTTGCATTTAGATGAGAATGATTTTCACTTCTTTCAGCTTTCTAGAACTTGAGTGTTGTGTTATAACCCAAGGTGTGAAAGCTGAAGATACAGTTTATACTCAAGATTCTTCTCTCCTCTCCTCCTCTTTGTAAAGTCTTTAATATACCATCTATTCACAAAGAGCATTAATCATAAAAAATACTGAATAAAGTGGCAAGAGAGGAGACCTCATCAGTCTGATTAAAGGTATTTGTATTAGGCTCACAATACTCATCTTATCTAGTGAAAGTCTAGAATTTTTCTCCGAGACGATGTTCAAACCATGGATAACTTTTCTATGAGATTTCTACTATGGTGACAAAACACCCAATAGAAAAAAAAAATTAAGAGATGAAATGTTTGATTTGGCTCATGGTATGACAGGGTTCAATCAGTGGTTTCTTGGTTCCATGTACTTGGAAAGAACATCATGTCAGTGTGAACATTTGGCAGTGATCATCTTTGGTTCCTGGTGGGCAGGAAGCAATGGAACAAGTGGTAGAGAGGGTCCTGGAACAAGGGCAGGTTCCTAGTAACTTACCTTCCCCAGTGAGGCCTTACCTCCTCAAGTTTCTAAAACCTCTCAAAATAGTCCCACCAGTTGGGAAAACCTTTTACTACATGAATCCCTTTGAGGGACTTTTTTATTTCCAAACCATAATACGAGTGCTTTTCTGTACTTGGACCACTGCTGTCCCACCATAGTTTTCCATCTCGTTACTGCTGTTTCCATTCATTAATGTGACACGGGGCTTATAAATGGAAAATAGCACAGACAATAAAAGGGAAGGGAAAAGTAATCAAGCTTTGCTCCATGAAACAACTTGGCTTCACTGCAAAAATGCAGTATGCTAAGTAGAAGAGACTAGGCTAAAGAGCACTATAATATATGACTTTATTTATACAACACTCTGGAAAAGTAAAACTATAGGAACAGAAACTAGATCTGTGGTGTCAGGGAAGAGGCAGGAAAAGATCTGACTACAGATGGCATGAGAAGATTTGTGGTGTCATGGAACTTTTGTTTATCTCAATTGTGATAATGGTTATGCAATGCTATGCATTTGTGAAAATTCATATAACACTGCACAGCCAAAGAAGCGAATTTTACTGATTTGAAATTGTATCTCAATGAACTTGCTGAAAGTAAATGCCTAACCAGAGAGGCACACACGTGTTCTGTGAACTAGGATAAGTGTGAGATGAAAGTATGTGATTGGTGTGGCCAGATAACTTTGGAGAGATGCAGGATTAATAGGATGTCTTAGAATTGGGGATGTGGGACAAGGCAGAAGGTGAGAGGTCAGATGCTACATTAATTATTTTTCCCATTGCCTGGATAAAATGCCACCACAAAAACAACTTGGGGGGGGGAAGGTTTATTTTGTCTCACAGTTTGGGGTCACAACCATCATAATGGGGAAGTCACAGAAGCAAGGACCAAGACAGCTTGTCATACCCGTCATATTGACAATCAAGAAGCAGATAGGGATGGATGTGTTTTGCTTACTTTCTTCTTTTTATATAGTCTAGGGATTGGCACCATCTACAGTGGGCAGCTCTCTCTCCTTAATTAGCCTAATCAAGATCATCAGTTCCCTTGAGACAAACCCTGCAACCTGTCTCCCAGGTGACTCTAGATTCTGTCAAGTTGACAGCACTAACCATCACATATTTCATCACTACCTTGAGAGTTTAGGTCAAAGGATACGACTGTGGCTGAGTAACTGAGAAATGTTTCTATTACAATGAAATAATCCTATGAAATATTTAGAACATTAAACAAAACAAAACAATCAGACAAAGAAACAGAAAAGGAGGAGGACATTTTCAGCCCAGAGCACAAGCAATGTAGAATGGAGAAAACTTGGGAGGTAAGTCCTTTGGCATAGCTAACTTCTGATAGACCTTTAAAGCAATGGTTTTTCTTTTCAAGTGAAGTTTAATTTATTGCATATACAGTAAGGGAAACACTGACTTCAATAAATGTCTCAGTGTAGCTGCTGATTTATTTAAGAGAATACAAAAGCCTTATCTTTGTACCAAAGTAAATTTCAGGCACAGTGTAAATGTTTCCTGTACTAACAGTGATCTCTAAAGGTTTCAAGAAATATATTGTAATGTCTATACAGCCTCGGGCCTGGGAAAGATCCAATAAGTATTACACAAGCATAACACTAAAGGAAGAAAAAGTACAGAAGAGATCAACAAATTTGGCTAAACAAAACTTCAAGTTTTGAATGTTCGATATGATAAGTATAAAGGAAGCTGGAAAATCCCATGCCCATGTAATATATTATGGACACAGGTTATTGTTATCTAACTTGTTTCTCTTTGCAGTCCTGTTGATTGACACCAGGACCTTGTACACACTATGGAAGTTCTTTGCTTCTGAACTACGCTGCTAACTTAATAGTCATTTTCAATTCACATTTTTTTTTTTTAAAGATTTAGTTATTTTCATTTTATGTCTAGGAGTGCCTGCCTGCATGTGTGTCCTCACATGACATGTGTGACTAGAGTCTGAAGAGGCCAGAGATGGTGTCAGGTCTCTTGGAACTGGAGTGAGCTATGATTTGGGTTCTGGGAACTGAACTTGGGTCCCCTACAAGGGCAGGAAGTGCTCTTGACCACTGAGCTGTTTCTCCTGCTCCTAATTCGTGACAGATACATTAAAACTGACAGATAACATCACACTTTTACTCACATATTTGTTTTTCAACTACTTTACTGAAGTATAGTTTTCATATGATAAACTATTTAATAAATACAATTCCATATACTTGACTCAGCTGTGCTCCTGTGAGTGATGGGTTTTTGAGTCTGGCTGATGGGAAACGACAGTGTTGCTAACCCCATTCTTTTTCATGTTCTCAGGAAATGTCATGTATATTATCAGTCGGTATTTTGCTCTGTACTTGAGTGGGCCTCTCTGTAGATCTCCCCTCCTTGGCACTGTGTCCTGTGAACCCTGTGTCCTTGGTCTTTTTGGGAGTTGATTATATCTTTTGAGTTGAGACTCTTTTGTCTCTACCTTGTACATTGACAGTCTCTCAAATCAGTAAGATAAGGCAATTGCAGAGTGGCTTCATTTGTTTACCACCTCTCAGGAGTCATTACCCTGCAAAGACTGATATCTAGTATCTTGAAATTCATGATTCCATAAACTTTACCTCTTATTAGTCACACAGTAAAGCAAATCCTACTTATTCTATCTTGATCTTGTACCATTTTGAAGTGTCATACTCAAGAGACTACTATGACTGAATCTGAAATGTCCTCAGCAGAATCATGTTTTGAATGCTTGTTCTCCATACAGTGAGGCTGTTTTGGGTGGCCATGGAACCTTTAGCAGGTGGAGCCTGGCTAGTGGAATTAGGCCTCGGGGCAAGTCTTTGAAGGTCATATTCATCCCCCTGTGCCTGTGGTACTCTCTACTAGCTGATCTGTCATGATGTGGGCAGTCTCTGCCACATGCTCCCCCCATCACCTCGATGCTCACCCTTCTTTTCTTCTAAAAGGGATTCAGGTTGTGAACAAAATAAATCTTTTCTCCATTAATTTGTTTTGTTAGGTATTTTACCACCACTACCACCATCTCTCTCTCTCTCTCTCTCTCTCTCTCTCTCTCTCTCTCTCTCTCACACACACACACACACACACACACACACACACACGAGGGGGTGTAATTAAAAAAGGCTTGAAAGCAGAACACACTGTGTCAATGTGCCAAGAAACCCAGCCAGAGAAGAAGGGAATCTGTGTATATGTGAAACATTTTGTAGCTTTAAGAAAATGAGACTTTTAACAGACACTGAGGGCTTTGTGTTGCCTTCCTGTTTTTATATTGTCCTTGATCTCCTTTCTCTAATAATCAAAGTTTGAAAGATCAACTGTTTTTGTAGAGACATCAGCACTTCAGACATTTATGATGTTTTGATATGCTCTGCCATCTTTTTCTCTTCCTGTAAAAGGCTATTTCTCCTCTTGTCCCACCAGAAAGAAGACAGAGAGACATGACCATCCTAAGAGGAAATGGGAGTAATGGAAAAAGTATTCTACTAACTGAACCAGTTCCTGATTATCCAGAATGCAGTGCGTGTGTGTGTGTGTGTGTGTGTGTGTGTGTGTGTGTGTGTGTGTGCATGCGGGCACACTTGCACATGCTTCCATTCATGCATTTGTATGTGCATGCATGCCTCTGTATGTGTGTGTACATATGCCACAGGAACAGATCATCAAGAGTGTATACTTTCAGAGAATTTCCTACCTTATCTCACACTCTTATTCCAAATACCCAAAGCCCTTAAGAACACACTTCATATAGCTTTATGAAAACACATATCCCCTCTTTAAGGAAGAGCTTATCATTCCATGTAAAAAGCCCATCAGGGATTAAAAAAATGTTGCTGTAGGAATTCATTATGACTGGGTCTTAGAGTTAACTGGGGGTACCTAACCTGCCATAACTATGGTCTAGACCTTGTCTTCTGTCACCATCTTCCTCTCCCAGGAGGGAGGGCAGAGCTTTCTTTTGTATGATTCCCCAGTAAGAAGCCCAGTGGATAATCTATTCTACTTTAAACACCAAGAAGGAGAACATGTTTATCTTTTCTCCTTTCTTACCTAATTTTAATTTTAATAGAACCTTTTGCTGTGGTGGCTCCCACTGTGCTGGCAGCCTCAGGAGAATAATTGGAAGAAGGGAGATCCTTCTCTGCTTATATACTCTGAAGGCTTATCTTTGAGCCCGTGCAGGTCGTGTAACATATTGGTAGCTTTGTGTGCATTCTTCAGTCTCCGGGTGAAGGCTTAAGGCTGATGCTACAATGGAGTTGATTGACAGGCATTTGTTCCATCCTCAATACATAAGAAATAAGCTTGCCTCTCCTTTCTACATTCACCAGCCACTGGTTCTACTTAACTATCCTTTAGAGCAAGAAGACCTGAACACATCAAGTTATGTTGTACATGCATGACCTTAAACAAATGAATAACAACCAAAAGAGAACCTTTAAAAAGCTGTGTACAGCACAAGAATGTATAGCAACTATAAACCATCATGTAGAGGGCTACATTGGATAAAAGTCCTCCCACCCCACCCTGGGATCTATGGGAAGCAGAAGTCAGCAAGTCCTGCTGCTGTTTTGAACAGTTCCTGTTTTTTTTTGTTTTGTTTTGTTTTTGATGCTAGGCACTGGTGACTCTTATGTGCCAGCTTCTTTTTCATTTCTGGGACAGCTTTAGAGATTTCATGGTTCCTGTGGCAGGAAGCTTAGATGGTCCCCGAGACATCCTGTGACTATGCTTGGACACATCACCAGCCCCAAACATAATTTTGCACTTTTGTGAAGTCACTGACAAAAACAAGATTGTTTTCCTCCATTTCCTTCCCAACCGTCCCCCAAATGTCCTAACCTGCTTTCTTTCTGTTCGCTTCAATGGGAGATCATCTTCCCTGACTCTGAGGGGCTGTTTCCTGTTACTTTCCTCTATCAGGCACCTGTGATACTGTGTAATCTCACAGGTGGATGGGCTGCAAGTGTACATGGTAACCTTTAGACTACAGGGTGGGGCTTGTCTGTATGTGTGTGTGTGGGGGGGGTCAGTGTCCTTTAGCATTCTTATATACAGCCTCAAATGCAAGAACCAGAATTCACATTTTACAGATTATTTTGCTTCTAAAAATTTGTAGGCAGAAAGATGCATGCAGTAGAAGTGAAATTCCAGAAAGAGACCCAAATCCACACAGAAATTTGAAATGTGAAAGATAAAAAAGATGAGATGTATTAAGACACTTGGGTAGGTATGTAGAAAACTAATATCTCTTATGTGTCATATCAACATAAATTTTAAACGAACCATAGGTTTAAATGTGAAAACTGGGACAATAATTAGAAATACCTAAAGAAAATAATCTTTATTATTAATTAATTAATTGTTTTTCCAGCTCTATCACAGTTTCCCTTTGCTTGCTCCTCTTCTCCCAGCCCCCCCCCACAACCTCTTCCCATCCACTCCCCCTTTCTCTTCAGAAAAGGGCAGGGCTCCTGTGTATATCAGCCAGCCATGGCATATCAAGTTGCAGTTAAGACGAGGCACCTCCTCTCCTATTAAGGTTGGACCAGGCAACCCAGTAGGAGGAAAGGGTCCCCAAAGCAGATACCAGAGTCAGAGATTGTCCCTGTTCCCACTGTTAAGAGTCCCACAGGAAGACCAAGCTACACAATCTAACATATGTGCAGAGGGCCTCGGTCAGTCCCAGGCAAACTCTCTGGTTGTTGGTTAAGTCTCTGTGAGCCCCTGTGATCCCAAGGTAGTTAATTCTGTGGGGTTTCTTAAAGTTTTTCTTTTTCCAAGACAGGGTATCTCTGAGTAGCCCTGGCTGTCCTCGAATTTGCTCTGTAGACTGGGTTGGCCTCAAACTCAGAGATCCACCTGCCTCTGCCTCCCAAGTGCTGGGATTTAAGGTTTGTGTCACCATTGTCTGGCCTTAAAGAAAATAATCTAATGTGGGGGAAGGTGTTCAACATATTTCCAAAAGCCAATTACTCTAAAATATTAGGGTTTTGTGTGTGTGTGTGTGTGTGTGTGTGTGTGTGTGTGTGTGTGCAGTATGCAACATATGTGTTATATGTTTAGGCCAGAGGTTAATATTGGATGCTTTCCTATCACTTTTCACCTTATTTATTTTTCTTCAACATTTCCCTTCTCTTTTAAAACATACAGTAATTTATTTATGTGTGCATGTGTGTGGGAAAGCCAGGGTCACATGTAGAGTCTGCATCTGGAGATGAGAGGACAACTCGCAGTGGTCAGTTCTCTCCTTTAACCAGATGGATCCTGGGGATTGAACCCAAGTCATGAGGCTTGAGTAGTCCCCTTTAACCACTAGTCACTCAAGCTCTCCACCTTAGCCTTGTCAGAGGATTAGCAAACCCGGAACTTGTCAATCAGATAGACTGCTTGCTCAACAAGCCGGAGTGATCCACTCGCCTCTGCCTTCACACCAGTGGCTTACAAGCATATACCTCTACATCTGGCATTTTTTATGTGGGTATCAGGAATCTAAACTCAAGTCCTCATGCCTATGTCATAAGCATTCTATCACCCAAGCCATCATCTCAGGCCCCAGATATTATTTTTACCACATAAAATTGAAAAATATCCTGATGGGTAAAAAATCACAAAAAGCGAAGTCAAAAAGCTAATGCTAAATAAAAACAAAATTGCCTGGACTGAAATTAGAGCTTGGTGGTAGAGTGAGTGCTTGCTTAGCCTGTGGGAGTTTTATCCACAACACTACAAACAAACAAGCCCAGAAAACTGATGAAAATCTCTGCAAGTTCATTAGACAAAATACCAACTCCACAATAGAAAACTAGCAAGAGATAAAGTAGATATTCCAGAAAAAAACCAATAAAATGACTGAAGACAAATCCATCTAACTCATAATAATAAAAATTCAAATTAAAACAACAATTAGAAAACCACATTAATCATAGTCAAACAATTTATTAGCTTTTTACTGGAAAGTATCAGGACATAGGGACTTCTGCACTTTGTTCCTGAGGGTGTTAAATATCACACTCACCATGTGGGACAATCAGGAAGATCTATTGCAGTGGTTCTCAAGGAACTAATTTTCCACATTGTTTTGTTAAGAACGTTTTGAGTTTTAAACATGTGGGTTTGCTACTTTAAGGCAAAGGATTTGAAAATTTGATTTTTAAAGAAAGATGAATGTTCATGGTAAGATATTCTGTTGCAAGTGTGGATTAGTTCTCATTGTCTACCATGTGGCAAACCTTTCCTTGACTGCCTTTTCTGTCACATGACACTCTAGCTTGCTTTGGTCTTATAGATCTGTTCAGATCTTGCCACTGGTGTCTGTGCCCTGCCTCAGCCTGTCATCTAGGAGGCAGCCTCTAGGCCGGAAGGCTAGTTACTTTCTTATTTGACTCACCAGTGGGTTAGAAGACACCACAGGAAGCTGAAATGATGCAAAGTGTTTAAACTGAGAACAATTCAGAGTTGACCATGCTGGTCACACTGGGTCATACCCATGGTGATTGAGAATGGTCACACTAGTCTTGAGTGATGGCACTTTTGGGGGCCTGTATTTATAATCTGCTGTTCTCACAGTGTTATAAGCAGTTGCATGGATATCCTTGCTGCTTAAGTGTTTCTTTCCCATAGACTTCTGATCTTCATCCTAAGTCAAGGTCAATATAAACCCTGGGATTTGCCTAATATTGGAAGAGAAACAAGACCGTTCGATTTCACAAGTGTATTTTGAAACTTGACCTAGAATTTCCTGTATAAGGGGGCTTGGTTTTATACAACAGTTCCAGAGGGTCAAGGATTTCAAGCCCAGATGTCATTCCATCTATGAGTCTGAAACTAGATTTGTTAAAAGTTAGACCATGTATGGGGTTCTCTTTAACATCAGGGTCTGTGGACCCTTCCACAAGCGTGGATGGGTGGCTGAAAGAAAGATTGAATTGTAAAGCTATCTCCATTTAGACTCCAGACAGCTACTCTGTGTGGTTGAGACTAGTCTCCTAATTAGGAATCTGGGATGAGGAGTGGCTGTGATGGAGGAAGGCTCAAAGAGAAAGCAAGCTGTAGAGAGCCTCTATATTCCCCAGACATGCCTGTGGCCCATGGCTTCAGTGTACCTTCCATATTCTTTGCCTACATCCCTGTGGTAGGCAGGGGTAAAGAGTTCTTATCTTTGGATATTTTCAATTTCTTCTATTTGAATTTTATCAAGTGTGAGTTTCTTCCTTGCAACCCAAACAGATTTGGTCAGAACACTGCTTTACTTGTCAATATTCCTTTTCCAAATGACAAGGATGCATGGCACATAATCTGAAATGGATGTTTGTAACATCTAGGTGTGGCAACTACATGGTTATGCAAACTTGTGACTTTAATGATATAAATTGCCAAGTACTAATAGGGGAGTGTAAGGTAGTGAAAAGAAGCCAATTTAGATGCAGGCTCACCTGTGTTTTAACATGGAGTTTGAATAAATAATCTTCTGGAGACTGTTTTTATCATCTGAATGTGGAGTAAATACCTATTGTGCTGATTTGCTGAGGAAATTAGAGATAATTTATGTGCAGTATTGAATAATGAGATGAGTGCTTAGAAAATACTGGGAAGAATGACTGATGTTCAATGGAACCATATGTGCACAGGGAGTGAATTAGTTGATCAATTGTGACCATCTGGGTGAAGTAAAAAAGATGTTCATGTGAATAGACTAATCTGAAATTGAGAAATGTAAAACTCACAGCAAGGTATGTAAGGACTACAAAGTATTTGGAGCTGTTGGCAGATTATGATTGAATGGGGAATCTGTTCATAAAGAGAGAGGGATAAAAACAAGACCCTACAAAATGTTCTTTGTGTTATGTGGAAAATCTGTGAATAACTTGAACAGTGTAGCACATCATGCCAGTAGACAAAGACAGAACTGTGAAAGACAAATTTCTACACATTGGGTAAGGGAAGATTAAACTTGTTTTCTACAGTAACTACAGTCAATCGGATGAATGTATACAAAGAGATGGGCTAAAACTCCCAGTGTACACAGGTGCTGCTGGAACTCATGAACGTGAGAATCCCATGCCTTCTACGCCTATGTGGTCCTGAATCGCAGGCATCACTGCTTCATTTGAAAAAGTTCAAGTGTGTTTCTTAGAACTTCAAAGTGTTTGGGATTTATCTGGGGATGCAAATCCTGCAGATTGTGGCTCAGTGGGTATATTAGTTAATTGCTGTGGCTAAATATCTGATAGAGGCAATTTAGGGGAGAAAGGATTTATTTTGGCACAGGGTGTGAAAGGGTGAAGTTCATTATGGTGGAGATGGGGTCAAAGCCGTGCATGTCCTAGGAACCCACTTCCTCCAGCCAGGCCCCAATCCTAAAAGGTTCCAAAACCTCCTCACACAGCACCTCCAGCTAGGGACCATATGCTCATATCTTGTGGTGTGATATTTCACTTTAAGTCATAATAGTAGGTCTGGGTTAAGCTCTGAGATGCTACATGCCTAAACATATGCTAAGGTCTATAGAACATGGTGGTCTATAGAACATGGTAGGGAGGAATAAAATTCCACTTAACAGAAAAAAATTTAGTGAAAAGTGATTTGAACTGTTCATGTAGTTTTCTTCTTCAGTGGAGTGGTGTTTACACAAAGAAATCAAGAATAAAGGTGGCACACGCCTTTAACCCCAGCACTCGGGAGGCAGAGCCAGGTGAGTCTTTGTGAGTTCAAGTCCAGCCTGGTCTACAAAGTGAGATCCACGACAGGCTCCAAAACTACACAGAGAAACCCTGTCTCAAAAGAAAAAAACAAAACAAAACAAAAAACAAAAAAGAGAAAGAAATCAAGAATGAGATGGAACCCTGTGGTGGTTTGAAAGAAATCCTATTAGTAGGTGCGGCTTTGTTGGAGTAGGTGTGGTCTTGTTGGAGAAACCGTGTCACTGTTGGGATGGGCTTCCAGGTCTTTTTTTGCTCAAGCTTCCCTCAGTGTGACACTGAGTCCACCTCCTTTGTCTTCTGATCAAGATGTAGCCAGTGCCATGACAGCCTGAACACTGCCATGCTTGCTTTGTGCCATGATAATGGACTGAACCTCTGAGCTTAAGTGAGCCATCCCAAATAAATGTTTTCATTTATAAAAGTTGCCATGGCTATGGTGTCTCTTCAAAGCAACAGAAACCCTAACTAAACAGAAGCTGATAGCAGGGATTTGGGTATTGCTGTGACAGGCCTGACCATGCTTTTGTTTGAAGGAATATGAACTTTGGGCCTGTAGACTAGAAAAGCAGTTGAATGATTTAAGTGCTACTTAATGGGCCATACTAGTAGGAACATGGAAGACCGTGGCGCTAAGAGTTATTTGAACTCGAGGGGCTGGATCAAGAGGTGTCAGATGAGGAGAATGTTAGTTTGTGGCCTAGAGACCAATCTTGTGATATTTTGGTGAAGAATGTGGCTGCTTTTTGCCCTTGTCCAAAGAGTCTGCCTGAGGCTAAAGTGAAGAGTTTTGGATTAATTTGGTTGGCAGAGAAAAACCTTAAAAAAGCCTAGTATAGACTCTGTTGTGTGGTTATTAGTGTTAACTCTGATGAAGATTTATATAGAAAAAGAGCAAGCTAAGCAGGGTAAAATGTGCAGATTGAGAAAAGGGGAAGCTGGGGGTGGGAGGAGGGAGGACAGGGGAATCTGTGGCTGATATGTAAAATGAATAGAAAATCTCTTAATAAAAAATTAAAAAAAGAGAGAAAAGAGGCACCAGGAAGTGGAATAGAGCTAAATCCTGTGTGCAAGGTGATAAGTGGATATGGAATAAAGGGAGTGGTGACCTCAAGCCAAGATCCCACCCAGCTAAGCCTCCAACTTGCGAAAAGGAACTAAAGAAAAGTTTAGAGCTGGGTGTGGTGGGGCACACCTTTAATCCCAGCACAGGGGAAGGCAGAGGCTGGTGGATCTCTGAGTTTGAAGACCAGCTTGGTCTACAGATACAGTTTCAGGACAGCCAGCCTTAGGCAGTGAACGTAACAATCAAAACCAGAAAGCTAGTGAAGACGTAATTGAATGAGGGGATATATTCCAGTTCTAGCAAGCAACAGAACTTGGCAGCTTCTGCCACATGGCTCTGGCTTTCGAGTTAAGGATAGAAGAAACTGGTTTTAGAACTTGCCCACGCACCTAAGGAAAGCCACTGAGGCCAGGCATAGGTCAGGGGTGTTCCTGAATGGAGGTCTAGAAGTAGAGAGCATGAAGCTGTGAAGTTGAAGTCCAGATTGCCTTGGAGACCCCGAGATGTTAGAAATGCCAGAGTTGTCGGATACCTGCTGAGAAGGGCTGATAACAGAGAGTGGAACCAGCCCAAGAGAAAGAAGTGTGTAGCAGTAAACAAAGCTGAAAGGAGTTGGAGATCTGGAGAACATTTTGACATCGGACATGGAGATGCAGAGTTTAGAGTTTACCCAGCTGGTTTTCATTCTTGCTTTGGTCCAGTATTTCCTCACTATATTCCCTTCCCTGAGTTTTGGAATGGTAATGTATATTCTGTGCCATTATATGTTAGAAGTATGTGATCTGCTTTTTGATTTTTATTTTACAGGGGGATTACAGTTAAGAGATTGCCAGTCTCAGAAGAGACTTTGGACTTTTTGAAACAAGTTTGAGACTGTTATAGACTATGGACTGAATGCATTTTTTTTTTTTTTTTTGCAATATGATATGGCTACAAGCCTTTGGGGGGCAGGGAGTGGAATGTGGTGGTTTGAAAGAAAATGGCCCCCAAAGGGAGTTGCACTGTTAGGAGGTGTGGCTTTGTTGGAGTAGGTGTGGTCTTGTTGGAGGAAGTGTGTCACTGTGGATGTAGGCTTAGAGGTATCTTTAACACAAGCTTCTTCCTTACTGTGACACTGAGTCTGCTTCCTGTTGCCTTCTGATCAAGATGTAGCCACCATGTCTGCCTGCATACTGCCATGCTCCCTGTCATGATGATAATGGACTGAACCTCTGGGCCGTAAGTGAGCCACTCCAAATAAATATTTTCCTTTATAAGAGTTGCCGTGGTCACGGTGTCTCTTGGCAGCAATAGAAGCCCTGACTAAGACAATTCCAATGATGCATTCTTTACATTCAGTTACAAAACCTTGGGTATTGAACAGCTTTGAGCTGAAAATGTCTAGGCATCTCTCTGTTTTCCACATGGTATCAAACCTAGCGGCCAGTCTTTGTTCACTCCGCTCCTTATCTGGGTTCTTACCCTGCTCCTTAATGTCTGTGCCAAAGGTAGGAAGTGGGTGGATATGATTTGGGGGCAATGGCAGGAAGCAGCCTATGAAATCTTGTCACACAAGGGTCTGTAATTCATTGTGACAGTTCATTGTCATTTAGCAGAAATTGCTGGTTATGAATATTTAACAAATTTGCAATTAGCTCATCTACCAACTTAATTTCTGAAATGGAATAAGCCACTGAATAAAGCCACCAGGATGATGTACATAAAGCCTTTCTGATTAATGCATGTTTACACATCTGTTTTTGTTTCTGCTCTCTCCTCTGGCACCAATTTGACTAATTTTTATAAAACCACAGGCCATACCTCGTTGCCTTATACTGTCTCATTCTGTGCTATAATGAAAACATTTTTCAGATTCCAGTGGACAGTTTAGTCCTAAACTTCTGTGGTACACACCTGATGCAGAGATATCCTGAGGCAAGAATGCCTGGAATCTGTTTCCAATTCCCCATCATTTTGTCTATGTTCCAACTGTCAAATTGCCTGAGTTTGCATCTGTTCTCAAGTAGACATGAAATATCATCTTGATTCATTCTAATTAGCTTGTAATTCAGAGTGATTTTAAAACATGCACAAAGGATGTGTTTAAAGTCAAGAAATCTTACAACTGGCCACGTGACTGTGAGCCTAATTTCACTTTTCTGTGTTAGATTCCATAAATGGTCATTCTGTAAATGGCCATGACTTTTTGGGATTTAATTGTTAAGGTGATGGTTTGTTCTTTCATTTTGTTAGAATTAGTGTCTTGCCATTCTTTCAGAGAACTACAGGGCAAAACAACACTGGAGGAGATGCTCTCCAGTATTAAGTAGAAGAGTGGGGAAGAGAATCCTCATTCCTCTGTGTGGTACAAGTTTTACCTCTGTTGGTGACAACGCAGAGTGGCAACATGAAGGTACCTGTGCTTAGCCTAGGAAGCAAAAAGAAAAGAGTGTGCTGTATAAGACAGACACTACATATGTGCTTTGGGTATTAATCAGTTCTGCTGAGAAAAGGTTGTATTTTCTTCAGATGAGATGTATTTTCCTCAAGCTGCTGTAAAGGTGGGGCAGATCATTATCTCTGGGATCTTTGTTGAATACTGCTAGCTCCTTTGTTGACAGGCCAGGTGCCCTGCTTTTCTTGGTGTTTTAGGAAAAAGTATCTTTATTATTACTCCCATGAAGTGTGGATTTCTAAAAACTTAATGTTGCAGAAATGCAAAAAAAAAAAAAAAAAAGACAACTAGGAACACCTTTAGAGTTCCCAGAAACTCTAAGAATAATTATTTATCTCATTTAGTAAAGAGTTCTAGGGCTTTGATATTTGCAAAAATGCTTCTACATACATCAGGCCATACACCCTACTGATACTCTTATACTCTTCCTAGGGAGACTGGAACAAATAATATCTGTCCCTTCTATGGGACACTAATGATGAAGAAAAAAGGAGAAGAGAAAAAAGAAAATTCAGTTCAAGTCCAGTGAGTTTACTGGAGCTACTTATGGAAACATACTTAAGGGGTTACTTTTGAGAATATGAGTGACTGCTCACAGAGGCTGCATCCTTGGAGCTCTTTGCCCATTTTCTAGGCAGCTCCACCAAAGTCTCCTTTCTGTTATAACTTCTCACTGCTTATATAGCCATGGGGAGGCCTTGTACATTTTGCAATTTTTTTTCTAAGTTTTGTTAGCTTCCTGGGTCTTAATCTTGCTTCTCCTCCAGGAGAGAATATTTCAGTTTGGAGAAATGGCTACACAACATTCTCCACACAACAGATAGACTCTACCAGTTAGAATTGTGTGTGTGTGTGTGTGTGTGTGTGTGTGTGTGTGTGTGTGTGTTGTGTGCTTGGTTACATGTGTATAGGTGCACATGTATGTGTAGATGTTCAAGAATATGTTTGTGTCTGTGTGTGGAGACCAGAGATTGACATTGGATATCCTCAAGGCTCTCTGCTATCATTTGAACCAAGCTCTCCCAGAATTGGCTCATTTAGGTAGCCACCTTGCTCCGGGGATACATACCACATCTCCAGAGTGCTGAGATTACAGGTGCTCAGCACACCCACCCGGTATTTACATGGATGCTGAGGATCTGAGATCTGCTGAGCCACCTCCCCAGCCCTAGATGAGTCTTTCTCAGCCCTTCTGATGTTACCAAGGTCTTAGCTTATGAGATCACCCTCATATTGGTTATTCTTCAAGGACCACACTCATGATTCAGCATGTTACTGGCCTTCCCATTTCTATCTTGTTGCTTATCACTGGTCCTAAAAGAGTATTTAATTAATTTTCACCAATAATGATGAGGTAACACTTACCTGCATTTTTGCTAGAATATAGAAACCAGAAACAAACAGGAGCCTGTCTTAATTCTAAGGGATCTCAAAGAAAATGTCAAGACAGGAATATCCAAGCCTGGATTTGAGCCTTGATAGAGAGTAGGCATGGAGACAGGGTACCCAACAACTCCGTGTGACAATAGTCAGTCACTACTTACCATAGGAAAAGTTATGAGAGCTGAGTTGTCTCAGCCAATGGATGGTGCATGGGAAGTAGATGGCTTCAAAGAGAGGAGAGAAGTAAAATGTTGGAGGCCACAAAGAGCATGGCCTAAATGCAAACGTGACATGGGGAAGCATTTGGCCTCTTGCCACTGTGCAACCAACTCTTCATTATAGAAAGCAACAGATATAGAGATAAATGCGGTTATTGGGCCTGTCTTCAGCCAACTGTGTTTGTGTTGTGTTATTAAAGAAAAGTTAAATTCCTATCTGCTGTCAGCTTTGTGACTTCAAGAAACCATACAGTTGAAGATAGACCTGTTGTTGCAGGTCTGGGTGGAAAGGACAGGTTAGTTATACTAATAGTTATTACCCAGAGAGACAAACTTAAATTCTTCTTCTAAAATTTATGTGGTTGTAAATTCCAGGTCATACTAAAGATTTGAATGTAAAATGCAAGCCATTAAATCTTCCTATATGAACTACAGAAGGACATTGTTATAGATGGTAGGGATGGATTCCTTAGAGCTAAACATTGGAACTGTTAAGGAAAAGGCATTAAATATAACTTTACTAAAATAAAAGCCCCTCTCTTTTCTTGTAAAGCACAGACT
The DNA here is from genome assembly GCF_004664715.2 of Peromyscus leucopus. Lineage (NCBI taxonomy): Eukaryota > Metazoa > Chordata > Mammalia > Rodentia > Cricetidae > Peromyscus > Peromyscus leucopus. The sequence continues at coordinate 119,719,098 of NC_051066.1, read as the reverse complement.
AAATAAAAATGCAAAATGTCTGTATGATCAGTGAATGTATGTATGTGATCAGGACCTAGTTCTAGAGCACATGAAGAAGACACAACAGGACAACACAGAAAACTGACTTGGAACATGCAGTGTGTTAGAACAGGAAATATGAATGGTTGATTGAATATATGAAACTGCACTCCACCTTAAAAGAAATCAGGAAATTCTAATTAAAACCTTAACATTGTGGGGTTTGTGTAGGAAGACTCACTGTACATAGTTTGTGTCTTAAGCTGGCCGGTAGGTATATGGTGCTTACTCTACTACTGTAGAGTTGTTTGTCCAAAGCTTCATACACATATGCACATATGTGTGTATAAAACACTTATAAACATAACTGTGCATTTTGTATAAATAGGATTTCATTTAATAAATCAGCACAAAGCTTCTTGCAGAGCTTACTCGTTAATCACGGGCACCTCAGAAATTACACTGTATGGGAACAATAAAATTGAATTTGACTCTTTTCTAGAAATTTACATCATCCAGTGGACAGCCTAGTGGGAAGTGTAAGACCCAAGACATGCTGTGGCATGATTACATGGGGCTTCTAAAGCCTGTCATTTACTCTCTCTCTCAATCTCGTCGATAGAAGGAGATATGCAATAAAGACTCTTCAGAACTGCCTCTTGCCTTCCAGTCCCACACTCAGGCAGCATTTCTGACAGAGGGTTGAGAAGAGTTTGTGAGATGCTGATCGGGATTGTTTGAGATAGAGCTCTGTTGTTAAACAAGTTGGCAATCACTTATCTTTCTAATGCACTGTCCTTTCAGAAGTGTTGATGTGGGGACCGGGGTGGGGAAGGGATGGAAGCACTTGTTCAATGGGGAGAGAACCAAGTTCCAGGATTTGAGCATCCTAGGCATGTTCCTTTCTGTTGGGTCACTTTTGATTTCAGGGCCATGGGAGTCATGTATTGAACATAGTGATCTGAGTCCTTTGTGCAGCCAAAGACAATGAGAGAAGGGAAAAGGTCAGGAGACCTTCCGTCCTCTGCTTGACTGTCTTTTTTGGGGGGGTGGGGGGGGGAGCATGTTTGGGTCAAGGCGATTTATTGCTTTGGTTGGTAGGAGACCAAAGCCAGCTGCCTGCACCTGCTTCCCATCTAGCTTTCTGGATGCTTTTGAGATCAGCAGAGGCTCACGAGCAGCCTGGGTGCTTTCCTTTGTGAGCCTGCTTAGTAGCTCCAGCTGGGTCCTTCATTTTCTACCCCAAGCAGCTGTGCAACAAATAACCACAGGTTCTTGGGCACTCCACTCAACCCACCCTGGGCTTCAGAGTCTCAGCTTTGCAAAGAAGAAGTCATATAAGAGTACTTCTGGAGCTTCTTCTGGTCATACATTTCCTAAGAAATTTATAGTTGTGACACTTTAGAACTTCTCAGGACTCACTAGATGGAAAACTGAGAAGTATTCTGAAAGCATACAGCTTAGCAAGGCATTCTATGCAGCATGGTAGTCATCAAGGACCTAGTCTGCATTCAGTGCCAGGGACAAGCAGTGCAGACACAAAGCTCTTTCTTGGCTAAAGGTTAAATTTTAGTGGGAGGAGACAATCAATAAACAAAGCTATCTACAATCCAGTAACAAGTACTTTAGGGAAATTGAAAACCAGTTCACACAGAGAAAGAATATTAGAAAGGAATACTGTTCAGGAAGTTTGTTAAGATTATATTTGGGCAGAAACTTAAATAAAGGGAGGAAGAGATTCTTAGAGGAAGGGTATTTTAGGTAAACATGTATGCAGCAGCCCTGAGCCAGGACTGTACCTGGCATTAACAAAGGACACCATGGTAGCAGAAGGAGAAAAATAGGCATGAAGTAAGCAAAAAGGAAATGGTACAAATTCTGAATTTCACCCAGACCAAAAAGAGGCATGGGCAAAAGAATTGGTGGAATCTGATTAAGTTTTGGAGAAAAGACCCCTCTGTTAGAAATGGTGGAGAGGAGGGTAGGAGAGAGTGAGGCCCTTTGGCTGTAAAATAAATAGTCTATGAAATTGGCAGTGGTGGTTTGCAAAAGGTTCTGGGATGAATTTTGGAAAATACCAGGGAAGAGCTTAGATTGGCACAGCTGTGGCCAGAGTGAAAGAAATTCATGCCCACAGCATCCCATTGAGACACAAGGGAGGGGAAGCAGCGATCCATGAGATAGGAGCCAAAGGTGGGCACGGACTATACCATCAGAGATATAAAATATGGCAAGTGTGAGATAAAATATAAACACACAGATGAACAAAAATCCACCACGGGAACAAGGGTTAGAAAAAAATTGTGAAAACTGAATGAGTCGTGATCAAAAATGACTCCTCACCTAATCATCCTAGTGTCTGAACAAGAAACCCAGGGTGATTATGAATTTGTATTTCTCCTGACATCTACCAATGGACATGCACTGATTGCTCTTACATTATACTTCTGAGTAAGGGATGGAGGGCCCCCAGCACACTAAGGCAGAGAGAGTGAATAGTGTCAAGTTGCATTTATTATTAATTTTAAAAGCACAGGTGATTTTCTTCCATCCAAAAGAGATGAAGAATTGAGGTGTCTGAGAATTGTTGGGGATTCAAAGTTTCTTCTATGTTGATGTTCTGCATTTATTATTATGTTGTCTTGTTTCTTGTCTACAAAGAACATATCAGTTAAAGGACTATTTCCAAAATGTATTTCTTTAAATCTTTGTTGTTAGGTTCTGAAGACACCACAAACTTGGCTCACAATACATGGCTAATTCAAGCTGGTACTGACCTTCTTTCCTGATGGCTAGCTTTCATAATGCCAGAAGTTGCTATACAGGCTGTTGGGAAATTTTACCAAGAGTCCTGCTGAGCTATGAACCCTGTGAGCTGCAACAGTAATGACTGGTCTGGCAACATATGCTGAATGATGCATTAGTGGCATTTACATTATAGGGGTAACAAATGGCTTTCTGGTGGATTTAAGGCCTCCTGCATAGGAGTGAACTCATATTGAATACTATTAACCTGGCCAAGAACCTGTGGATGGGGAGGTCATATGCCCTAGGGGAGAATCTACTACTGTTATTTTTCCAAGTGGGCATAGCATCAAACTACTTTCTAAACACTTATCTTTAAACCCATAGATTAATACAGTTCTCATCCATCATCAGAGAAGCTTCTTATTGTAGTGGATGGCAATTAAGACAGATTCATAATGAGTCAAAGTGCACAAAATAAGTGATTATGGGATACTCAGTATGACAGGCCATCTACATCACCTTGTTGTGTGATAAGACTTTATCTGGGAGGATATAACACACATGTCTACTCACCCCAGATAGGGAGTCCACAAAAGACCAAAGTGTGGATATCAAAGTCCAACTTGATGAACCAATGAGTTTCACTGGAGTTACTTACAGGTTCAGAAGTGACTCACAAACAGCTATACCACCAAAGCCTACTCCAGCACTGGTAACAGCTCACAAAAAGCTGGAAACCTGGAGCAGAGTGTACAACCTGCAGGCAGTTCAACAGATTGTAGTGTCCTTTCTAAGTGACTCAGTTGGTCTAAATATCTTCTAGGGAGCCTTGCTGGTTTCTGCTTCTTCCAGGAAGCTGGTCTGGTCTGAGAGTCTTCTTTTCAGTCTTGACTTGTCTGAGAATGATCATAGGCCATCTTTATTGCTTACTGTGTCAGGGAGGGACTAGTGAACCTGGCCAGTTTTAGGGACTTCTTGAAGCTATTTTGAATTGTTTACCTTTTGTCTTAAGTAGCTTTGCAGGAAGATTGGATATTTCAATCTCAGAGGAAACTACTACTGGGAGGATTGTTGTGAAATAGCATCTTTTGGACATGAGAAGACCATTGTACTCATGTAGTCACAGCAACTGTGGCTGCAAAAGACCTGCCTAGGATGAAGCCAATCAGTGTTCCAGCACATATGGATGAAAAGCTCATGAGGCCCCATCCTTAGTTGAAAGCTGTTGGCAGTAGATGACTGCTGGATAAAAGGGAATCGGTTTTCTTCAGGGGTATAGTCTTTAGGAGGTTGGATATGCTCCAATGAATGACCCTATACCCACGTGCATATGGGCAGCACCAACTGGTCTCAGTAGGTTACAAAAAAATACAAGGATGAATATTTAGAACTGGGGGGCAGATATTGGGAGTGTCTTAGAGAAGATGGGAGAGAGTATAGGTGGACATGATTCAATACATTGTATACTGTTTAAAATTCTCTAAGAATAGATAAATAAATTAAGATTGTAAAATCTAGCAATAAGAAAATGAATAATCCAATTTAAAAATCATCAAGTGCCTTGCTCAGCTAAAAACATGTACACCTGGTAAACAAGCACATGAAAATATGATAAATATGGTATGGTATTATGAAATGCAAATTAAAACCACAACAAGATGATACTACACTCATGTCAGGGTGGGGAAAATCCAGAACAATGACAATGACAAATGTTGGTGAGTACATAGAGCAACAGGAATTTTCATTGATGGAGAGAATGCAAAATGATACCATGTAAAGGCTTCTTGCAAAGCTAAGCATACTCTGATGTGATGCAACATCATAATTCTTAGTCTATACCTAAAGGAATTAGAAACTTATGTCCTTGCAAAAACTAAGCCAAGATGTTTGTAGACATGTATCTGAGTGTAAGAAGCCAATCTCCATAGGTTATGTAGAGTATAATTCTAAGTGTAGAAAATTCTGGAAAGGGTACTATGCTTCAGGGAAGACTGCAATACTCAAATTTGATTCATGTCCTAGACTAGATCGTGACTTGTAAATGTGTTGAGTTATCTAAGACTCAAAGCTCTAAAGCATAGCTTGTTTGGAAGAATGTCATCTTACTTATATTTAGATTCAAAACACCTGCATTTGGAGAAGCATAAACAAACAGCAGGTGCTTCCCTGTTTCCTGAAAACAAAATGCTAACCAAGCTTGTGTTCATTAGATATTTCTGGAGAACCTCACCTCTGCACCTGCTTAGACTGAAGGCAATACTCTGACACCCAAATATGCTATTTCAGTCACCAGCTCAATATCTCATTGACACTCTCGCTGTTCTTTCACACACTAAGCCCCACAATTGATATTACTTGAGTCCAAAGGGATTTGAATCTAGTCATTGAGATAAAGTGAAGAGAATGAAAACAAGATTCTCTATACTTTGTATGTTTTCACAATATGGTAGCCTTCAAGGCAGGCAGCTTGGTGGCAAGGGAAATTCTGTAAGTAGAGAAAGAAATACTGCAGAAACCTACATTTTGCCATCCTTTTTATACCTAAAACCAGCTGGTATAGTATCTTTAAATGTGGCACTTGAAGGTTTTTCAGCAAAGATTCTCTCCCCACACTTAGTCCTTATGTCTGTTTATACATTAGAATTACCTGGGAAAACTCAAGAACCCTACAGTGGAATATTGCCTAGGTAATAATCAGATGTAGACTTACTATTCGTAGCTCAGTGAAAGAGAGCCAATCAGGTCATACTAAAAACAGGTAGGAAGGTTCTATTCAGACTGCTGGTGGTAGGAGTCACCAACAGTCAGTTGTGGGCCCTGTGTATCACATGACTAATACGCCAACTGGTGCAATAGTGGTATGGCTCTATGGTGAAACCAATTACTTTCTGGTTGGATTTGAGGCTTGTTCTATTGGATTTCACAGCTTGTATGGAAACTTGGTCAAAAACCTGTGGATTCTAGGGCTGGGGAAGTTCTTAACTAATGACAAGTTACTACTGCCTTTTTTTTCTCCCTAAAAGGGTAGGTCATTTCCATATTTCTCTAAATAATCCATCACCTATGCTTCCATAAGCAAGTGTAGCTAAACTCATTGGGTCATCAAAAAAGAAAAATATGAAAGGAGAAATGGGACTTGTTGGGGTATTGGATCAATTAGGGTAGATGAGGAACAGAAAAGATTGAGGCAAATATGATCAATATCCATTGCACACATGCATAAAAGCATCATGATGAATCCGATTCTTATGTATAATTAATATATAATAAATAAAAGTCTCCAGGCAATTTCAATGGATATCATGGTCAGCATTACAGCCCAACACATGGTTAGTATTAGTGATGATATTGTTTAATTTGCATCTCTGTGATCAAGTACCCTATAGAAGTAACTTAAGGGAAGAGAGACTTATCTGGCTTTCAGTTCAGGGGTGATAGAGGAACATTGTTTGGAGCGGCTCATAGCATGGGTGGTAGGTTTGTGAAGCAGCTGCTCATATTGCAGTGAACAACCAAAACTCAGAGAGTCAAGGCCTGAACCAGAAGTGGATAGCATTCCCAAGGCCTATCCCTAGTAATCCCATGATTTGAACTAGGAAACAGTTGCAAAGTCTCTGTAATCTCATGGAGCAGCACTATCCACTGTCCCCAATGCATGGATCTGCCAGATACATCTTACATCTAAACCATAAGATTGATTATTATTCTTTTTTTTTAAAAAAGATTTATTTATTTATTATGTATACAGTAGTCTGCCTACATGTAAGTCTGCAGGCCAGAAGAGGGCACCAGATCTCATTACAGATGGTTGTGAGCACCATGTGATTGCTGGGAGTTGAACTCAGGACCTCTGGAAGAACAGGCAGAGCTCTTAACCTCTGAGCCATGGGAGAGCAATGAAAGAGATATCTTGATAGAGGGAGACATTATGGGGTAAGGGAGAAACCTGGTGCTAGGGAAATTCCCAGGAATCCACAAGGATTAAACAACTAGCAACAGTGGTGAGGGTGCCTGAACTGGCCTACCCTGGTAATCAGATTAGTGAATACTTTAACTGTCATCATACAGCCTTCATCCAGTAACTGATAGAAGCAGATGCAGAGATCCACAACCATGTACCAGGCCAAGCTCCGGGAGTCCAGTTGAAGAGAGTGAAGAGGGATTATATGGGGTGGGGGGAGAGGGACGGGAGATGGGGTTGGGGGAGAGGGACGGGGGATGGGGTGGGGGGGTGTCAAGGTCATGATGGAGAAATCTGCAGAGACAACTGAACCAAGCTTAAAGGAACTCAAGAACTTTAGAGCAACAGCTGTGGAACCTGCATGGGACTGAACTAGACCCTCTGCATACAGAAGACAGTTGTGTAGCTGGGTCTGTTTGAGGGGCCCCTAGCAGTGTGATCAGGATCTAGCCCTGCTGCATGAACCAGCTTTCTGGACCTGATTACCTATGGTTGGACACCTTGCTCACCCCCGATAAAGTGAGGAGGGGCTTGGTCCTGTCTCAACTGAATGTACCAGCTTAGCTCTCCCCACATGGGAGAACTTACCCAGTCGGAGGAGGGGATGAACAGTCAGGGGAGGAGGCACAGGGGAGGAGGCACGGTAGGGGGGGGGTGCAGGAGGAGGGATGACAGGGGATCTGTGGTTGATATGTAAAATGAATAAAAAATTAATAATAAAGGCTGATCATTATTGACTATAAACTAAATGTTCATTTAAAAATTTTGAAGTTAGAAAATATATCATACTTGTTGTTTGGAGGGGACTTTTGAGGTAATCAAATACTAGCTTCTAGCCAATGTAGGAAGCTCTATGTGCTGTATTGAATAAAAAATGTTCTCCATTTGAACACATTGTCCTTAGTTGTTGTTGGTGTTTGGGAGAATTAGATAGTGCAGCCTTACTAGAGGGAATGTGTTATTGGGGATGGGCTTTGAGATTAGAAAGCCTCCACCATTTCCCATGCTTGCCACACACTGCTAAACTGTCCCTGACATTAGGGCTTCTAACCCTCTGGAACCATAAACCAAAATAAACTCCTTCTATGGTCCTGTATGGTGGTGGAATATTCTAACTAGGCAAAGGTGTGTTACATTTGTTTATGCTGTGGAACATTACTTAACTACAAGAAGGTGTGTTACATTTGTTTCTGCTGCCTTTGTTTAATGATGTGAAGATGTGCTACATTTGTTTCACCTTGCCTGCCTCAGGCACCTGATTGGCTTAACAAAAGCTGAATGGCCAATAGCTAGGCAGAAGAGGGATTGGCAGGGCTGCTGAACAGATAGAATAAGTAGGAGGAGAAATCTAGGCTGGAGAGAGGAGGAGGAGAGAGTGAGGGAGAAAAAGAGGGACATGCCCAGGGCCAGAAGCCAGGCAGCCGCCAGCCAGCCAGTCAGGAGAAGCAGTGGAAGTAAGATACACAGAAGGAAAGAAAGGTAAAAAGCCCCGAGGCAAAACATAGATGAAGAGAAACAGCTTAAGTTATAAGAGTTAGCAGGACAAGCATAAGATAAGGCCAAGAATTCCTAACTAGTAAGAAGCCTCTGTGTCATGATTTGGGAGCTGGTTAGTGGCCTCCAGAAAAGCCTGTTACACTCCTGGTGTGTTTTGTGACGACAGCAGAGAGGTAACTAAGACACTGTATAGCAGGTAAAACAGTGTACATTTGCTCTATTTTAAATAACGCCCAGCCAAAGCGCTTATCTATTATAATGACCAGGGTTCAGCAGTCATAATCAGTCATGGAGGCATTGTTCCTCGAAAATAAAATTCAACATTTTTGTCTTAGTGCTTAGTTACTTTATACGGTATCTCATGGTATGGAGCCACTGCCTAGCTGTTGCCTTGTTGGATGAAGAGTCTCATGACGGTAGCTGGGCTTCCCTTCTGTTCATGTTTTGGCTTTGATGTTCTTGATTGATCTTTTTTCTTTTCTTTGTCCACCATGTAGCCCAGGATGTCTGTCCCCCCATCTCAATCTCTCACCCTGTATCCCTAGCAGTGGAATTGACTATGATGTAATTAAACATTTTTTCCCCTTTGAGACACCTATCCTGCTCCTGTTTTTTAAAGACAATATTTCAATTCATTTATTTATTTTGATGAAAAAAGAGAAGTTGCAGATACACTTAAGATTTTATTCTGTGATATCCAGCAAATTTAAAAAAAGAAAGATGAACTTCAGAAGCAAAGAGGGCTTCCTTCCCAGAAGTGTTACCGTATAGGAGAGTTACTTTTGCCCCTGAGTTTGAGAGCATCAGTTATATGAGAGGAGAGGAAGGCTGTGAGAATTTGAGTTTTCAAAAAGCTTATTTTGTCTGTTGTCTGTCAAATCTGAGGACAAAGGTCTTGTTTCTGTTCTCTCTCTCTCTCTCTCTCTCTCTCTCTCTCTCTCTCTCTCTCTCTCTCTCTCTCTTAACAAGAAACCAAATTTAGAACTCTTAGTCACTGAAAGGATTTTTTTCTTAATATTAGTGGAATATTATAAACTAGAGGAAAAAGTACAGAAAGTGGCTCCTTTATCAAAGCCATCAATTCTGCAGCTTTGCCATGAGAGAACTGGGGAGAAACGGACTGTTGGCTCCCCCCTCTCAGCCTACTCACTTGCAGGTTCCTGATGCTCTCCCAGGAGAAAAAGGAGTTAAATAACAAATCACAAAGCTGGTGTCTTGTAACGACATGGTGACAGACTGATCAGCTCATTCCTTTACTGCAAGTCCATTTCTATTTATAAGCTATGTCATGACTTGTGGTTGTCCACAATGGAGGTTCTAGGAGCTCAGTCCATGGTTAAGGGTGCTAAACTCCACACACGAAATGAGAACCCATATTTCTATAAACCATTTTTCCCAACTCCCTTTTCAGTTTCATAATTTTCCCTCTCATATTAATGAGAAAGGAAAACAAATAAATAGAAGAACATTGTATGCATGAACAACTAGTGAAAATGAGACCCATTACTAATTAGTTTACCTCTCTGTCTTCATCTTGCTTAAATGCAATTGTAATTAAATATTTTTGTCTGTGAAAAGCTTCATCCATAATTATGCCTTTAATATTCCTAAGTAGGTTGCTTTTTAATGAAATAGCCAGACATCTGCCCCATTCTATAATATACCGAATTTGAATTTTACATTAATATTCATAAATATTTTTCCAACATAATATTTTCATTAAATATTTGCAAATTTCATACAATGCACCTCAATCACAAGTGCTTCCTATTCCTCCCAGGTCCACCCTCCCACCCATGTGCCCTACCCCTCAAAAGAAATATAATACACCAAATCCAATTTGTTTTGCCCATGTACTCACTGGAGCATGGTCAAACTCCCAGTGACGAGCCTCTTAAAGATAACAGTCCTTTCCCACTGCCCACTGCTGGAAACCATCAACTGTGAAGAGCTATGCTTCAGTATCTTTTCCACAGTTTTAAAGGACTGTCTTCAATAGCTTTCTGTCTGGACTCTCTCTCCCTCTCTTCCTTCCTTCCTTCCTTCCTTCCTTCCTTCCTTCCTTCCTTCCTTCCTCCCTTCCTTCCTTCCTCTCTCCCTTTTTCCTTTCTTCCTTTCTTTTTTTCTGTCTCATTTTTGGGGAGCAGGGAGAGGTTGCTACAGCAGCTTTCCACATCTCCTATTCTCAATTATGAGCCTGTAGTCATCTATACCACTACAAAAGAAGCCTCCTTGCCCATAACAACTGGTGAGCAGCACAGATTATGGGCTTCTACATAGTTTCCAGGGGGAGTATGGACCATGGACCTCCACATGGCCTCAGGGGCAACATCGACCACAGAGGTCTTTAGAGGAGCCTTAATCAGGAAATGGAACCTTTCTTTATCTTGGATATCTCTGTTGCTCAGAGTCAGGGTGATCATGGGGTTGGGCAGTATGTTCAGCGACAGAACCTGTGCAAGTTCCAGGCCAGTGTACACCATCCTGCCAGCCCTACTCAGCTACAATATGATCCTTTGTCTGCTGCAGTCATGCTCCCACACCTCTTGATGCCACCACATCTCTATTTCTGCTCTCTACCACATATTCACCTCTCTGTTCTGTCATCCTTTCCATCTCTCTACTGAACATTTATTTATTAAGGTGGCATTGCAAACTGCTGTCACACAGTGTACACACACACACACACACACACACACAATTTGCCCAAACAGCTTTACATGCAACTGCTTATTGCAATGAGTCACTGGTCTGGGTCAAGGTTCTGAAGCACCCTAACTCCTGGACTATTGCTTAGAATCAGGGTGATCTTGCAGCTGGGCAGTGAGTAGGAGGGGCAGGATCCGTGTGAGCTCCAAGACTCTGTACACATCCCTACCCTTGGCTCTGGTCACCCTGCCAACTCTCTGGGCACACCCATCATGCTTGCAGGCTCACAGGCAGTGCTGTGCTCCCAAACACTATGCTTCCTGGCAGAGCCCGCAGAGCAGCTGCAGCCACAGAGGCTTCATGACTGGGCCTGCGGGCTGATTGGTGCCACAGGTCTAGCAGGGCAAGTGGGCCTCCAGGCAGGTGGAAGACCAACCTACCTGGCAATGACATGCTCCTTTGTCTGATGCAGTTGCAATCCCATGCCATCACTGCTTCCATATCTCTAGTTCGGCTTCTCTCCACCACTTTCAGCTCTGCTCTGCCATCTATTTTTCCAATCCCATGAAAGCCCCTTTTAAAAGAATTTTCCCATAAGGCCTGCCTTTTTTTTTTTTTTTTTTTTTTTTTTTTTTTTTTTTTTTTTTTTTTTTTACTTGTTCCAGAGCTATTGCACTCTCTGTAGGCTCATCTTCAGCTGCCTCGTTTCTCTCCTTGGGGTTTTTGACTTCTTGGAGTGCCTCCATTGCCCCTCAGGTGCTGGTTGCTGCCGCCATGTTGAATTCAACCAACTCCTCATAATTCTTATATGTCTACTCAGTGATATACAGCTAGAAATTATACACTGCTTACATTTACAGTTTTCTCTTTTCTTTCAATTATACCTACCATTTTTATTTTACTACAATGACTATAAATTATAAGTGTGGATTTCTAACATCCTTAAATTACATATAACAGCATCAAATTTAACAGTTCAATTATCCTGGAAGCCTGATATTAAAGTCATAATAGATGATATAAAAATCATCTGATTGTATCAGTTATCTATTGCTGCAAAACAAACTGCCACAGATATAATGATGTAATGTAGCTATTTTATTGTGATTGTGGGTGCTCTGGTTAGCAATTTAGGAACAGAGGGTGGAACTGGTTTATGTCTGTGTCAGGATATCTACAACTTGAGCTATAAAGTCTGAAACAAGGATTAGATGGCTTGGGGTTGGAGCTATCTAGAGGTATCCTAATCAGGAATCTCAAAGTCCAAGGTCATGCTAGCTGATAGGTAGCTCCATATATACATGCTATCCACGAGGTTTCTCTCATTTGACAAGTTTGATGCCTGGATTTCAGTGGGAGCATGTAATAGAACCTGTGGGGGCTGTGCTTTCTAAAACATATAGTGGCCTTGCTGCTACAGTCAACCAGCCCACCCAGAGTCAAGGACAGAGAGCCTAGCTCTTATGCTTGCTGGGGGGTGGGCACGTGGGAGGCAAATACTATTGTTGCCAATTTTGGAAAAAATGCATATTTTGCATACTTATAACTCATTCTAATCATTTGTCTAATTATCATTGTGTTTGAAACTAAAATTTTTCACACTTTTAGAATCCCAGTTTGTTTCCTAGATAGCCTTTGTAGGTAATGGAGGGAACCATCGGGTTAGCTGTAAAAACCCCAAATACTAGAAATACATATGAATTTTAGGAGATAACATGGCAGTTTTTTAGAGGTGTCAAAAGTAATGTGTTTCTTGGAAGAAGCCCTGTTGTTCAAATCTAGCCCTAATGACACTGTCTTAAGAAGAGGTTGGGTGCCTTGTATGAGATAAATCAGACATGAACCGTGAGACCAATCCAAGCTAGTTAAGTATTCATCAGTTCGAGGAAGCAAGTGTACTTGGCTGCATGTGGGTTCTGAACTCAGCCACTTCCCATCTGTGTGAGCTTGGACAAGTGCTTTAAGATCTGTGAATCTTGGTTTTCTCATGCAGAAAAGATAAATAACTGCAGGTTACTGTGTCATTAGTCAGGAGCTTCAAACAATAAAATCTGTAGGAATAGGTTTGAAAAGCTGTGGACTCTCATGCAGAATAATCTGGAATTCATGACTATTTCTTACAGAGTTTTGCAGGAGTTTCAATGATAGAACAGGGTTGATGAGGAGGCTCAATGGGCAATGGAGGAAACAGAGGTAAAATGCTTAGGCTGTATTAATACTACAGGTAAGATGTTTTTCTTTCTATAGGTTGTGTTTCGGAAGCCAGAATTCCTCTGCTGCACACTGATTTTTATCCCTTGAACACCCCAGTGTGTTTATATTTGTTTTCCTCCTTTCACCTTCCTCCTCTCCCTCCTCCACCCATCACCACTACCACAATCATCATTCCTCTTTTTACTATGATCATTTTTTTTTGAAATAGGGTCTTGATCTGTACTCCAGGCTGTTTTTTTAAACTCTCGATATCTCAGCTTCCTTAGGACTATGATTATAGACGCAAGCCAGCATGTACAGCTATAATTCTGTTTATAAATTCCACACTTGTGCATACCTCTTCATGTGAAACTTGGTAATAAGTTCAGTCTAGTCTTTTAAGACTTATATAAAGTTCATCATTTCTAATTTTTGATATAGAATTTGATATTTAAGTCATTCTTTGTGTCAATGACCCTCTTTCAGAAATATTAGCCCTCTTCCATGCCAGGCCCTTCAGCATGTACAGCCATGAACATTTACTTAGATAAAACCTGTTACAAACCAGCACTCTACAGGGTCTGGCATCTGGCTTCCAATCCACACGCTGTCTTATGGGTCTTGAAGTTGAGCATGGAGGATTAGAGCAAGTAAAACAAACATGTGGTCTCAGATATCAAGTCATTGAACTCATGTGGGATTGATAGGAAAGTCTATTCAAGGAGACCCTCAACCAAGGTGCACAAGCCAAAGGAAGAGATCAGAGAAGCACCATGGGTTGGAAGGCAGGGAACATCTTTAAGTAGAAGTTGGATTTATGGTTACACAAAGTGTGCTTCCTGGATCACCAGCATCACCTGGGGCTAGTTAGAAGAGCAGAACTGCACCCACAAGGCCACCAGGTACTATCCAGTCCTCTGAGGGCTCAAAGAGAAAAAATACACAGGGTCAACTGATCTCATCTATATCAGTGGGGATATTCTTATCTCCTGACTTGGGCTTCAAAAAATTAGGTTCTTTGGCCTCCCAAATACCTATATTCATAGCACCTTCCTGGAGTCTCAGATTTTTGGCTTGAATTCAGAGATATAGGATCAATTTTCCTGGTTACAAAGTCACTGGACTTAGATGCAACCATGATCTCAGCTCCCCAGTATATCCAGCCTGTAGGTGGCCTGTGCTAGGACTTCTCAGCTGTCATAAACATGTGACCTCTTTTATACCTGATATTAAAAATTCAGAATCCTGGGCCTCATTCCTGTAGACTTAGAGAATTATCATCTGTATTTCATCAATACATATTCTCAGGTGTGTAGAGTAACATTTGAGAGGCAATGTTACATAGTAATTCTCCAACCTGTCCACATATTAAAGTTTTTCATGTAATATAACAAATTCTGTTATTCATATTTTGACCACTTGGGTTATAGTCTCTGTGAATAGGACCAGGAGGAACTTGAAAAGTGAGTTAGTTCCCAGCATTCATGGGCTCATGGCCACTTGGTATTTCTTGCAAAGAGCTGTTCTCTGAAACAGCTGTGATTACTATTTTTTTTTTGAGACAGGGTCTCACCATGTAGCATAGGTTGGCCTTGGGTTGGCAGTTCTTCAAAGCCATTTCCTAAGTCTTGGATGTCAGGACCTCTGATTTTCTTTAACTTCTTTAAAACCAGCACAGTATTCAGTCTTGTCTTCATGTCAAGTTGATCATGTTTGTTTCCAATTTGCAATGGTAACAAGAGAAATAGGGAGAAAATTACCTGAACACAGAGTTTTCTACTTTGAACACTTTTCTGAATCATTTTTGTAGTCAGTTTTCATTTGGAGCAACATTTTTTTTTTTTAAAGTTATTCACCTATACTAAGACTTTCCCCTAGTATGCAACTGAGTTTTATTAAAAACAAAGTCTCTTTGCATGCATATTTCATTAGTTTTACATGACATTTAGAGAACTTGCATAATTTCATGAATTAGCAACTAGCATAAGGCAAGTTTGGGAACAAACACAATTGGCTTTTCCTAAGGTGTCACAGCTTGCACCTGGAATGTTCCCAAGGCCTATGTGTTAGAGCAGTGGTTCTCAACTTGTGGGTGGTGACCCTTTAGGGGTCGAATGACACTTTCAGAGAGGTCACCTAAAACACTGGAAAACACAAATATTTACATTATGATTCATAACAACAGCAAAATTACAGTTATGAAGTAGCAACAAAAATGATTTTATGGTTGGGAGTCCCAACAGCATGGGAAACTGTATTAAAGGGTCACAGCATTAGGAAGGTTGAAAACCACTGTGTTAGAGCCTTTGTGTTTAGTTTGGCACTACTGGGAAGTGGTGGCACCTTTTATAAGTGAGCCCCAGGCTCACTTTCAGGTGATAGAGGGTCTGTGCTTGAATAGGACCCTTGGGCTGTGTGGTTTCATTTTACCATATGTGCTTGCCATGATGTACAAGGGCTAACCAATAATCTAATGAAGTCTCTAAAATCATGAACCAAGCAAACCTTTTCTCTTTATGAGTTTATTGTCTTGGGTATTAGTTATGATACCAGAAAGCTAACTAATGTATGGCCAGAACTTAATTTGGGGCAACACAAAGTTACTTTTTCTTCAGTAGCTCATGTAGACTCAGGTAGAGCAGGTATCCACACAGTTCCTTAGGCTAGGCAGGATCAATATGTTCACTTCTATCTATGATCTGGCTCCAATGGCAAGAATTATCAGAAAAATATCTCCATTATGTAAGGACACAGTTGCCTGTTCACATTTTATGTTCTAATAGGCTAATGGTTTTGGTCATTAGCTCTCAACAAACACAAGGGCTCCAAGTGTCTATTCTCCTCGTTTGCTGGTTGTAGGAAAATATACTTTTCAGCTTATAAAAAACTAACCTTCAGCCAGGAGTGAGAGGAACAGGGAGAGAAGCTGCAGAGGGACGAGTCTTCAGGTATTGCTTGGATGCAAGTGCTCCTGGAATTTGGATGAAATGCAGTTAGCTATTTTCAGATATAATGTGTTACCCAAGCAAAATCTAGGCACAATTCTGAATTCATCTCCGAGTCTCTTTGCAAACAAAACACTTTGCATGTGTCCTTTGTGTACTGTCCAAATCAACAATGATGCCTCTGCCAGTTGCTGCGGGTTAAGCTATTATGTGAGCAAATGAAACAGTGACAGAAATAGAAACTCCAATTAAAAGATAATGCTACACAAGATCATTCTTGCTCCACATTTGCTCTGCACACATAGGCTCTGTGACACCCTAAGAACACTAGCTGAGGATGCATAACACATTTTAAGGTGGGTGCTTCTCTTCTTGCTCTCTGTAATGCATTAAAGTAACAGTTCATTTTCTTCTCTGGGCTCTCATAAGACTTGATATAAATGAAGCATGTAACTATACTATGGTGAACGGGGATATTCGTTTAAATAAACATGCATCCTGCAAATCTACACATATTCATGGAAATTGTAGACACTACATATCAGATATTGATGAGCAAACTATTTTATTAGGAACCTAAGCTGCTCGCCAGTTGAAGATGTTTTCCAATGTGTGTTAGCAAATATTTATCAATTTTAATTTTGTAGCTATACATTTACCACTGTAAGTTTACAACCACTAAGTAAAAGAACTATACATTAACTTGTGAAGATACAAATAGACTTATTTGCCTGCAACCTTGCTCCTTAATATCTTTTAAAAAATTTGTCATGAATGCACTAGCAAGATGGTAGGTAAGATACACCTCATTGAAGTAAGACTCACTACCTGAGTTTGGTCCCCAGGACCTGTATGGTAGAAGAGGAGAACTGACTCCTACACATGGTCCTCTGACCTCCACACCCATGCTGTAGCATGATTTCTACCTCCTCACCCAAAACAAGCAATTAAATGTCATTTTTTAAAATGTTGTGGACATTTTCACATGCAAAACTGCCTAATTCAAGACTGAGATGGAATTGCAGACACCCTGAAATAACCTTATTGAATTTCATAATAGTAAACTCAAGGATAATTATGTGGCATACAAGATCTCATACTTGGAAGAGAAATTAATTTTATTTTAGTGAAAACATCTTTCTTTGTTTATTGTCTCACTATGAAATGTTAAAATATCCAATGCAAAAAAACAGAGACTATAGGAAAATTTAAAGACTAAAACTGAGCTGTAATCCTACCATGCAGAAATGATTCCTTTTATATATTGATGTTTATCATTTCAGATTTTATTGTAGTGCTGGAATTAAACTTGGGCCTCATGTATACAAAGCTATGTTCTGCCATTGAGTGACACCCTCAGTCCCTAGATTTCTTTTCATGAACACATTTTTCATCTACTTACTAAAATGGATCAAACCAGAAAATATTTGGTTAATTTTTAAAGTTAGCAGCATAGTATGAACATTTTTTGCTAATGAATTTAGATATCTGGATTTTCATTTGGAATTACTGCATAGTCCTGCAAAGTACAAACTGTATTACTTGTTCAATGTGTCATTTATCTTTTGACATCTGGATTGTTTCTCAAAGGAAATTCAAAAGCTAATTATTCTGGAATGTTTTGTCCCTAAAAATGTTTTGTAATTTTCACTCTTTGAAACTACAAAGAAGCACTTAAAATTCAGCTTTGCTATCTCTTTTGTTCTGGGTCAAATTTTCACATTTGCACAATTTTTTCTTCTGCCCACCACATATTGTATACATGTGGAGAATTATGTCAGTGTGTCTTCAAAGACACAAATCACATGTAGTAGTCCTACCCAAACTTGTTTTCTTTCTTAAAGGAAGAGTATTCTAGTATGAACCACCAACTTCTTTCCTAAAGGAAGTTTGTTCTAGCATGTCCCCCTCTAACATGAGTCTTCTTGTCACAGGATAGTAAAACAGAAACTTTCAGTAAGAACCAAGTACAATGGGAAGGAATGTCATAGGTCATTGTAGACATCATTTACAAAGAAAATACATTTAAAATTTTGGGGGCACCTCACATGAGGGCTACAAAGAGTGCAGATAGAGTAGTGTTTTTAAAGGAAACAGTGCTGTCAGGATACATGGAGCCATTACCTGCTTTCTCATCTCAAGACTGGTTTCTAAGGAGGAAGTGATCAGCAGCACCACTCAGAAACTCAAGATGTGTCTCCCTAAACTCAGGAGACGTGCAGGACCTTGCGAGATAAGGGAGAGTTGTTCAGTGTGTAGTGGGCTCTGCAAATAGTTGCTACATGACCTTGGAGACAACTCTCAGGGAAAGACATTGCCTCAAAGGGGTGATAAGACTCCCAACAGCATCTGAGCCATGTATGGAGACAGTCACCACCCAAGAATAGCATGGTCTATGTTCCAAGACTCAAGTCTGAAACAACTACAAAAGGTATTTCCTAAGAGGTAAGACAGGCAGCTGTTCACCTGGGACTGGAGGGAGAGTCCTGTTGGATGCTGGAAATATATGTCATAAAGTGATGTGGTCTGTCCTTGCACTGCTTACACTGCATCCAGGATCGGGTAGCCCTTCCAATCGGCAGAGAGAGACTATGAAAGTTGTGTGGAGACAAAATGGAGAAAACCTACACCACTGTCGTATCTACCCCCTCAGTTTGACAGGCAATGGCATATCTAGTTAGGGATGGGGAGTGATGTTCATTTATGTTCGAATATGTCATTGATATCAAGGACAGCACTCTAATGTCCAACCCGAGGATTTGTGTGCTGTGGCATAATGCTTCCTACTGCAGGATTCATTGGCTTTATCCAAGATTTCATGCAGAGATATAGAATTTACATTGAATGGGAAAATGTTAAAAGAAAAAAAATTGTCTTGAGTGACATATGTCTAAGAGGTAAGATGTAGGTTGTTTGCCTCTTAGTGGCTTCCAAAGTAAAACACTGGCACTGAGCTGCCGACTTGTCTGGTAATAATAGTAATTCTTGTAATGTCCTTGACCCCTCTGGTGCCTACAATCCTTCCTCCCTCTCTTCTGCAGGATTCCTTGAGCTTGGTCTACTATTTGGCTGTGGGTCTCTGCATCTGTTTCTATAAATTACTGAATGAAGGCTTTCTGATAATAATTGGAGTAGTCACCAATCTGATCATAGGAGGTGGCCAGTTCAGGCTATGTATTTCTAATGCTAGGAGTCTTAGCTTGGGTCATCCTTGTAGATTCGTGGGAATTTCCCTTGTATTAGGTTTCTATCTGACCCTGAAATGTCTCTTCTCTTCCAGTCATCTCTTCCAGTACTTTCCCCTCCATGCACCCCCCCAATCTGATCCCTCCAGTTCCCATTTCCATCCACCCCCAGTCTACCTAGAAGATCTCTTCTTTTTCTCTTTTGCAGGGGGATCCATGCATCTTCCCCCTGGGCCCTCCTTGCTACCTAGCCTCTTTGGGTCTGTGGATTATAGCATGGTTACCCTTTACTTTATAGTTAATATCCACTTATTATGAGTACATACCATGTTTGTCTTTCTGGGTCTGTGTTATCTCATCCAGGATGAGTTCCACCCATTTGTCTTCAAATATCCTGATGTCATTGTTGAGACAGCTGAGTAATACTCAATTGTGTAAATGTACCCCATTTTCCTTATTCATTCTTCAGTTGAGGGGCATCTAGGTTGTTTCCAGGTTCTAGCTATTATGAGTAGAGCTGCTATGAACATAGTTGAGAAAGTGTCCTTGTAGTATGATTGAGCATCTTTTGGGTATATGCCCAAGAGTAGTATCACTGGGTCTTGAGATAGATTGATTCCTAGTTTTCTGAGAAACCACCTTATTGTTTTCCAAAGTGGCTGTACAAGTTTGCACTTTTGCCAGCAGTGCCGGAGTGTTCCCCCTGTTCCACAGCCTCTCTAGCATAAGCTTTCATTTACGCTTTTTATCTTAGCCATTCTGACAGGTGTTAAGGTGGAATCTCATAGTCATTTTGATTTACATTTCCCTGATGGCTAAGGAGGTTGAACATTTCTTTGAATGTTTCACTACCATTTGAGATTCTTCTGTTGAGAATTCTCTCTTTACGTCTGTATAACTAACCTGGTTCATAGGAACTCACAGAGTCTGAACCAACAACCAGGGAGCCTGCATGGGACAGGCCTAGGCCCTCAACATATATGTGGCAGTTTTGTGTCTTGGTCTGCTTGTGGGACTCCTAACAGTGGAAGCAAGAGCTTTCCCTAATGCTTTGGATGGCCCTTGGGAATCTATCTTCATATTGGATTGTCTTGTCAGTGTAAATATAAGGGGAGGTGATAAGTTTTATCACAACATGATATGTCATGCTTTGTTGATACCCATGGGAGGCATGTCCTTTTCTGAACAGAAACAGAGGAGGAATGGATTGGGTGGCAAAGAGGAGGTGGGGGAGGGAATGGGAGGAGAGGAAGGAGTGAAACCTGTATATGGGATGTGAAATAAGAAAAAAATAGTAATAATTGTATGTGTGTCATTAAAATTGTAAAGGCAATTGTAGCACTCTTTAAAAAAAGCTAGAATGTCTGGTATATCCAACTTGGATATTTCTTGTGAGGTGTAAATATGACAGGGATAAAAGAAATAATGCTTTTTGTTGCAGAACAATTCAGAGGTACTTGTTAGCTATTTTTGCATCACACTTATTAAGTTATTTTGTAGAGAGACTGCTTGCCCACACAAAAAAAAAAGTTGATAGATTAAGCCAAGAAAAGAAGGAAAAAGCAAGAGTCATGAGATTAAGGGAGGAAAAGAAGTTGGTGGTGGTCTGGGAACAGTAGAACTTGGTGGCACAATTTTTGCATAAGCCCATTACTTGGAAGCAGTGGAGAGAGGTTCACCAGGCCACTAGTGGTGGCAAAAACAGTAATTTTCATTCGGGAATTCTCTAGAAAGCCTTGAGGGTTTGGCTTGGATCAGTAGTGATACTATCTTCATGGAACATTAACCATCACTGTCCTTTATCATCAACTCTTTCTAGATTAAGACATACCCCCTTGGTTCCATAGAATTTTCAAAATTCTCTTTATATACATATAAAAAAAGACATACAGAATATACACATCGTGTAGGAATATATATACACATATCTGTATACACTATATAATATATACACTATACATAATATATGATATGTAACATAATATGTTTATGTATACCATTACCTCTCTCTTGCTTTTGTCTGCTCCAAGACTTCAGTGTGTGTGTTTTGAAGAAGAAAACTAGAAGTTCAGCCTAAAGTTTGGTTTTCCTGCTGAGATTGTGTTTGTGTGTTTGTGTTTGTGTGTGTGTGTGTGTGTGTGTGTGAAATAACAATTAATGAAAAAAGCTATGGATTTAGAAGAGAGCAAGGAGATGTGTATGGGAGGATTTGAAGGGAGAAAAGGGGAAAAGATCTAAAATATAGTCTCAAAAACAAAAGAAAAATGTAAAGAAAAAAACAGGGAAAGCTGAGACAAAATGAAATATTACCTCATGGAATACATACATGAGTTATAAGAATAAATACAGAAATGTTAAAAATAACTAGCAGTATCTGCTCTGACATTATTCTATACTGTTTCAGTAAATATCAGCAGAGTCTTTAAAATACTTTTTATTGTATAAGTATTTTGCCTGCATGTATGTCTATGCACCACATTTCTGGTGCCCATAGAGGCCAGAAGAGGGTGCCAGATTCCCTGGAACTGGAGTAACAGGTGGTTGTGAATCACCACGTGAGTGCTGAGAATTGAACCCAGGTCTTCTTGAAGAGCAGACAGTGCTCTTAACCACTTAGACAACTCTCTAGTCTTGCCCCAATATGACTTTATATCTTGAAAACTTGAAGACCATTTAGCAATGAAAAGTAATGAGCTACTTATAGATAACACAATACAGATGAACATCAGTAAAATTGTGGTGAATGAGAGAAGCCACGTAGATAGAGCATATACAATGTAGATTCATTTGCATAACATGATAGCATCATAAAGAAAGCTACAGTGATAGATGCCACACCAACTCCATTGTTATCTGTGTGACATGAACAATTATGTCAATAATAGCAGATGGAGATATGTGTCCCACAGGACTAAGCTCCCTGTAGGTCCCTGGCAGAGTGCCCGTGTTATGCCTCCTTCTCGAAGGAGACGTGCTTTCACAGGTCATGAGCTCCCTGGGCTATGGCTTGTGTATAACTGCTTTTCTGATAATGTTCTAATTAATCTATGAAGCACAGCCAAAACTAATGAATGCTTGGGTTGTGAACTATGGAAGAAAGGGAAGCTGGACATGGACCTTATTTAGATATAGCAGAATGAGCTATTCCTTAAAGACCCCAACCCGCTAGATAATAGAAAGTACAATAGTTCAGGCACTTCTAGGGAATGAACATTCACCCACTAGGAATCCTTCTGGAGATTTTTCCCAACTTAATAAGGTGCGATTTTATGGCAGAATAATGTATTTATCTTATTAGGAGGAGACTGGGTGGGCCCTCTGGTTGGAGCGAAGGTCCCAGCATTGGGAAAGTCAGAGGGACTTTACCAAATAAACACCCCTTTCTTCCCCCTTACAGGAGGTCACACAAGCAACGAACGAAGGGTTCCCGATATGCCAGACTAGGTATAGAAAAAGTTTATATACAGAACAGATGAGTTTGATTAAAAAGAACTAAAGAAGGACTTTTAGGGGAGGATTCCTGCGGCTATTCATCAATTTTGGCTAAATGCGTTGCTTCGAGAACCGCAGCAAAAGGTTTAGAGTGGGGCATTTTAATAAACTAGGAGGAGCGGCTGGAGATAAAGATGAAGGTCACAGCCGCAAACTCGCAACGAACGCTTCACAAGGTCGAGGGACTGTGTAACTTAAGGTTTAAAAACAGCAGGGACTGCTCTGTGGGAGTTTCAATAAAGTTTCTTTCCTGTAGAGTGCAACGGGACATGCTCACTATGCGCCGAATAATCAATCTGCGGTGCTTTAGGCTTGTTTTCTTTAACAGACCTCGACCTGAATTGACGCCATTATTGCCCAAGGAGCTTTTGTTCCGTTTTTCCCATTGAACTGAATAGTTTCTATTTTCTATATAGATAGACTCAGCTTTGCCATTTTTGCAGAAGGTAAAATTACGCGAGCGAGCGCATTATCAAACCCACCTCTGGATGTGACGTCGTTCTGGGGACTTGACTGGTGTCTAATGCTTCTGACACCCGAAATTCCTTCCGCTCTCCTGGACGATATCACACCCACGAACTCACTAGGTACCCTGCGCATGGGTCATTGAGGTAGCCCCTGGATGGGCGTACCCAGTCTGCGTCTGGCATGATAGAGGAAGAGAGTCGTAGCGCATTGGTGCCTGGCGCACCCAAACGAGGGCTTCCTGGACAGAGTAGTGTAAGGCCAATGGAGGTAGTTTTCCCGCACAAGAAGCACGGGGACAAACATTTGCAGGCAATGGCATGTGTCCTGGCCTCTCGCGTTAGTTGTATCTTACCTCGAAGAAATCACGCACTTTACTGTGCGTCGGGTGACCTGGTCAGTAAATTTACTGCCAAAATTGCATATGGTTAGAGCTCATGTGTATAGTGCAATTG